>NW_022111373.1:470230-496764 GCF_000313985.2 Echinops telfairi
GGAACCATTACTCCTGTTATTATTTCTGAAGGATTATCAATCTTGGCTTTCACGTACCGAAGGATCTTAAATCTACAAATGAGCATATGCAAATCTAACATGATTAACGAGAAAACCATAATAGTAAGGGGAGGAAATATTAAGAACTAGAGGATAGTTTATGAGTTTCATCAGTGCTGTTATCACACCCTGGATTTATCATCCCTTGCATGTAGCCCTTCTGAAAGGGACTGTTCAATTATCTTACAGGTGGGTTTGGGGGTCTCCATTTAATCCACGCCCCTGCACATCCATTTGGTTCCTTGTTTTTGAACTTCTGATACTTTTCTCTTCAGTATCTCATGATAACACAAGCTGGCATGCTTCTTCCATGTGGACTTTGTTGTTTCCCTGCTATGTGGCCGCTTGTTTAACTCCAAGTCTTTAAGACCCAGACACTGTATCTTTTAATAACTGGGCACCATCAGCTTTCTTCACTACATCTGCTTATGCACCCATTTTGTCTTCAACGATAATGTCAGGAAGGTGAGTAAAATACAGCGCCACATTATTAGAACAAACCATTCTTATACTGAGGTGAGATTTAAGTAGAGGCCAAAAGTGCATCTGCTTCCTTGTTACATTTGCATATATATAAGTATACACATATTTATATATTTACATATAGGCACATTTTCCTTCTTTTCTTTTTTCCCTCCTGTTCCACTATCATGTTTACCCATCGTTCACCTCTCAGTAATTCCTCTTAGACACAATTCAACTGATCAGATACCACTAGAAAAGCTACACCCTTCTCGCAATCAATTTTAGAACACTTACTATTCCACTGTACTCATCATTGTTGGCTCCCTCACCTCACCACCTTCTACCCTCCTACACCCTCCAGAAATCGTGGAACCAGCAGCATCCATAAGATTGCCTATCCTGCCTACCTTGTATAAACACACACACACACACACACACACACACACACACACACACAAAGAAAGAAAGAAAGAAAGAAACCATAGACATAGTCATAAGACTAACAGGGATCCTGACACAGAGCAGATGAATATCTCTCTGCTAAATAGAAAGAAGGGCATGCTATAAATGATCAGTCTAGTCCCCCTTTCTTCCAGAGCTGTATATCCTGGGTCCAGCTTGCCTAACAACTCACACACCTTTAGTCTTCAACATTCGTACACGCTAATTCTTGATTATAAATCTAGTACTACCTCTTCTTCTGCCCATTCCTCAATACCAATCAATGGCTACCCTTTCTATCCTTGCATGTTGTTTAGATGTCGCCCAAGTTCACTCTGGCAATCCAATCTATCAAGATGAGAGTGTTTTCCTGTTTTCCTGTGACCCTCCACTTCATCGAGTATGTTGTCCTTCTCTCGTGACTGGTTTCTCTTAATGAATTGTCCAAAGGAAGTGAGAAATCTCAGTATCCTCATTTCTGAGGAGCACCCTAGCTGGATTTCTCGCAATCCAAAGTTACTTTTTCTTTTAGTGGTCCTTAGTATATTTAATATTCTCAACCAAGACCATAATTCATCAAATGCATCAATCCGTCTTTGGCCTTGCGGTATTCATTCTCCAGCTTTCACATCCATACAAGGCAATTAAAACTGCTGCTATGAATTAGGTAATACCTTCTTGAGTGACAAAATAACATCTTTGCTTTTTAACACTTCAAAGAGGTCTTTTGCAGCAGATTTGCCCAACACAATATGTCATTTGACTTCCTGACTGCTACTCCCACAGTATTACTGTGGATCTAACTAAACCAAAATCTTCTAACAATGTCAGACATTTTTCTACTTATCATGATGTTTCTTATTGATCCAGTTGATCTTCATCAGTATTTCAAGTCCTCTTTACTGTCTGCAATCAAGGCTGTCATTTGCATATCACAAAATGTTAATAAGCCTTTCTCCAATCCTGATGCCGTATTCTTCATATACTCGTTTCTCACATTATCTGCTCAGCATACAGATTGAAAAGGTATAACCAGAGGTATTCACTTAAGACTATATCTGACAATGTTCTACTACTCTTTACAAGGTTTTCCTTGGCCAATTTTTAAAGAAGAGATTGACAGATCCTTTCTAACTAGTCTTGCCTTAATCTGGAATCTGCTCACACTTAACTACCATGAAGACTCTGCTATTTGAAATACTAGTGGCATAGCTTTCAGCATCATGCCAACATCCAAGCCACCACAAAATTACAAATGATAGCCAAGCAGAGACTTGCATGCTTTATTTATGTAATATCAATAGCTCTACACTTGATTCAAGAAGCCTTGGAGGCACAGTTGTTAAAAGTCCTCAGTTGCTAACCCAAAAAGTCCAGCAATTCAAATCCACTAATTATTCCATGAGGAAGATGTGACAGCCTGTGTCCATAAAGATTATCACACACACACACACACCCTGCTAATTCATAATAAAAAATTATGTATAAAGATTTACAGCCTGGAAAAGCCTTTTGGGAGGTTCTACTCAGTCCTGTAGGGTGGCAATGAGTATGAATGGACTCAATGGCAGTGGTTTGGGTTTTATATTTGATCCAGTGCATTACATTTGAGATGTAGTCAATTCATATGACTCTTCTACCCATAATCCCTGTGTTAGTCCGGGATGACTAGAGAAACAAATCCAGGAGCATTCATAGATGTGTAAGAAAGAGCTTTATATAAAGAGTAATTGCATAATAAGAAAACATCCCAACACAGATCAAGTCCATTAAGTCCGATATTGGCTTTTATGTCAGATAACAGTCTATAAATTCCTCTTCAGACATGAAATAACATCAAATGTAGGAAGACCACAGGCCATGGGTAGAAAGTCTTGAGGATCCAGTGACAGTGGAAACATCTCAGAGCTGGCATGGGTCTCCATGTGGCTCCTCCAGAGCTCCAAGGCTGATTCCATCAGCATAACTCCTGTGGTTTGTCAACAGGAATGTCTCAAGGGGGAGTTTGTGTCCTGCCTCCTGGGAGTAAGACAGGAGTTCCCAGAATCCTCAGGAGAAAACCATGCCCACACAGAGGCCCCATTGGCTATGACCTTATTGATAAGCCAACTCCATCCCTTTACTCAAGTTGAGAGTAAATTATGTAACTGCCTAATCCCTTATGTGATGTGTTATAAATTCTAGTCTCCATGCCTGTGACTATAATCCCATTATGGAGAGAGTTGTCTGCTACGCCAATGGGCAAGATTAAATTGAGATTAAGTCTCTACTTGCACCCTTACTTACAATAAATCAAAAGATGTATTGCATTGGTTAAATCTGCTGCACAAACTTCTTTAGAGTATTAAAAAGCAAGGATATGATCTTGAGGACTAAGGTGCATCTGACCCAAGTCATGGTATTTTCCATGGCCTCATATGCATATGAATGCCGGATGTTGAATAAAGAAGATCAAAGAAGAATTGATGCATTTAAATTATGGTACGGAAGAAGAATGTTGAAAGTAGTATAGGTTGCTAAAAATTTGTCTTAGAAGTACAGCCTGAATGTGCCTTAGAGGCAAGGATGGCAAGATTTTTTTTTTAACATACTCTGAAAATATTGTCAGGAGAGACCCAGTCCTTGGAAAAGGACATCATCATGCTTGGTAGAGAGGCAGCAAGAAAGAGGAAGGCCCTCAAGGATATTGATTGATACAGTAGCTGCAGCAATGGGCTCAGGTAGAACAACAACTGTGAGGATGGTGCAGGACCATGTAGTTTCTTTCTGTTGTGCATAGGGTAGCTATAAGTCCGAACCAACTCAATGGTACCTAACAACAACCTTAGTACAGGAAGTACTGGGTTTACCAAGACATTACCCTTTGTTTCCTTGGAGTATAGTCAATTGAAAGATGACCCAAAAAAACACACCTCAAAGTCATTCCTGGTGTTTGTAAGAGTCACCTCAGAAATAGAGAGAAACCCCATGGCCACAAAGGAAAGATAGCCACTGAAGTAGCAGAGGCTGAGACCAGAGACACCAGCAAGGAGACCACGTGACAGAGCAGAGAAGCAGCACAGACTGTGAAGCAGAGCAAAGGGTAGGTAGGCTTCCTGGCCCACAGAGGCAGTAGCCAGGGAATCACATTGCTGTGGACCTGAGAGAAACTTGGCTGCTGACTGAGAAGCTGCTGGGGACAAATGACTGTGTCCTTACTGTTTACTGTTCCTAATTTGTGGTAACCTGTTAACTTCCTTAATAAATCCCCTTAATTGTGAGTATTGTCTGTGATTTTTTTTTTTAAACATTTTATTAGGGGCTCATACAACTGTTATCGCAATCCATACATCAATTGCGTAAGGCGCATTTGGACATCATTCTCAAAAACATTTTCTCTCCACTTAAACCCCCCACATTAGGTCCTCATTTTTCCCCTCCCTCCCCATTCCCCCCTCCCTCATGAGCCCTTGATAGTTTATAAATGGGTATTTTGTCATATCCTGCCCTGTCCGACGTCTCCCTTCACCCACTTTTCGGTTGTCTGTCCCCCAGGGAGGAGGTCACATATAGTTCCTTGTAATCGGTTCCCTCTTTCCTATCCATTCTCCCTTTACCCTCCCTGTTTCGCCACTCACACCACTGGTCCTGTAGGGCTCATCCGCCCTGGATTCCCTGTATTTTCAGTTGTCTGTGAATTTTATGTAGCCATTGCAAAAAATTACCAAACCCAGAAGAAAAGTAGAGTGCCATGGGAGAAATGGTTGGTGTCAGAATAGGTAGAGAAAGATAGAGGGTAAAAAAAGAAAGAAAGATGGAGGGAAGAGAGAGATCTGACCTCTGCCTCTTGGCAATAGAAAAGTCAGAGGAGGTTAGACATGGCTCCCACAAAGTTTCTATATTATTAAAAAAATTTATGCTGTATTTAAAAATATTTTTCTATCGTACTAATATTATTACCCATAAGCCAGATCTCTTAATTCTTACATTTGTCCCCAACAAGTACATCAAAGAAGGAAAAAGGACAATAATAATAGATTAGGTGTTTTTATTTTTTAAAAAGCTCTCTGGGTAGAAGGCAGTTTTAACAATTAACAACTAAATAAAGGATCTAAAATCACACTGGCCAACAAATTAGTGTTTAAGCCATTTAAAATCATCTTGAGACATCTCAATTAATAAAAATCTACAGAAGCACACCCAAACACACTTACAAATTCATTACTGCTATTCTATTACGTTCCTTTCAATCAAAGGCTAGTGAGCAACAGTATAATAAGCAATATTAAAATAATAATGATCAAAGAGTTAATGAAATGTTTCTTACTATAACTGACAGGCCTTAAAAATAAGCCTCAGGAAAGAGTCACAGCTCTGGTCATGTTTCAGAAATTAGATTATGAAATGCCTACATGGTTAAGCAATGATCATTTATAATCTCTCATGTTATATTGACTCGCAGCCCCATCATAACTCATGGACTACCTGTATTTGGTTTTTTCTTTTTTTTTTAAATTTTGTATTGGGATTAGAATGAAAGTGTACAGAGCAAATTGGCTTTGCCTTCAATATTCCATGCATATTTACTATTAGCCAGTTTTGAAAAGTCTAATCTGTCTAAGAAAAGCCCACAACAATCAGTGACTATCTGCTGTTTTTGATACAAAAAGGAACACATATCAAATCTAATGCCTAGGACACATATGTATAAATAAGAACTCACATATAGCTAGCTGGGTGTCCAGGAGGACGCAGACCCTCCTCTCAGCTAGGTGAATGAACCCTTCTCCAATCTCAAACATCCAACCCTCCTTGGCCCTCGAAGCACTCTCAATGCACAGCTGCTGTTCACTCACAAATTCATTTTGCTATGATCCCTTCATGATCCTTACTTTATTTAATGGCATCTCTTTCTACTTTAGTTACTGCTGCTAGCTCCCGTTTGCCCATTTAGTTCCCCAAACAAATTCCCACGAGAACCTAATTGATCTAAGAGACATAATGCCAATAGCTGGTCTATGATGGTGGCAGTGAGAAGGGGTCTGGGTGGGATAAAAACAAAACCACATGCAGTTGCAAGATAGATGAATGTCCCTGAGATGGGTAGAAACATGGCAAGCACTCTGTCCTTAAATTTTTAATATGCTGACACCTACTCAAACGAACATAATGATGGTAAGAGATATTTTTTTTAAAACTCATAATTACTGAATTTTCTAAGCATATCCATAAAAGAGAGAGACCAGTAAATGAAATTACTCCTGTAATCTCATACCAAGCTTTAACAACCATCAACTCTCGGTGGTTCTTATTCAGGACCCTTGGATTTGTTTAGAAATACTCCAGTCAAAAAGCAAAGACAAAAAGGATCATGTAATTTCATAAGGAATTCTAGCCTCTGCTATGTACCATTCCCCATAAACCTAGTTCATACTTGTTATATATTTAAATCTTGAAGGGTAAGAGAACTACCATATGACCAAATCCAAAATATAGAGCCAGTAATATTTATTATAAATCTAAAATTAGCATAATTTGTCTCAGAGATTTTTAGAAAATAGGTAATTCTGCATTGGGTCTAGGAAAAGCTAGTCAAAAAGAATAGTTTGATTCTAGTCTTTAGTTTGCCTAAAAGAAATTGCTTTAGACTTCAAATAAGAGAGGAATCAAAAAGAAATCAAATTGTCAGGACTTTTTTGTTTAAGTGACAATAATTAGACAGAAATTTTCATCTTGTCTGTCTATCTCAGGTAAGAAATGTTCATAATTTTAAATATATATACATATGTGTGTACATGTGTGTGTATATATATATATATATATATAATTTCTGTAAGTGAGAGGGAAAAACAAGAATCCTCTATCACAGCAGAAATCCTTAATTAAGAGCAGATATGTATGCACTCATGACCACTCCCCCCAAAAAAGCTTCCTTATATAATGGCTCTATTATTTTCACTAATAATGCAGAATCTTGAAAGCAACAAAATTAAATACATTGGGTTTCCTAGTAATAATTATTTATTAGTGTGAGCTTTTAAGATTATAGCTGAGTATCACTGGTCCAAATTTTCTTTCTTTCAAGTCCAGTATGTCAGGTCAAGACATAGCAAACAATGTTCCGATGGGCACAAGAACAAAGGCAAGCCAAAGCATACATCTTTTCATTCATAGAAGATGAGTTTATATTGTAATTTTCCCTCAAGGCATAAAGAAGTAATTTGGAACTAGTATGGTTTTAAGGACAATTAGCAAGGAAGTCCTGAAATAAGAACCCATTTGGTAGACTTTACAAACTACAAATTACAAAACCAAGTTAGAGTACCTGCAACTAGAATAAAAACAGTACAGGAAGCCAATCATTTCAGCACATCTGAAAATAATACTTGTACAATAAATTACTGACCAGATGTTATTTCTGCATGAAGCAATTCAAAGGAACTTGTCTCCTAATATTATGTTTCCAATTGTGCCAAAACATGAAAAGACTGTCACAGCCTTTTTCAAAGATCTGACCGAGGAGAATCAGTTCTCAGTAATCTTTGATTCCAAGTTTTCAATATTACATTTTAAAATAAATAAGCTACTTAGTGACTGGCAAGTATTTACTAAGCAGCTATCAGATTTGTGAACTCAAATTCAACCCAAAAATACACAGAAAGAATAAAGACACCTACTCATAGAAGAAAAGCATCACATTTCACAAGCTTTGATCCTTCTAATTTTGTTGGGGCTAAGACATATGTTAACTAAAATGGCAACGATCAGCAGAGCAGACCCAGAGTCAGACAAGAAATTTCCTGGCAGACAGGACACTTGCTAAAACCTGAATTGCTTTATCAAGATATTTAATGGGCGCTGAGGGTTAGTTGAGAGAGTTAATGATTAAAAAACAAAACATAAAACATGGTCAGCTGAGATTACGAGAAATGGAGCCTCGGTAGTATAGTGGTTAAAAAGTATCTGGCCATTAACCAAAGGGTCTATGTAATTTTGAAATCACCAATAGCCACCATGGGAGAATGATGTGGCAGTCTACTTCTGTAAGTATGTACAACCTGTAAATCCTATAAGGCAGTTCTACAATACCATCAGAACCCACCGATCGCAATGAATGTCACATAACCACAAACCCCCATCCAGAGGGAAGAACAACAGAAACCAGAGGGGAAGAGAGACAGCGGTTGGTGTGAGATGTGAAAATAATTAACAATCTACAAGGGTTGGGGGGGAGGGGGGGGGCGGCGGCGCATGGGCGCGCGCTGCATGGTTGGTAACAAGAGTTGTAAAAGCCCCCAATAAAATGATTTCTTAAAAAAAGAACCTTGGTAGCATTTTGGTTAAAGCAATCAGCTGCTAAGCAAAAGGGCAATGGCTCAAACATGCTACCCTTTCTGCAGGTTAAAGATGTGGCAATCGGCTATCCTCAAAATGTACAGCCTTATCAACCCCAAAGGAGTTCTTCTCTATACTGCAGGGTCACTAAGAGTTGGAATCAACTCCCTGGCAGGAGCTAAGTATAGGTGGGGTCACTATGAGCCAACTCCATGGCCATGGATTTTTGGTTTGGGGTATGGAGAATACACACATACAAACATACTTTGTTTCATCTTAAACTGCGATAATAATGAGTTCGCTAAAATACCTTATTTAAAAAATAAACAATCATAGGATGCAAAGTTTTAATTGATAAGCTTTTAGTTTTATATGTCTGTCACATATAGATGGCGTTCCAGATAAAATAAACAGGTGGCCTCCCAAATTGCTTAGTTGACTACATTTAAATAATCACAATATTTTAAACAAATCAATTTTTTTATTATCAACACATGACAACTTTGCCAAAGTAAAGCCTACTCCTTGGGCCAAAAAGATAAATGAGGAAGAAAAAACTGCATTATCATTTCCTAAAATAATACAAATTTGCATGTATTTAACACGTTACAGTTTTATGCTCATATCAAATATGGCATTTCTCCCCCTAGGGGGGAGACCTTGTTGTCAGCTTCAATTAGATGCTTGAATTCCAAGATCATGCAAATTGGGGGTGGGGACTGATATTTTGGCTCTTTGCTATAAAGAAAGAGCAAGGGATGGAACAGATATGCACAGCTAAGAAGGACCTGCTTCAAAGACCTGGAGGTAGTCTTGGTTCCTGCCAATCTAGAGATGCCTGTTCACTCTGCTCTTTGTTACACAATGTTTTCTCTTTTATTTCAAGGCATTTTGATATTTTTGCAGTAACACTGCCTGTATATATTAACTGCCTCACACATACCTCATTTCACTTGGTCAAGTAGAAAAGCAGTTATTATTGATCCCAGTTTACAGTTGAGAAAAAAACCTGAGGAGGTTAAGTTATTTGACCAAGTTTTAATTCTTTGGAAGTATTAAACTTATTGGCCAATGTCCAAGACATCGCATAAAACACTGGTTCTCACTCAACCTTCCTAATGCCACGACCCTTTAATACAGTTAGTTCCTCATGCTGTGGTGACCCCCAACCATAAAATTATTTTTGTTGATACTTCATAACTAATTTTGCTACTGTTATGATATGCAGAATATATTTTCATTGTTACTAATTGAACATAATTAAAGCATAGTGATTAATCACAAAAATAATATGTAATTATATATTGTGAGATATTTTCTAATTTCAAATAAATGAAATTTTTTCTTGAAGCATGGTGTAGCATGGGTAACAGTCTTCACACGGGCTGGGTACTCATATGTGGACGGATCCACTGGAGATGGATAGAGGAGCAGTGTCTCAGTCCCTAAGACCATCAGAAATATGTGTTTGGGGGTCGTTCGATCCCCCCCCCAAAAGGGTCACGACCCACAGGTTAAGAACTGCTGGCATGAAGTGCCATAACCAAGAGTAGTTCTGGACTAAAAGTCAGAAGTTCAAATTCTAGTCCTAATTGTTGCTCCGTTTTGAAAATTAATTGATTGGTTTTAAGTGCTGGTTAGAATGAAATAATTAACATGCTGTGCAGTCTATTCAACTGAATGCAAATAAATATTCTGGACAAAATGCATAGAGGATCTGATACAAAGAGTGAAAAAATACACCAATATAAACTGGAGAGTTTAAGGACTCCTCCTCTCTCAGAAGAACCCCCACATCTACTCCACTCCACCTCACCAAAAAAAAAAAAATCAGCAAGGATACAGAACTGAATAATGCCATCAACCAAATGGATCTAGCTGATATTTATAGGTGACTCCATCCAATAAAAATTATATATATTCAAGTACATATAGAATATACACAAAGGTAGAACAAGGCCATAAAACAAATCTCAACAATTTTCAAGAACTGAAATCATGCAAAGTATGTTCTCTTACCCAAATTAAATTTAGAAATCAATAACACAAATGTGTATTTTTAAAAGCTCCAAATACATGGAAGCTAAACAGTATACTTCTAAATAACTCATGGTTAAAGATAAGTCAAAGAAGGATTTTTGTTTGTTTTAATTGTTTTAAATAAACAAAAAAGGGAACTATATATAATTTGATATATCAACTATCATTTGAGACTATATCAAAATTTCAGGCAGAAAAAGCAGGGCTTACTTACCTGAAAATGTATAGCACAGTATGTTTACATTAGCAAAAAACAAAGGTTTCAACTCAATAACCTAAGTTTCAACTTTCAAAATCAGAAGGAAAAACCTACAATAAATCCAAAGCAAACAGAAGGGAAAGTTACTAATAACAGAAAATAATGAAATTTTAAAACAATGGGCAGGGGGATCAGGAAAAAATGAGAAGGTACAACTTCCAACAAATTCATTATCTAGACGGACTGGACCAATTGCTTGAAAGCCACAAACTACCAAAATTCAATGAAGTTCTCCTTCGTTATTTATGAAAGAAATTTGCAAATAAAAACTTTTAAAAAGATGAGTTGGCAGGATTGTACTGGGTGGGAGTGGGCAAACATCCTCAGTCAAAGGCCAAGGAAATGTTTTTAGGCTTTGGTTCCACACTCTCTCTGTCACAACTCCAATCCTGCCATTAAGTGGGAAAGCAGCCATGGAGGACACATGAACAAATGAGTTTAGTTGTGTTCCCATAAAGTTTATGGAAAAAGGAGGCAGGTCAGATTTGACCTAGGGTTATAACCTATAGACCCCTAACCTAGCCGATAACTAATGTCACTTCCAAATTCTAAACTTCATAGTTTTTCATATTTCCATGAGTCAAAAATCACTTTTATAAAGGGAGCTCAAGAAAAATGTAAAGAAAATGCTATCAACAAAGCTATAGGCTTTGACCAAGACTCACCAGAAATATAAATTATAATAAAAACTTGGCTCCAGTTAAATCCATCTATAATAAGCCACTATCTCAGAAAGATAAATCAAGATCTTAATATGTACAAGAATCCTGAAATTGTCTATATTGCTCTTGCTTTAGAAGTGAACACACAGTATATGAATCTAAATAAACCTAAATATTCAGACACAAAACTGTATTTTTAGGCTTATTTTGAAACTCTGTATCACTGTGAATATAAGAACCACTGTCAAAAACATGGTGAGAAGGGGAGTGTAGAAAATGTACGGTATCCATCATAGTGCCACCGAGAACCAATTACTAACATCATTCTGATGTATTCAGGGGTTATTACCTTTTCATCCAAAAATATGTTTTAGGTAAGAAATCCTTTTGAGGCTGTCTGGCATCTAAGGAGCACAAAGTGATACCAAACGCAATCTAACAGCAATCTCATGGAGGCTAAAACCCTATCCATCTGCAGCCTCACACTGGGTAGGCATCCATGTCTGCTCCATCATCCTGATTTCAAAAGACCACTGTACTACTACTCCATTAGGCCAGCATCACTTCATCTAATACACAAACATGTATGTCTCCACATATAAAAGGTTAAGAATTTGCCTGTTAAATATTGCAATTCATAATACCAGAAAAGCATACATAAGCAGTACCTCAAACCCATCTTAGAAAGCAACACAAAATCTATTTGGGCCCTATTCCTTAATGTTAAGGTTTAAAGCCCCTCGATTTATACCATAAGAAAACCACACCAACTCTTACAAAAAGGGTTTCCAAATGAAGCAAATGCAGCTCTATCAACTCTTACACATGCTCATATTTGCATTCAATGCAACCTCTATTTACATCAAAATACATCTTCTAAATATACTAGGTAACTCACAGAAAAGCTTACACTAACACATCAATGAAATCATCTACAAATGCAGCTACAGAATTATGGACTAAGATATCCAAGTGATTCTACTGCAAGAAACATAAGGGTTCAAACAAAGATGGAAATCATAGCATATTGTGTAACAAAATTTATCTCCTACATATGCACATCACAGAACCAATTTAAATGTCTATGACACACACATAACGCAAAAGTCTAGCCTGGGAGGATACTCTAAAAAGCTTTCTTATTCTGCTCAGTTCAAGCAGCTATACCAAATATGGGTCTATTTAGTTTCATATTTATATAAAGTTGTAATGGAAAATTCTACTGCCATTAAGGATGATGACGTAATGCCATATTTGTCGACTTGGAAGATGCACAGTGATATAAGTAATAAATGCTCACTTTCAGATCAGACAGGTCTGGGGGTTCAAACCCCAGTTATACATGTATGTATTCTTATGCAAATAACAGCCCAAACAGGGTTATTATATAAGTAAAATAGGGGCTAAATAGCATATGGCAAGCAGTACAACAGAACAGTCCTTAATATTTCACTGCTAAACAATAAGATGGTAAGAATATGTGTACAATACACACTTATCCTGAATTATGCCTGAATTTTTAAAAGAAGTATTAATGATGGCATGTAATGAACACAGAACTTTTATGATCTGGAGAAGAAACGATGCTATTCTCAATTTGAGGGCAAGAAAATGGGGAGGGAAGGGAGGTGGGCTCGAGTACACGTACACACACACACACGCGCGTGCACACACACAGTAGTATCAAGGGCTTCACTGGGTCCTTCAAAGACAGGGAAGCTCAGAGTATGCTACAGTGATTCCAGGAAATCAATGCAAATCTGAAAAGGGAGCAGCATCTAAATTGAGTGCTTCCCTTCACTACAATAACAATTTATCTTTTAAAATGATCTTTGAAAGTGAATACTGAGAATCATTCAAACATTGCACATCTATTATCCGAATCTAATTAAAATTCTATACCTGATATATTAACAAATTCAAACTACTCAAATACATGTCCAGTCCTGTACAAAAAATAGTGTATGGTATTATTCCTCTTTGGAGACCCTACCAACCAACGAGTCCAATCTTTGGGGATTAAGAACAAAGACAAAATTTACTTTAATCAATTATCTTTCTTCTGTCTACAGTTATGTACGGATTACTGTATCATTCTGGAAAGCCAATGACTCTCACTCTCACTACCATCCAGTCAATAAACAAAGTGGGCGATGCCAACCTCTGGGGAGCACTGGAGCAATTCAAAAGCAAAAACTAAACTCTGTTTACAGTCTCAGAAACCCTATATAGATTTATTAGGAGATGGGATTAATAAAATGGCTGTGGGTTTAATTTGTTTAGCAGACTTTTTTAAGTAAAAGTAAATTCAATATTCTATTTAACCCAATATAGCCAAAAATACAAGTATTATGAGACATTAAAGAGATGTTTCTTATTTTATGTGCTAAGATTTCAACGTATGGTGTATGTTTTACACTAACAGCACTTCTCAGCTTGGAATGTGGAATCTCCAAAAATGGCTAGTGGCAATTGTTCTCAACATTTATAAGCCTTAACTCGGATCAGACTGTAAATTCAAGATCACTAACTGCTGAGCAAGAATACTCACACCAAAAACAGAGACGGGGGGGGGGTGTCTTCTATTTTTAGACATTGTGTTTAGAGAATGGGGAGGAGGGAGAGATTATTCATTTTTTAAGAGGATAAAGGTTCAAGAAGAGAATGGTAATTGAAAAGAATAATTTTGGTCTCAATAAATTCTAACACGGGGGAAAAAGGCACCTGCTTTAAGGAAGAGAGAAAGTAGCAAAAGAGGGATGGGGGTAAGCACAGTCTTCAGTAGAGAAAAAGTATGCGATATAATTCACCTGCATAAAGCACTATAACAAACATGACTAGGTTCCACAGTCAGCTATATTATTGAAGATACAGAAATATTAATCCCTTAACCTCAAGTTCCGATCCTAGTTATATGGATGTTTTAGGTTTATATGTAGAAAGCAGTAAGATGATTAAAACTATACTTAAAAAGCAAACAAAAAACCACTGCACAGAAAATTGAAAAAGGGGAAAAAATAGAATATATATCCCCACTTGTTAAAGGTGGCAGTGGCTTAGTGATCTAATGCAGATGTGTAAATTTCAATTATGGAACCAAAAAACTGCAATAACTTCTTCCAAATTAAATTACATTTTAATTTCAACCTATTTCTTTTTAACCTCAAGACTATGAAACTTATCCAAGCTATATTCCTTTCTCTAGACCAGTGATTCTCAACCTTCCTAATGCCACGACCCTTTAATACAGTTCCTCGTGGTGTGGTGACCCCGAACCATAAAATTATTTTCATTGATACTTAACTGTAACTTTGCTACTGTTATGAATTGCCATGTATGCATCAAATTCAGTGTGTCAAATCAAATGCATCAAATACATCCATATATGCAGGATGTATTTTCATTGTTACAAATGGAACATAATTAAAGCATAGTGATTAATCACAAAAACAATATGTAAGTATATATTGTGAAATATTTATTTCTAATTACAAATAAATGAAATTTTGTCTTGAATCATGGTGTAGCATGGATAACAGTCTTCACACCGGCCAGGTACTCCTATGTGGGCGTGTCTGCATGTGGGCAGACCCACATGGAACAGATAGAGGAGCAGTGTCTCAATTCCTAAGACCATCAGAAATATGTGTTTTCCGGTGGTCTTAGGTGACCCCTGTGAAAGGGCTGTTTGACACCACCACCACCACCACCACCCCCCAAGAGGGTCACGACCCACAGGTTGAGAACCGCTGCTCTAGAACCTTTGCGGGCAATCTCTGACAGAGAGGGAACAAATTAAGCTTAACCACAATAACCACATTTCATTTTAAGGAAGCCTGGGGGTCATTGGTGGCTACTATCAGGATCCACTGAATGGTTGGTTGCAATACCTCTACTGTCACGCATCTGAGGACTTCCATAACATGAATAGGGAAGGATCAAATGCATTACTTTTACATCAATATCTTTTAGACCCTTGTATAGTAAGTGAGCTTCTGGTACCTCTTCAGACCACAATGCAAGTAGGAACATTAAGGATGCTGGGTCTCTTAACCCTTGGAACCTTTAAAAGGGAATTTGGCTCTAACCTGACAAATTAAATTCAGCTCCATTCCAAGATGATACGTTCACTGGTTCCTTGTTTCAGAGCACTTGGTCTAGTTTTTTCTACAAATCCAATCTGTATACTGAAAGACGTGCAAGTACACATAGATTGCTTGCAGCCTCCTCCCCTCTGATCCCTTTAGAATATAAGATCGATAAGGCAGGGATCTTTATCACTAATATCTTTATCACCAACATATGTGTCCATCACTTGTCTGTCAATTTGTAAACTGTGGTGGCTTGGTTGTTGCTATGATGACAGAAGCTATGCCACTGGTATTTCAAACATCAACTGGGTCCCTCAGAGTGGACAAATTTCAGCAGTCTAGCACTAAGGCAGACTAGGAGGAAAGGCATGATCATCTATTACAAAAAATAGCCATGAAAAACCTATGGATCAAAACAGCAACTCATACAGACCATAGACCTGTCCCATAGGGTTCCAAAGCTTTAAATTTTTCCTGAAGCAGACTGCTCTATCTTTCTCCCACGGAGCAGCTCATGGGTTTGAACCATCAACCTTTCCGTTACCAGCCAAGCAATTACCCACAGGTGCAGTTGGGTTAAAATACAGCACCTGTCATTTGAAATCCCTTATGATCTATTTAAATTTGGTCTTTTAATTATTTTCTGCTTTCCTTTCGATTATTACCTGCTTTACTTTGTTAACTGTTGTATATGAAATCTAGAATAGGTACATCTATATAGGCAGAAACTGCATTATTGGTTCCTTTCAGATGTGACACAGGAGGCTGGGGGAAACGGGGAGCTAATGATGATGCATGTGAAAGTTGGACATTGAATAGAGAAGACCACAGAAAAATGATACCTTCGAATTGTTGTGCTGGAGGAGAATGTTGAGAATACCACAGACCATTAAATGGACAAACCAATCTGTCTTGGAAGAAGTACAGCCAGAGTGTTCCTTCGAAGCAAATCGGATGGCAAGACTTTGTCTTACAAACTTTGGACATATTGTCAGGAGACACTAGTCCCTGGAGAAGGACATCATGCTTAGTAAAGTTGATGGAGCAGTGAAAAAGAGGAAGGCCCGCAACAAGATGGATTGCCACCAAGGCTACAACAATGGGTTCAGACATAGCAACAACTGCAAGGATTGTCCAGAACCGTGTAGTGTTTCGTTCTGCTGTGCACAGGATAGAGATGGGTCAGAATCAACTCGTTGGCACCTAAGAACAATAACGACGAGTACAAGAATGAAGAAAGTGTTCTAAAACTGATTGTGGTGATGACTGTACAATTCTTAATATGACTGAACTATTGAGTTGTATGTGAATTACATTCCAATTAAACCACTGGTAAAAGACAAAACAAAATGGACAATATCCTATCAAGGGCATGAGCTCAGTCTGGCTGAGCAGGCAAAATAGACAGGAGAATGGAGAAAATGAGAAGAGCCAAGGCTACAGCAATGGCAGCGGAAACAGAGCAAGTTCTCAATCCTAACTGCACACCAAAATTACCTAGGAGCTTTAAAATATACCAACATCTGGATCCCAACTCAAAGATTTCAACTTCACTGATAAGAATCATGCTCCCCAGAAACCCTACTGTGAGTCTAAAGTTAAAAATCACTGCCTAGGATAAAAAAAAAAATTAAAAATCAACGGCAACTGAAAACTGGCAATGCTGGACAAGGAGGGAAGAAGGACTTGGATTATAGTAAGATGTTCAAGATTGTGTATCTATCTACAAATTTCCAGAGTAAAAGTTATCTGGGTTATCTCAATTCTCCCCATGCTGCCACAATGATGTGTCTAATACCAATCATCTTAAAACTTAAAGATGAACTTTTTAAAAAAATTAAGAGCGCATCTAAAGAACCAGGAATAAATCTGCCATAAAGTCTCTAGTTTCACAGTTGGAAATAAGTTCATTCTCCTTATTAATTCCTATGGCATTTTTGCTACACTTGTTATGGCATTCCCATTAGATACCCTGTACAAACCTGTCTAACTCAGAAAGAAGGGCTCAGTGCTCCATTCCTCCAAGACGGTGCCCTGCACACTGCTTTACATATGACACATACTCAACATGAACTGAATGACACTGGTGAATGCAGGAAGACACTGCTAAAGTCTGATTGTCACAAGAGGACCTAAAAATTAGTGAATATGTCATAAACAACCAAAATCTGTGCACACGTGTTTCTTCTTCCTACAGACCCTTTTATCATGCTAACCTTTCTTCAAGTGTGGCTCCATTTTCCTCTTCATTTATCTTCACTGCATCACTTTTTGACAGGACCTAGCTGGCTCACTGTTAACTTGTGTCAATAAAATGAAACTAAAGATTTTTATCCTAAGTAGAAACATACCCAGAGATTTTCCTCTAAAATACACTTCTAATCCTTCTAAGATAATCTTTAAATTTCAGCCAACATCAAGCATTGGACTAGTGTTAACTTACAAAATAAAATGAAATGTAATTTAAGCATGTTCTTGAGGTCTCCATACCTCCAGGATAAATGAGTGCTTCCTAATTTTTCTTAATTCCCTGGCACAAACAGTCTTGGGAGCAATCAAACTAGAAAATGCTATTTATATGACATTTCTAAGAGCAACCACAAGGTTACTGGAGCCAGGAATAGCTGTCCAAGACAACTAACCAATCCAAGGGCTCAAAGGATAGATCAGTTAATAAGCTCTAGTATGGAGAAATCAGAATAGACATCACACAGTGTTCCCCATTCATACTGCACATGTTGCACCACACCAGCACTACACATGAGAGTAGATGGCTGATCCACATATATACCACAGAGCCTCTGTTTCTTTAAGACTAGCATTGTAAGCCATTCTTTGATTTAGCCAATTTTTACTATCTTCTGTTTTTCAAGTTTGGGTATGGATTTTCAAATGTGCCCCTCATTTTAACTGTGTCTTATCAATTGTTTTTTCCATTTGATTTAAGTAAACCTCCAATCTCATTTTTCTGAGGTAGACTGCTTATGATCAAAACACAGCAATGGTTTGAAAAACCTGAATATGCTTCACTAATTTCACAATATGGTAGAAACAAGATAAAACACAGGAAGGCATTCATCTTCACCCTAGGAATTTCTTCGTAACTTACCATTATATGTTCACTTATAAATCAGAAAGAATCAAGATCTTTTCTGAAGGGGGTCATATAAAGGGGGAAAATACTGCTGACAACAATTAACTCTCCTTAAACTGACTTTATACAACTGTTATTTAATTTATTTTTTTGGCACAGTAAAATATTGGCTATGAAGTCTATAGAACCCCACTGTCATATAGTGACTTTACTGGATAAAAACTGCCCCAGGGGGCTTCTTAGCCTAAAATCTTTCAGGAAACAAGACTGTCACATCTTTCTGCCTCAAAGTAGCTGGTAGGTTCAAACTGGTAACCTTTCTGTTAGCAATTGAGCATTAACCACTGCACCACCAGGGCTCGCTCCCTCCAAGGTCTTTAAACCCCAAACTAAATTCACTGCCATCACGTCAATCCCAACACAGAACATCCTCTAAAGGGTTTCCAGAGCAGATAGCCTCATCTTTCTCCGACAGAGCAGCTGATGCATTTGAACCAACTTTGCAGTTAAACAGCTGTACAGTTAAGCGGTCCACTTAATAAACATCACCACCAGAGTTAAATCAGCATTAATTCAACCTGCCATCAAGTAGATTCCGACTTACAGCAATCCTATAGGGCAGAGCAAAAATGCCCCTGTGGGCCTGATACTTTAAGGGAGTAGAAAGCCTCATCTCTCTCACCCAGAGCAGCTGGCACTTTTGACCTTGCAGCTAGCATTCCTTTGATCTTGCATTTAGCAAAATCCAACATGGAACTCACTACGATGCCACCAAGTTACAAGCCTAAAATTAAAATTAAAACGTTCGTACACTACCCAGTTTGCATGATACAATTCAAACGGCAATTACCTACTCTTATGATTTTTTATGTGGTTCATAAAGTACTTTCATATACCATAAACCCTAATGGGAAAGACCTTCAGCATTCTTCTTTGTCCAAAATTAGAAGTCCACCTAGATATGATAATGAAATTTTAGCTTTTGTCTTTAGGGGATACAGGCTGAAATACTTAGAAATGAAGCATCATAGTATTTGTAACTTTCATCGTTTTAAAGAAAAATGAGGTAAAGCACTATGTATCTGTGTAAGGGGAAAAGAGAAATGGCAAAAGGTTAATTGGTGAATCAAGGATATACAGATGCACACACACCCTACTGCCTTCCAGTTGATTCCGACTCATAGATGATTTACCTTCTATCTTTTCAGAAGCAGTCAGCTTCATCTTTCTCCTATGGAGAAGCTGATGGGTTTGAACCACCAATCTTGCAATTAGCAGTCCAATGCCTGTGCTGCAACACACCAAAGCACCTTCTATTCATGTACATTGCATGATTTTTAGAAACCTAGATCATTTCAAACCAAAAGGTTAGGGAGGAAAAGCTAACCAGTAGGCCATGTATTCACTGCTTAAAGAAGCTACCCACCAAAAGTCAAGGTGCCAAGGACATATTTGACATTTATAGTTTAAACATCTCAGATACAACATCTGTTAAGGAAACCACGGCAGACATAAATTGTGACACTCACGTTGCCCATGTACTCAGAAAGCAGGTCCTGCAGGGCCTGGCGGACAGCGTTGCACTCTGCTACAATTCTCTCCCGCCGGTCATCACGTGTGCAGGACGAGTCTGCCATCAAGGCAGCTCCGCTAATGATGCTTTCCAGGCGTTCCTCAAGGGAAGGCCTAAAGCGCTCCTCACTGAAGCTCAAGGGGTCCACAATGATTTGTTTCTGTGGAGAGAGTGTTACTGAAGGTTAGTGCCAATTGCTGTTCCTGCCATCATTCCAAGAAGTGGGGTAAGGGTTGACACCATGATATAGCACCAAGATCCCAATGCTCGAAAGAAAGTAGTATGTCTTAGTAGAAGAGAAGCCATTCTACATAAGTTGGCTTCCTATAGATCATTTGCTGAAGAAGGTATTAGAGACAGTACTATCCAGTATAACAGTGTCTAGGATTTTTTTTAATCATTTTATTGGGGGCTCCTACAACGCTTATCACAACCCATACATACATCCATTGTGTGTGTCAAGCACATTTGTACATTTGTTGTCATCATTCTCAAAACATTTGCTTTCTACTTGAGCTCTTGGTATCAGCTCCTCAATTTTCCCCTCCCTCCCCGCTGCCCCCTCTCTCATGAACCCTTGATAATTTATAAATTATTATTATTATTTTGTCATATCTCACACTGCCCCACTTCTCCCTCAAGTGCCTAGGATTTTGATACCCAAAATGCAAATACAAATTATATCTGCATAAAAAAATTCTGTTAAAAATACTTACCATATTTTTATACAAATAAAATGTTATATGGTTTTATGCAAACAGTGTGACCCCCTCCTATGTGTTAAGTTTCCTACGCTCACTATGTGCCTTACATTTGTGTTATTTACATGGGCACATTGTAGGTGAGAATATAACAATGGGAGTAACTGCAGATCAGCATGTAATTGTAAGCCAAGTAATCAAATGATAACTGCAAGCAGGAAAAACAAATTATCTTTTTTTTCTTTTGATGTGTATAGTATACAACTACTGTAATACATCAGCAGAACTATTTCATCAGGAAACAAAATTAAAAACACAACAATGGCCTTTTGTACTCGAAGCTTATGAAAGAAATGCATCTATAAAGTAGTCCAAACTATTTTCTTCACCTCACACATCTAAGCAAATTTTATAACCTGTTGGTCTAAAATGTATACCGCTGTGTCTAAGAGCCTTTCTTTCCTCAAAGATCGGCAGGTCTTCTGTAAATCATGATGTGAATCCTCCCCAATAAAGTCACTACAAGACTATCTGTCCTACCAGGAATAGCCCCTCTGTACCTCCCCTTTCTTTCCCTGGCTGCAATAAATACAGCGTCAACAGTGACTAGTAAGGTTTGGTCACAAGCAAGCAATAGGTACTTGGTCAAACAGCAACACACACACACATTTCACAGCAACTACTGGCTTCCCTCCAACTTCTCCACTTGACACAATTTATCCTCACACTGGTAAATGTCTGTGCAAATATTATGTCTTTAATTTTTCTTCATGTGGACTGTGTTCCTATTGATTTCAACTTAAAATGTCACATTTTTTTCCTACTGAAAGCTTGCCCTTTTCTGATAAATATAAATAATATATCTTGAGTTCATTATTAACTAGCTTTTTCAAACTGGTGGTTTTTCTTATCAGGTGAGGTTATGACAGGATTATCTGGTCAAAACCACATACTAGGTACCTGTGGCCAAAAAGATTAACAGGTGGGGGGGGAGAAAAAGAAGAATAACGGGTGAGTGGTCAGAGAATTTTAAGAGTTTTAGAGCAAAGGACTTGAGATCACTTAGCCCATCCCCCATCGTTTTACAAATGAAGAAACTATGGTCCTCAGAGGGTAAGTGGCTTTGGATAGATTACTCAATTGAGGGCAAAATGCTATCCTTGCTGTCTTAAAAGAGGCGAGCACTTAATACTGCCAAATCTGAGTAGTGAAAAGCAACAGTGCCAGTAAATTCTAAGACACCTCACAAATGTGGCTCCAGGATAAAGCTTCCATTCTAATACGGAATTCTATATTGTCTTCAAGATTTATGAAGTCTTAATCAGCCATGTATTATCAGCAAGGATCAGAGTTATTCAAGTCCAGGGAAAGGGGCAAGATAAAGGGAGAAAATTTAAAGGCAAGGAAAAAATGTTAAGAACAAACTGCACCACTCTATTGATTCTATACCTCAAAGCACCCTCTTTACTTATGAAATGACGCCTGGTCATATGGAAGACAATGTGCTCTTGAGATATATACATGTATTGTGTATGTATATATATTTAATAAAATTATGTATGTGTACATAAGTGTACACATATGCACCTTTGTAAAAAAGATTAAGCTGCTGCCACCTACTAGAAGCCATAGGTCATTGTGGGTACAAATTAAGCACACAAATTACATAAAAACTTAAGACCGAAGTTGACACACAGGACAGTGATCTTTTGTGTTTATTATGAAGGTGAAGTTATATGGTATTAGGTATTTTAATCCCAAATTTACTTCCAACTTGATTAAGTTGTTGTACATTAATTCCAATTTTGTTACTGAGAACATGTATGAGATGTCCCTGCTATCTGAAAGCATTACTATATAATCAATTACATGTAAATAAAATGAAGACGCAATTACCATGGACTTACAAGGGGATTTTTTTAACAACCCCAGACTCCAAAAAATAACCTACCAAACAATACAAAACAACCAAAAAATTCTATAAAAGCACTAATGTAGTGTTCACAGACACAGTTCAAAGCTAGAGTGGCCAGAGGCTGAATGTTGAGTGCAGTTCCCAAGAAGCTTGGCAACTCCATTCTCACTGCAAGACTAACACTTGCTGCGAACGAATGCTTTCCATCTTTATTCACAGAAGTGGAACCCTCTTCAGATGGCTTTCCCTCAGTGGAAACGGTTACTAACATAGGTCTTTCCTGAAAGCAGAATGGAATACAGCAAGCTCTCTGAAAGCAGGAGATACCTACACATAAACAGAGCAACAAAATTATGGTGCCAGCACCTAGGCTGCAGTCGGTTAAGAGAACATCTGCCTCTTCTAACTAGATGATGAGCCCCTTGGAAGACAGAGCCTCTAGCCACTTTGCCCCTAGGTCACCCGGAACTTCACATCTGCCAGGATGACGAAATATTGGTGGAAGTGAACCCAACTAACATCTTCATTAAGGAAGGAACTCATATGAAGTAATTCGTATGGAAAAATTCAGAAGTTTAACTCTAAAAAACAGAAAATATGAACACTTTAGGTAAAGACAAGAGCAAGTAGGCTGATGATTCAGAACAATTTCTTTCCACTTAGACTGCAAATATAAGTGAAAATTGAACTCCCTCCCCTCCCCCCCAACACACACAGAGGAAGACTTGGCCTCTTTGAGGTTCACTTGCCTCTGTAACAATGATCGAAAATTGAACTTTCATCAGAAGGCTGGACCACATTTCTCTAGGAGCCTCTCATGTACTTGTTCAGAGGGTGGTCAACAATCTAAAGTTTCTTACCAAGTCTAACTTACATCAAAGTTATTGAGTGCGTAAGCCAGCTCTCCTCCTCCACCACCATGGTGCTGAGAGGCATCATCTGATGAGGTAGCCTGGGCAGCGTTGGAAATGCCCGTCACCGCTTGCTGCAGCTGCTTATATATTAGGTCCCTGTTGGCTTTATAGGCGGCAACATCCGGGTGCTGAAGGCAAGCCTGGGATGCAGTATAAAGGATGGGAACATTTTTCTGTAGGATTCCTCTGGCTGCAGCCATCTGATCACGGTGGCCCACATCTTTCAGTTCCTGCAAAAATAAACCCAGAAATGAACACTCGCCATCATACGAATTCTAGTGACAGAAAATGTCAGTAAATGTGAAGTGGTTAAAATTTCTACTAACAAATACACTATTATCAGTAACAGAGTGGCTTAAAAGTGGCTTAAGAGGAAAACTTTGGAATCATACAGGCCTAGAATTAAAACTCTAAACTACTTTTTTCCTAAATACTGCAATCTTATTTAAACTTTGTACTTGGTTTCTATAAAATTGGAGTAACTGGGTGGGGTGAGAAGGGGGAAAAGGGAACTTATACCAAGGGCTCAAGTAGGAAAAAAAATGTTTTGAAATTGATGGCACATATGTACAAATGTGCTTGATACAATTGATGTATGGATTGTTATAAGAGCTGTTAAAGAGTTCCCAATAAAATGATTTATATTTTTTAAAATTGGAATAGTACCTCTCACGTACTTATTCCGAGGGTCAAATGGGGTTATGCAAGTAAAGCACCTAACACAGAACTAAATAAAGCATAAAATAAAGGGCAAAACAGAACTGCCTAGCACCTTGATTACAGTTACATAAATATGTATATACCTATCTCAACCAAAATAGAAAAATCATTTGGAGGCATATTTAAACAAAGTGAGATTTATTATAATGATTTCCTTTTTTTACACAAGTTCATTTTACGTTTTGTGAAAGTTGGAATGGGATATCACAAGGGTACATGAACTATACAAAGTGACCCACCAGGTGAAGAAGCAGCAGCCTATCCCCCAGGTATACAACTCCCCTTAGCTCCCTCTCACCCCAAAAGATCACCTTTTAAGACACAGAACTACAAAAGTAAAACATTCTTCAATCAAAACCAGGTCATTTAGGGATAGAGCCAAGGCTCATGTGCGCCATAATTTCAATCCAAAAAGTATATCATTGCAGTACTCTATATAGTTGTGGGCTTGGGCGACCCTGACCTTTTTTAATTAGCTTTACTTCATCATTATAATCCAATTTAAAAGACTTGAGGTTCCAGTATTGCTTTCACTACTGACATTTCCTTGGTGGCACACCAGGCAGGGTAATGCTGACAACTGCAGTGACAAATTTACATTACCAACACTAAGAAAGAGGGGAAAAGGTGCCACTACTGGCGTCCTATTGTCATTTAAATTACAGGGACTGGGAGAGCCTGAGACTTTCATAAATGTGGCTCAGCATTACACAAAAGGAATATAGGATAGCCTGCACTGACCACCAGGGGCCTTGGTCGAATAATGAGTGCTTGTTGGACTGGGCATTCCAAAATACTACCAGCCACAGTGGGTGAAAGATGACGCTGTCTACTCCTACCCTTTAAAAACAGAGTCCTGGAAACCCACAGGGACAGTTCCACTCTGTCCTATGAACCCTCACAATGAGAAGGAATGGGCTCAAGGGCAGCCAGTTTGGTTTTTGAACTGACCACCAGATCTGTTCCAACTCTATTGAACATTTATGTGATCGTAGAACTCCAATGTTAATGTCATCATCTGAATCCTGGAGGTTTTTAAATGAGTATTACCTGTGTAAACAGTACCAGAAAATTAACTAACCTAGAAAAGCCAAAGTCAATTACTCAATTAAAAGTATGATTGAGTTATTTAATGGCTCATCTTTCTAGATGAACTCCTAATGAAGCATCAGAGACACCACTTGGGCTTCCTTTTACTGAAACTTCACCTCGGTATATACCTTGGGTTTGCATCTTTATTCAAACCTTGTATAACATGACAGCTTACTTTTCCTCCTAGAATTCTTTTCTCGTTTGGCATATGAATTTGCATCTAATAGCTCACAGCCCTCCAAATGCCCTGCAGCTCGGTACATTAGGCTAAACATTCAGAAACAGGACCCTGTGGATTTAGAAAATCGGCGATCAGTTCAAGATTCAAGTACTTCGTGTGACAAGAGGCTGAGGCTAACCATTACACTTAAACAGCTGGTGCACATGTTCTCTGTGGCATTTTCTAAATGTCTTATTCTCACCACCATCTCAGAGACTCCAATTTAAGTTTTGTAGGGGAACACTTGCCTTTAAGCATTTCTATTGTCCTCACTTTTATAAAATGATTTGCAATCAGCTCTGGGACTTCTCATAAGGGTCTGGAACACAGACCAGCACAGCACCTTCCAGAGATTACCAAAGACATTCACCTAAAGTCAATAGGTGCCAGAACTACTATTCAAAAGCTTACTTTCTAAAGCCATTTGTTAAATAGTCAGAAACAAGACTTATAGCACTGGTGATCCTTATGATAAGGGTCTAGCCATTAAAGTTAAACAGCTGGTACGCATGTTCTATGTGGCGGTTTCTAAATGTCCTGCCCTCACCAGTCTCTCTGGAAGATTCTTTATTTGCCTAGTGTAATGTATGTACTTTAATCGATGATGAAAACTAAACACCATTTGTCCTCACTGATGCAATGTTCTATACTTTCTCTCTTTAAAACGGGTTTTTGCCTTAGCAGAAGGAAAATAGATTTTGTTAAGCAAAGATAAGAAAATGGATTCTTATTCACCCGCTTTGTCTTTAGTGGTTGTCGGGAAGGTGAGCATCATAGAATGACAATTTAATAGAAGAAAGTATTCTTGCATTGAGGGAGTACTTGAGTGGAGGTCCGATGTCCTTCTGCTACCTTAATACTAAATCTATAAATATAGGCACATAGATCTATTTCCCCATCCTCATATAAATATATTTGCATATGTACAAAGATACAGTGTCTGGGGTTTTAAAGGCTTGAAGGTAAACAAGCA
>NW_022111373.1:497314-507304 GCF_000313985.2 Echinops telfairi
TGAGGGAAGGGGGAGCGGGGAGGGAGGGGAAAAATGAGGACCTAATGCCGGGGGCATAAGTAGAGAGGAAATGTTTTGAGAATGATGAGGGCAATAAATATATGTACAAATGTGCTTTACACAATTGATGTATGGATTGTGATAAGAGTTGTATGAGCCCCTAATAAAATGATTTTTTTTAAAAGGCAGAAGCTTGATAAGGACTATCAAAGTTCTAAGATGATTGTGTGTATGTATCATCCCTGCAGAAAACAACCTAAAACACATCACACACAAGATGGGCACAGGACAAGCTTCAAAGCAACCCAGGAGCAAACAAAGCTATACAGAGTTAGAAGAGAATATAATTCCCTATACAACATAAAATTTCTAACAATGTGAAAATTGCAAATAAGGATTAATAAATCGCTAAAAAGTGACAAAATATTAGGGCAAAGGGACAGAAATACTTTCTGACACAGACATAATTCCAGCATGTTTTAACCCACTTAGATTTTTCTTTAAATCTGAATTAAGTGTACCACCCACTCAGGTTAATTCTGGAAATGCACCTAACAAAGGCTTATCATCTCTCAAGACATTATCTCCAACTTGAATTTCAAGTTAGTTGAAGTAAAATTATTATGAAATTTAAGTTAGCATTTACAGGACTGCAACTTAATTGCAGCTTTATTAATAAAACAATACTAAAAAGCAGTTTTTTAGTTAAAATGTTTTAATGAAATTGTTTTGGCAGAGGGAGGTGAGGATATCTTCAGGAAACTTAGACAAAAGAATTTTTCTCAACTGATAGCAATACCAAACGGCTTTATTATATCCCTCAAATGACAAATGTACCTGTTGTCTTTTGGCTGCCATAATGTTCAGCTTATCCACTTCAGGTTTCAAGGCTTTATATTGTATTCCTAAATCCTGTTCAGTACCAGCATTCCTCAGTTTCAAAATACCATCTTCCACCTATAAAGCAATTCCCCCCAAAAAGGAAAAAATTCTGAATGATACAAGTCTATGTATAAAAAGAAGGTGGTATTCTAGAATTTTTTAATTGCTTTCAAGGAAACTGTTCAGAAAGTCAGCAATGCAAGCTATCTTTAGTTTGCATAACTTTCCTATTTAAGTAGTTATTACATGAGAACATTATAGGAACTACTGGAACGCAGCAGGTAAACAGCATTATACTGACCTCTGTCAAAAGTGCTTGGCCATGCAAAGGTTAAGTGGTCAGCTACTAACCAATGGGTCTGCAGTATGAATCAACCTAACAATGCCCTGGAAGAATGGTACAGCAATCTGCTTCCATACAGATTACAGCCAAAATAAGCCCTCTCGGGAAGGTCTATCATAGCAAATGGGGTCATTGTTGAGTCAGAATCAACTTGATGGCACCCAACAAGAAAAACCATCTGGAAGTGTATAATTTAATGCATTCTTGGGTGTTTCAATTCTAGGACTGGCATAAAGAAATGTTTAATAATGACTGCAAACAGGTAAGGATTACTACAAGTAGTCCTGTATTAGAAACAACGCAGCCCCGGGTCACAGTGGAATCATCATCCTGGTCATTTTGGGATAGAGGAATAGTAAAAATTAAAACCATACCTGGCTCATTTAAGCAAATCAAGTTCAAAACCCCACTAAATCTTAAGGAATGTTGATTTAAATCCAGCCACCAGCAACCTCGTGATGAGAGAAAAAATTAGATATGGACCTGTACTTACAACTTTCAGCTGAACAAGTAATTTGTAGACATCTGCCATGTCAGCCAAAATCAGCAGCCGGGTAACAGCAGAGAGCAAAGCTCGGGCTGCCCGAACCATGTTGCCACGCTTCACCGAGGAGCAGGGGTCGTCCGCAAACTCGCCCGCAGCACTCTTCATCAAGTCACCTGTTTCAGGGAAAAACCACAAAGGTAGCACTGAAGCACCCACATAACTAGTCCACGTGTTTAAAGCTTAAAACAACTCAGCTTAATGGCATTTTATGCACTGATTTTGTTTTTGCTTTTTTAAATAATTTTTAAGGGGGGGGGGGGGTTTTTTGGCACAGATTTTGTTTAATGGCTATTTGTTTTCTTTCCCCCCCTTTTTGTTTGTTGTACAGCCATCACTATGAAAAGAACCCTCAAATATTGCTAGTGAAAGTACAATATACAGAATGTAATTTGGCATTACATAGCAAGAGCTGTAAAAATACTTCCCTTTGATCTAATAATATTATTTGCCAGAATAGATGGATAAAATAATTCAAAGATTTGAGGAGAACAAAAAATGCATCTAATGCAATCTCTTCTCGCATCCACAGGCTGATAGAGAAAGAAAGATGGCAACTACGACACAGAACCACAGCACTTCATTAACCATCCAAGCTACCCAGTGTGTGCAGCCCTCCTTCATTCCTATCACAGAAAAACACCACCAACCGCTCACACTGCCACAATAAACACCCTGGTAAGTAAATTACAGGGTAGCCTAACAATCGACTGTTATACAAACAGCATATACGTGAAAAGTGTTAAGGCTTACAATGAAATCTTACACCAAAAAGTAAAAAGCATATAAATATATGTCGTTTGTGTTTTTAAAAAACGGAAAAAATTCAAAGGCAAAGGCAAATAACAGTTATCACTAAGGCACTACCCAACCTGCCTCTTCACTCTTGTTCTTACTAAAACATTGTCTACAATGAACATGCATTACAATGCTAAGTAGGAAAATTAGACTTAAAAGGTATAATACTTTGTACAGCCGTTATTAGGGATATCTAACATATGTCAGGAGAGACACCATCACGTTTGGTAAAGTAGAGAGAGGGACAGTGAAAAAGTGAAAGGCCCTCAAGGAGATGGATTGATACTGTGGCTGCAACAAGCTCAAACACAAGAACAACTGGGAGGATGGCGCACAACTGTTGTGCATAAGGCCCCTATGGGTACAACATACATAGTCCTGAGTTCATCAATCCTGAACATTTGGAATATTCTCTGAAAACTTGTGAAACAATTTAAACTTTCATTTCTATTGAATCAGTTGGGGTACCTATTGGCCCACTCTTCTTATAGGCAGAAGCTACTGAAGGACCAGGGTTATGTCTTGCTTACCTATTGTACTAACAGCATCTGTATAGTGACCATCTTTGGATCCCAAGAAAACGTTACTTGGGCTGAGTATTATCCCCCATCAATTTTTCCATGAATGCAAAAAAGAATCTCAAGAAGCTTAACTATTTCAAAACAGACCTCTCAGATTTCTCCTATCAACTTCTGTTGCAGAAATGAGCTGGTGGGTGGAGTCAGACTTACCCTCAGATTCACATTAATTAGGCTTACCAATACTATCCATGTTAATTAGGCTTTGAAATACTATACAGAGCATGAGTAAGGTAAGCTCCACTTATCTGTCAAGTCAGAAACAACAAATGGATTCTGACTCACAGCGGGCCTACAGGACAGGGTAGAATTGCACCATTGGGTTTTCGAGACTGCAACTCTTTTCAGGAATAGGCAGCCTCATTTTTTTTTCTCTAGGAGTGGCAGTGGGTTGGAACTGCTGACCTTGTGGTTAACACTAGAATAGTGGTTCTCAATCTTCCTCATGCCTCGACCCTTTAATACAGTTCCTCACATTGAGGTGACTCACCCCCCCCCACCATAAAATCATTTTCGTTGCTACTTCATAACTGTAATTTTGCTACTGTTATGAATCGGGTGACCCCTGTGACCTGAAAGGGTCGTTCGACTCCCAAAGGGATCACGACCCATAAGTTGAGAACCACTACACTAGAATGTGTAGCCCCTACACTACCAGGGTTCTAGACCAGTGTTATCTAGTGAATACATAAAAAAATATAGCTGACTCAGTCACTTGTTTTGGGGGGTAAATATTCATCTGTTTAACAGTTAACGTCAAGAACATCCGTGACTTCTTTCAACGTTTATTGAGAACCTCTATAAACAAAGCACTGTTCTACACACTTGCTGATGAAGATCAAGGAATGCGGCTTTTAATATGGATTACAACTCAATTTAAAGAAAACCAAAATCCTCATAACTAGACCCACGGGTAACCAATACGAAATTGTGATAAATGGAGGGGGGGGAATGGAAGTTGTCAAGGATTTAGTCTTACTTGGATCCACAATTAATACTCAAGAAAACAGCAGTCAAGAGATCAAACAACACATTGCACTGAGCAAATATGTTACATAAGGACTCTTTCAAAGTGCTTTAGTGTTCTAAAGCAAGATTACTTTGAGGACTAAGGTGTACCTGACTCAAGCCATGGTATTTTCAATTGCCTCATATGCATTTGAAAATTGGACAGTGAATAAAGAAAAACGAAGAAGAATCAATGCATTTGAGTCGTGGTACTGGCCAAGAATGGACAAAGTACATAGAATGCCCAAAGGCAACAAATCCATCTTGCAAGAAGTATAATAGCCAAGATGCTCCTTACAGGCAAAGATGGTGAGACTTCAACTCACGTGTTTTGGGGACATGTCAGGAGAGACCAGTCCCTAGAGAAGAACATCATTCTTGGTAAAGTAACAGGGCAGAGGAAAACAGAAAGACTTTCTAACAAATGGATTGACACAGTGGCTGCATTGATAGGCTGAAACATAAGAACAATTGTGAGGATGGCACAAGACCAGGATATATTTTATTCTGTTGTACAGAGAGTCAATATGAGTAAAAGCTGACTCAATGGCACCTAATAACATAACATTCTACACTGCTGGGTTAGTGGTTATGCATTGGGCTTAAATTAAATCTTCACGGTAAGCAGTTCAAAACCACCAGTCATTCTTCAGAAGAAAAACAAGGCTTTCTACTCTGGTAAACAGTTATGGTCTCGGAAACCCACAACAGGGTCACTATAATTGCCATCAACTTGATGGCAGTGAGTTGTAAATTGACCAAATAAAAAGAGAGCTTATATTCTGTGGGAGGGAAGAAACAATAAACATAATAATTGGGTCAATTAGAGAGTCTGGTAGAAAACAGTTCCATGGGGGTAGAAGGGATTGCAGTAGGAGTGGGGTTATAGGATACAATTTAAAACAGAGGAAGTCAAGGTAGACCTCACTGAAAAGAGTGTGTTTGGAAGTGGATTACCACCACTCCCCTAGCCAGCCCAGGACAGGGAAATCTAGCCCTGGAACACTTGCCCTTGATGGAAATTGGAAGGCTAGGGTCCACAGTCATGAGTCATGCACTGACTGCCTTGTGTGGAGGGCCCTGAACCAATCTTGGAAGATTTTCTACCTACAATAATGTATGGATCCCAGTTATAGACCCTTTCCCACTTCTGTAGTCTCATCTGCAACTGTGACCTGTTGGTCTGCTGCAATCATAATTCTGTGACAGTTTCCTTTGTTCCCCATACTCTATTAAGCTCCTGTAAATCCTAGGACACCTTGTGCGCATGATCTCCCTCATCAGGATGCAGTTGTCTTTGTCCTGTTTAAGACTTAGTAAATGTTTCATATGAATTGGGATATCTTTTCACCCTTAGAACAGTGGCCTGAACAAAGCTTGCCTTTTGAGGGCACCCAATAAGCATCTTTACTGTAGCCTTGGTAAATTGTGACACTCCTTTCTACGTTTGGATCTATTTCTAATATTGTATATTCTGCGCTTACAATGTCTTAAAATATCTCCAGGAGTTCCATTAATGTGAAGTTTTTGAGAACATCACTTCTTGTGGAACATCTTTCATACTTTTGTCACAACACCTTCATTTATGCTGATAAATTCACCTTCACTAAATTCCTCTCATTACATATACAAAGTCAACAACAGCAGGGTCAATATTTCCACAGGCAGCTATTTCTTACATAATCGCATTTACATTCTATTCAAATTTCCAAGAGGATTATCTTTTTTTCTCTCTCCATTTCTTTCCTGCACTCTCATCTCTGTTAGATAATTCCTTCTTTCAATCATCCATTTTTGTAAACTGTCACGGGGATTTATCACTGACAAAGAAGCAACACAATTCCACACTTGAAATCAACTCGATCACAATGGATTTGGTTGGGCTTCTCTCCCAGAACATTGTTGTGTTGTACATAAAAGAGGGTACTGGAACTGGCTCTGAATTCCAGCTTTGCCATTTGGCAGCTATGAAACCCTGGGCTACTTCAACACTTTTTCTGTTATCTCTGCTCTAAACAAATATCATCTCCTACCACAATGACCTGTTTTCAAAATTAAATCAGATATCCAAAGCAATTATTTACTACACAATATCCTATATGTGCTCAAATAATGAACTAGTTCCAAGCATTTTTTCCAGTTCTTAACATACCAAACTGTCTTTCACATTTTTAGATCACAAAAAGATGGCCTGTTAGCAAATTTCCTGAAGGATGGAGGAAAAGTTGCTCTTTAATTTGTGATGTTGGTGCAGTGAACAAAGAGATCCTTCACTCCAATTTCCATAAAGTTCAAAGCATTTTAAAATGGTCCTTTTATGATACTAGTCACAAAGTTTGACTTAGTTCATCTTTACTGGCCCGAGTTTTTCCATATATTAACACACACACACACACACACACACACACACACACAGGTATAGGGACAAAGTTCTGGTGATTAGCTAACAAAAACTCTTGAAAAGATATAGGCCAATGTAGTGGGGAAAGATGAGTCTCCAAGGTTGGAAGGCACTCAATGTACACAAGGACTGCAACAATGAACTTGATAATCATAAAATAGGCACAAGACCAAGCACCATTTCATTCATTGTATAAGGGGCTCTCGGAAGCTCAAATTGACGTACAATTAACAATAATTATACAAATTTCAAACATACAATTTGCATTTGCATCTTTATGTAAAGTAGGACTCGTTCGTTCACTTTTTTCACTAAATTATTTCCGGAGTATCTCCTATGTACCATATGTACGACCTGTGTTCATTACAGCTGAGGAACTCTAGTGGCACAGTGGTTATGCATTGGGGTGCCAATTGTAATGTCAGCCATACAAAACCAATGCTGTTCCACAGAAAGATGTGGCTTTCCACTCCCTTAAAGAGTTACAGTCTCAGAAATTCACTGGAGCAGTTCTACCATGTCCTGTAAAGTCATTAAGAGTTGGCATGGACTTGATGGCAGTGAGTTTGGAGTTTGGGTCTGGTCCTTTACAGCGCTACTTATAGTAGTCAAACGGTAAAAACTCCCTAAATATCAATCTACAGATGAATATGGAAAGTACCATGGAGTGTCAAAAGAAAGAAATCTGTCTTGGAAAAAGCACAACCAGAATTCTCCTTAAAAGAAAGGAGGGTGAGGCTTCATGTCACATACTTTGAACATGTTATGGAGAGACCAGTCCCTGGGGAAAAAAGATAACGTTCAGTAAAGTCGAAGGGCATCGTAAAACAGACCCTCAACAAGGTAAATTACTGCTGTATCTCCAGTAATGGGCTCAAACATACATAACAAGCATGAGGATGGCATAGGATCAGGTGGTGTTACATTCTCTTGTACACAGGGCTGCTAGAGGTTGACAGCACCTTAACAATGACATTGGGTGTCTTTTCACACACTTATTAACTAAAAAATGTCTTTTTGAAGAATTGTCTAGTTATTTGTAGATTTTTCAACTAGGTTATCTTTTTGTTGCTGTTATTAGAAGTTCTTTGTATAATATGAATATTAAATCTTATCAACTAGAAGACAGCCAAAAATTTTCTATGTGGGTCCTCCACTCTTAAAGTTCTAAGAAAACTAGCTTTTCATTTGATGAAGTCCAATTTCATCTTTTATTTTTGTTCCTTGTACTTTAGGTGCCATATCTAAGAATCTATTATCAAATACTGTCCTAAAGTAATTCCTCGCCCTCACCCATTTTCCTCTACGTGCTTCATGATTTTAATCCTTATACTCATTAGTTAGTCCTTATACTCATTAATTTCTCTGTTAATATGGAATTTCACTCTTCTGCATATGGAGAACAAGTTGTTCCAGCACCATTTGCTGAAGGAACTATTCTTTCCTCATTCAAGGGTCTTGTCAAAAACCAACTGGGCACATGGGCACAGAACAGTAAGTTCATGTCTGGGGTCCCAATGTCATTCACTTAGACAATAATATATCTCTTACCTATGTCTACAGAACATACTATTTTGATTACTGCAACTTTAGAGTAAATTTTGAAATTGAGGTGTGAGTCCAACTTTGTTCTTTTTCAAGATTGTTTTAGCTAACAATGAATTGGAAGATTAGCTTGTCCATGTCTGCACAAGGAGACTCGGGATTCAGAAAGAGATTGCATTCAAACTGTGGAACACTTTGGGTAGTACAAACATCTTAACAATAAAGTCTTCCAACCTGTAAACGCAAGGTAAGTAAGTCTTCCATTGAGGTCTTTAGTATCTATCCACAATGTAGTTTTTAAGTATGCAACTCTTCATCTCCCTGATTAAATTTATTCCAAAGTATTTTATTATATGATACTGTTGTAAATGTTTTTTGTAATTTCCTTTCAGATTGTTCACTGCAGAAATAAGCATTTGGTTTTCTGAACAGTTTTATTGGTATATGATTCATATATCATACAACTTATAGTTCAATCACATCAAGAAGAATTATACAATCATTACCACAATCAATTTTAGAACATTTTCTTCATTTTTGTACTCACTGCTATTAGCTCTCCATTCCCCCACCCAAACTCCCCTGCCATAGCACGATAGCAAGGCTTTTCACAACCATGGTCCACGGTCAGAGGTAATTCATTAAAGCCTTAATCAACATGTATTTCACTTTGTTTTACCTGAAACAGCTTTAAAATGGATCAAAAAGAGACATTAAATGATATACTTTTTTACCTAACTATGTCTGTCTTAATTGACTTTACAATGCTCTCTGATAACCGGTCTACTCACATCTCTCAACTATGATTGCAGGAGGGAATTCATGGGAGGCTTAATCGATGTGTAGACCCAGCAAATGGATGTTGGGCTTCCACTGCCATCCATAGTCTTCTGCAAACAAGGTGCTCGCAATTTAAACTCTGGTACCATTCCCTCCTTTAGATTTGAATTATATTTACAATCCTTGGATCACACAGGCTGATCCAAGGTCACACATGGTGCTTCTTCCATGTAGACTTAATTAAAGCCTCACTTAAATGACAGTTCTTGATTGAAAACAAGCCTTTCCAAGACCCCGGATGCTATTCTTTCTCACAGCCAGGCACCATCTAATTTCTTTACCACACTTTGCTATAGCACCCCTATCTTCAGTGATCCCTTCATGAGGGCAAGCATCAAATGGGGTTATAAGAACAAATTCTTCTTAGAATGGAACTCGAATTAAGTGCAAGACCCAAATCCATTCATGAATCTACAGTTTATATGTCTCTGGTTCACCTTCGAGGCATCATTGTCATTTTATTTTAGAGATCAATCATCCCCCTAGGGGGGGTGCCTAGGAGGATGCCCCTAGGGCTTCACTTCCATTGCCATAAATCAAAGTCAACTGCTGACTCACTACAACCCTGTAAGGCAGGGTCTAACTGTCCCTTTGAGTCTCTGAGCCTGCAAATCTAATTTGATTAGAAAGCCTCATCCTTCTCCTTTGGGGCTGGCTGGGAAACACCTAATTTTTCAAGTGTAGTATAGGGGGAGGTCAGATGCTTAGACATCCTCCCTGAAGGCAGACTGCTATCTGGCCCCACCACAGGGTGGGCCTGCTCCCTGCTGCTGGAGGCAGTGGATTACTTCTCCCTAAGACTTCCTGTAGGTGGAGTTCACACCCTACTGATAATGGTCTCTATCAGTTGAGCCAGGGAACAAGTCAAACAGGCTCTGTGACATCCAAAGTTAGGCTGCCATCCTGTATCTAGGATCCACCCATCTTGCCCCATGTATACTCCCAATCCCTCCTCTTCCTATGTGTGGATACCCCTAGATCAGCCCCACCCATTACTGTATTACCTATAGCACAGCCCCTTCCTATGACGTATGTCTTCCCCTGTAATTAG
>NW_022111373.1:508645-513255 GCF_000313985.2 Echinops telfairi
GGCTCCCCATTCATATACACCCCCCACCCTTCCCAGTCCCCAGGAAATGTTGGACCAGTTGCTGCCTCCATGCCCCGAATAAAATGATTAAAAAAAAAAAAAAAAGATTGCCTATCCTGCCTGCCTATCTATATAGGTAAACACCAAGATGAATGAATGAATAAATAAATAGACATACACAAGACTAACATGGATCCTGGCATAGAGCAGACTAATATCTGTTAAATAAAGAGGACATGTTATAAACCATCAGTCTAGTACTCCTTTCTTTCAGGGTTACATATTCTGGGTCCTGCTTACCTAACAACACATATACCCTTTTAGTCTTCAGCATCTGTGTCCAAAATGGGCACGTCCTAAAAGTCCCTCTTGCTGTTCCCGCAGTCAGGGATGGAGCAGTCTAGTGTCCTCCACCCCCACCTGTTACACCTTTCAGTAAGGCCCCCTTTTAAGTAACCCACAGCCAGTTCAGATGGAGTGGCAAGTGCTGCCCCTTGAGTCAGAAGTCTATAATTGGGATTCCTCGGGGATTTCTTGGCTTGGCTCACTGGTCTGTTGCACTCCCCTCTTCTGTCTGAAATTTTGAGATATTTTTCTTGTCCAATTGTTCTGGTTGGAACTTCTACTACAATGTTGAATAGAAAAGGTAAAAGGAGGCATTCTTGTCTTATTCCTGATCTTAGGGGAAAGTTTGATTGAGTATGATATTGCCTATCGGTTTTTTATAAACACTTTTCATCAGGTTGAGAAATCTCCATCCTATTCCTAGTTTCCTGAATGTTTTCATCATGAAAATGAATATGACTGTTTTTAGCATATTCCTTTGTCAGAAATATTTCTTTCTTTAGGTTCAGAAAAAGACAAGAACATTCCCAGTCCAGCAGAGGAACATAGTCTATCTTCTATTAAATTAAGTAATTCACCCACGGGTCTTAATTAATGATTTTCCCCATTTCCACCTTAAAAAGCAGATGCACAACTATCTTTACTGCACAATGAGAATGTATTTCTGTCATGAGAGTGTAACCGTGGAGAATTACACTAACATACATCAAAGTATTAACTCTTTATTATAACTGGCATTACAGCCTGATAGGCAATTCTTTTCCACCATAGGCTTATCTATTTTTCTAGTAGCTTTCTATAAAGAACACATTTTAAAATTTTTAAATAACCACAAATATTAAAAATGTTTAATTCCTGTGTACATATTGATACATAAAACTCAGAATTCCTTAAATGGTATCACCTGAGCCACTAAAATAAAGTCTACATTTGAAATTTCTCATTTGTAAGGCACCAAATCCCGTTGCTATCTGTGACACTGCAACAAGAGGAACTAACATAGATTAAATCTTCCTTTAAAGCTTTGTAATAAACTGATTGGGTCTATAATCAATACTCATTCATGGAACCATCATTCAAGAAATCAACTTGCCCTGGGTAATTATGTTGCATAAGGCCTCTGTAAAGTGTTAAAGAGCAAAGATACAGCTTTGAAGATGAAGGTGTACCTGATCCAAACCATAGTAGCATTTTCTCTTTATTATTTAGTCTTTTTTTTTTAATCATTTTATTAGGGGCTCATACAACTCTTATCAGAATCCATACATACATCCATTGTGTCAAGCACATTTGTACATCTGTTGCCATCATCATTCTCAAAACATTTGCTTTATGCTTGAGCCCTTGCTATCAGCTCGTTTTCCCCTCCCTCCCTGCGCTCCACTCCCTCATGAACCCTTGATAACTTATAAATTATTTTTGTCATATCTTGCAATGTCCGACGTCTCCCTTCACCCACTTTTCCGCTGTCCATCCCCCAGAGAAAAGGATATATGTAAATCCTTGTAATTGGTTCCCCCTTTCCACCTCACCCTTGCTTTACCCTCCCAGTATTGCCACTCTCAGCACTGGTCCTGAAGGGATCATCTGCCTTGGATTCCCTGTTTTTCCAGTTCCTATCAGTGTACATCCTCTGGTCTAGCCGGATTTGTAAGGTAGAATTGGGATCATGATAGTGGTGGTATGGGGGGGTGGGAGGGTGGAGGAAGCATTTAGGAACTAGAGGAAAGTTATATGTTTCATCATTGCTACATTGCACCCTGACTGGCTCGTCTCCTCCCTGCAACCCTTCTGTAAGGGGATGTCCAGTTGCCTACAGATGGGTTTTGGGTCCCCAATCTGCGCTCCCCCTCATTCACATATGATTTGATTTTTTGTTCTCTGTTGACTGATACCTGATCCCTTCGAGACCTTGTGATCACACAGGCTGGTGTGCTTCTTCCATGTGGGTTTTGTTGCTTCTGATCTAGATGGCCGCTTGTTTACCTTCAAACCTTTAAGACTGCAGATGGCATAGCTTTTGATAGCCAGGCAACATTAGCTTTCTTCACCACATTTGCTTATGCACCCATTTGTCTTCAGCAATCATATTGGGAAGGTGAGCACACAATATGATTTTTTTATTCTCTGATGCCTAATAACTGATCCCTTCGGCACCTCGCACAAACCATAGTATTTTCAGTTGCTCATACACATGCAAATTATGGACAACAAATAAGGATGATTGCAGAAACTATTGATGCATTTGAGTTGCAGGGCTGTCATAGAATACTTAAAGTTCAGTGTATTACAAAAAGAACAATTCTGTCTTGGACAAAGTACAACTAGAATGTTCTTCAGAAGCAAAGATCATGAAACTACATCTCACATACTTTGGACATTTATTCAGAAAGACTAGTTCCTAGAAAAGGACATCAAGCTTGGTAAAATAGGCAGTCAGTGCAAAGGGGGCAAAATCTCAAAAAGATAGACCAACAAAGGCTGCAACAATGGGCTCAAAGGTAACAATTTAGAGAATGGTATAAAGCCAGGAAAGTGTACTGTTCTGTTGAGGGTCACTGAGTTTGAACTTACTCAACAGCACCTAACAACACCACAAATATGAGTAAGATAAGTGATCAAATAAGGGCATTATTTGCAGCTCCAATCTCAGTCATAGTATTTTGTTTATTTCTGCAGAAGTTCAACTTAGACCCGAAGTTGACATTTTTTATATATATACAGAATACTTTATGGCAGCATGTTGTCTGTTATCAACTTCCAAATCCAACAGAGAAAGGATATTTTTAGACACCCACCTGAATGTGCTTTTGGAGACCAGCAAACAGACTTCTGTCAAAATGACAGAAGGTTCCTGGTGAAGAAGTAAAAGTCATTTACCATTTTTAAAATGTTCATATTATCTACTGTGTCAGAATAAATTTCATAGCCATATATGGAATTCTGATCCTTTCTCCCACTGATTCCTGAGTGACCTTGCTCAAATCACTTTGCTCTCCTTAGCTAAATGCCAAAACCCTTTTTACTTCTTATACTAGACAAAGGAAAGCCAAAAAAGTATCACTACTAGAATTCTAGTTTACACATGCAAATAAGGTGTATTTAAACATGTCTCTGTGATTACTGGAAAGATGTAGACAAGTTTTCTGTTATACACTTACAAAGATATTTTTGTGCTACAGGAGGTATGGGGATGGTTTTGAGGTCATGGCTAATGTGCCTTTTGTTTAGTTATTCAGTTTTGTTTTGGTTTTTAAATCATTTTCTTGGGGGCTCTCACAGTTCTTATAACATTCCATACATCAAGTGTATCAAACGTATTTGTACATATGTTTCAATGGACAGACCTTGAATTACGTATGCTTTTATGGTTTTTTTGCTATGTTATTATTTTTATTCCTCTTTTTACTCAATCTTTTATTTTTGTTTTGTCTGTTTTTGTTGGGTTGTCTACCTATGTAAGAAAAGCATGGGAAGCAAGCACAAGGAGAAAGCAATGGGACAGTATCTCTCTTTTTTTTAAGTCTTGAATATTTCAAAATAGCTGAAGATATGCAAAAAGAATGGTAATTTCAGAACACGTCATTGTGCTCATTCAGAACTTGCACATGGATCAAGAGGTAGTTGATCCATGGTTTAAAATCAGGAAAGGTGTGCATCAGGGTTATATCCTCTCAACATACTTGTTCAATCTATAACGTACTATATGAAGAAGAGCGCGGCATCAGGTTTGGAGGATGGCTTATGAAAAATGTGTGATAGACAAATAGCACAACCTTACTTGCTGACAGTGAGAACTTGAAGTACTTGCTGATAAAGATCAAGGACTGCAGCCTTCAGTATGGATTACAACTTACAAAAACCCTCATATTGGACCAATCGGTAACCAATAAATGGAGTGGGGGGAGGGGAGGCTGAAGTTGTCAAGGATTTTGTCTTGATTGGATCCACAATCAATGAACACAGAAGCAGCAGTCATGAGATCAAAAGACGTAATACATTACGTAAATCGGCTGCACAAGACCTCTTTATTGTAAAAGGAGTTACTTTGAGGACTAAGGTGTGACTGACCCAAGTCATGGTATTCTCCATTGCATCATATGCATGTGAAACTTGGACACTGAATAAGGAAGACTGTAGAATTGATGCACTTGAAACATGGTACTAGAGAATATTCAAAGTACCATGGACTGATAAAAAAAGGATGTGTTGCCAGTGTAGGAATTGTGCCCAATCTGTGCCACACTGAGGCAAAACACTAAGGG
>NW_022111373.1:513582-522411 GCF_000313985.2 Echinops telfairi
GGTAGGGGAAAGGTAGTGGTGTTAACAAACCCAGGGACAAGGGAACAACAAGTGATCCAAATCAGTGGTGAGGAGAGTGTAGGAGGCCTGGTAGGGTGTGATCAAGGGTAATGTAACCAAGAGGAATTACTGAAACCCAAATGAAGACTGAGCATGATATTGGGACAAGAGGAAAGTCAAAAGAAATAGAGGAAAGAGCTAGGAGGCAAAGGGCATTTATACAGGTCTAAACAAAGGCATGTACATATGTAAATATACTTATGTATGATGGGGAAATAGATCTATGTGCATATATTTATAGGTTTATATTAAGGTAGCAGAAGGACATTGGGCCTCCACTTAAGTACTCCCTCAATGCCCACTTAAGTACTCCCTCAATGCAAGAATACTTTCTCCTATTAAATTGGCATTCTATGATGCTCACCTTCCCGACACAATAGCTGAAGACAAAGCAGGTGAGTAAGCAAATGTGGTGAAGAAAGCTGATGGTGCCCAGCTATCAAAAGATATAGCATCTGGAGTCCTAAAAGCTTGAAAGTGAACAAGCGGCCATCTAGCTCTGAAGCAACAAAGCCCACATGGAAGATGCACACCAGCTTTCGTGATCACGAGGTGCCAAAGGGATCAGTTATCAGGCATCAAGAACAAAAAATCATTGTGTGCTCACCTCCATATGATCGCTGAAGACTAATGGGTGCATAAGCAAATGTGGTGAAGAAAGCTGATGGTGTCCGGCTATCAAAAGATGTAGCGTCTTGGGTCTTAAAGGCGTGAAGGTAAACAAGCAGCCATCTAGCTCAGAAGCAACAAAACCCACATGGAAGAAGCACACCAGCTTGTGCAATCACGAGGTGTCGAAGGGATCAGGTATCAGGCATCATCAGAACAAAAAATCATGTCATTGTGAAGGGGGGAGGGGTGTGTGTGTGTGCAGAATGGAGACCCAAAGCCCATTTGTAGGCCACTGGACATCCCCTTATGCAAGGGTCTCAGGGAGGAGACAAGCTAGTCAGGGTGCCATGTAGCAACGATGAAACATACAACTTTCCTTTCATTCTTTAATGGCCCCCCCCTCCCCCTATCATGATCCCAATTCTACCTTGCAAGTCTGGCTAGACCAGAGGATGTACACTGGTACAGATAGGAAATGGAAACACAGGGAATCCAGGGCGGATGATCCCTTCAGGACCAGTGGTGTGAGTGGCCATACTGGGAGGGTGAGGGGAGGGTGGGTTGGAATGATTACATATAACCTCCTCCCTGGGGGATGGACAACAGAAAAGTGGGTGAAGGGAGATGTCGGACAGGGTAAGATATGACAAAATAATAATTTATAAATTATCAAGGGTTCATGGGGGAGGGGAGAGTGGGGAAGGAGGAGGGAAAAAAGAGATCTGTGTTGGAAGCAGTCAGGTGAGAGTGCTCCGAGATGGCAAGGATGGCAAGACTTCGTACAGACTTTGGGCATGTTGTCAGGAGAGAACAGTCCCTGGAGAAGGACATAAGGTTTGGTAACATGAAGGGGCAGTGCAAAATTGAAAGACCCTCAACAAGATGGAATGGCACAGTAGCTGCGTCAATGGGCCCAGGCTTGGAACAATTGTGAAGATGGTGCAGGACCATGTAGTGTTTCATTCTGTTATGCCTAAGGTCACTATAGGTTGTAGCTGACTCAAGGGCACCTAACAATAACCACAAGAATCAACCACCATTTCCCACAACTTCTCATTCTCCCCTAGATGGGTAATGGGAGAAAAAATCCACAAGATTAATTCAATTTCGATGACCAATAGGACATTTTCCACACTAGTCACTTAAAGTGGCAACAAAGTTATGTAGAATTATAGACTTCAAAAAATAGCCTCTAAGGGGTGGACCAAATGATGGTACATATTGGGGGATGGGCGAGTGCCACTCTTGGATAATACCCTTCATAATTACAGATAAACTGACAAAGAGTCCCAGGAATTTCAGTCAAAGAGGCTTAAAAAAAGCTTTCTGGGATATTATTTCCAATCTACAAACCATTTTTACTTTTGGAAATTATTCAAAGAAATAAACATTTAATATCAAATGGTTTAAATACTCTAACTGTACTTGATTAAAATCAAGCACAGAAAACAATAGGTCTGTCTTTCTACCGCCTTTCTTTTTTCCCCTGCCCCAACCCAGGAGTGTAGAAAGATTTTGAAATTTGGTTCTTTTGGGATTTTTCCCCAGTTGACAAGAATGGGTTTAAAAAAAAAAATTAAGAGTACCACACATATTCCTGTTCTCATTTTCCTTACTAATTCAAGTGTGCCCTGATGCTATTCAAAAACACTCCAAAGAGAGGCACTTGCTCCCTGATTACTCATTCAAGTAAATGCCTAACATGCATTGCAACTTGGAATCACTTTAAGAAACTAACCAGTAGAAACCACGTAACTGCAAAATCATGATTGAAGTAAAGTTAAAACCAAAATTTTAATGCCTACAATTATTCCTCAGCTATACTATATAAATATATTAAAGCAGTAATACTACCCATGTTAACTTACAGCTATTATTATTCTGACTAGAACTGTGTGTGCGCGCGCGCATGCGCGCACACTTAACAACACATACCTAAATGGGGGTGGGGGAAAATGACAGAAAACTGTGGACTTTATTAACATGCATTTCCCTCCCTTCCTTACTTCACTTCCTAGAGCAGAACCTGAGGCTCCATGAAGCAGCAGGTACTCACAGCAGGGTAATGGTCCAGAAGCAGAGAGCATCCTTGACACATCCTAAGTCAAAGAAAATAAGGCCTCTACCCTAGAGACTTACAGTTTTAAGTTGAAGAGACAACTTTTAAGATATAAAACATTCACATGACAACCCGTTAATGATTTTTTGGAATTTATATTTTACCTTTCCAGCTCAAGTTAAATGAAGAGCAAGAGAACTGGAGAAATGAGGGTCAATAAAGAACAAATTTGAAATTAATCACAGTCCTCAGGAACATATGAAAGTAGGAAGAGGCATGGAGCAGTTCTCACAGCAGACCCGGCCATCAGAACTGCATGATCAGAGGCGTCCACAAAAATAAAGAGAAAACAGGATGAAAATGTTAAGAAGATGGCAAGCGAAGCCAGAACTCAAAGTATGCGCCTGAGAGAAATCAGCTGATTTCTTGTTATGCTTAATGAAGAGAGTGATTACACCAATATGAAAACTTAATTAACTTTAATCTTTTTCAAAATGTTGACTGTTTCCTTACTATTGCTCTTCTAGCTTTTTTAATTAACACTTTTTGAAATCCATACTCAACATTACAAAAGCAGGAATACTTGGCTATCATTTTCAAAACTGAAGAACCTATGTGCAAGATCATGCTCATGATCCTAACCTGATTAAAATCACAATAACCAGGCAGATTAAAATGCAATCTCTCTCACACAGACACCCACACAAAACTTTTCAAAGGTGTTCAAGTCTTCACACAACCAACTTGGCAAACCCAGACTTCATTCTGCCTCCTCCTGTCTACCTCAAATCTGCTTGACACAAGTCACTGACAGTTGCTTTGTCCTAATCACATCTGCCTTTTAACATCTATCTTCCAGACTACCTGTATTAGATGTGGGTACATCCTTCTGAAGCTGTCAACATCTGCACTGGACAGGAGACCAATTTTCACTTCCTTCAATCTGACTCTAGTCAGTTGCCTTCAATCTCTAGTCAGTTGCCAGGGAGAAAATTATGGCTCAAGAACCTGGCAGCCTGTGCTCAATATTCTTTTGTCCGGGTTTAAACACAACATTATTTTCCTTAAAATTGCCTAACTGAGATTCACAATGTAAGTACACACACTCTTTCTCTCCCTCTTCTTCCTCACCACCCCTTCCCTCCATCCATATCATTCAGGCTATATCCAAGATTGCATCTATGTTCTCAACCTCACTACGTAATTACTAAGATACATAAAAGGATGCCGTCAATGGACAAAAAGCTCCTATCACTTAACCTCCTTTATGACAATGTCCTAGGAGGCTGTCCAGTTTCAAATGACTGAGTAATTCTGCACTTTCAAAACCTAAAAGAAGCTGAGAATATATGTGCAAAAAGATGACAAAAATCAACTCTAAGTACTAAGATCACCCACGTGCTAACAACTCAATAGTTTTTTAACTCTGCTCTTTTGATCGACATATTGTTTTATTGCTCTAAAATTGACAAGACATTGCTACAAAAGAGATATTTCATGAAACTATTTAGATTTAGTATTGAGTAACACTGATTATTCTAAGTTGAAGTCCTACTTCTCAAAGATAACACACTTTCACTGTTATGAAAGTTTATCTGGAGTGGAATAAGGATCTGAGAGCCAGAATCCAAAAATAAGCCTTTAAAAAAATTTTTTTAACTTTATGGTAGATATTATCAGACATAAATAAACGAGAGAAAACTACAAGCCAAGCATCAACACATTTGCTTTCTATCTATATACTGATATTTAGTAGTAAAATTTACTATATCTCACCTTCTAAAGAGTAGAGGAGAGGTATAGAGTAGTCATTCAAAACAAAAAACCAAAAAACTGAAACTTACCGACACTAAATTGATTCCGGCTCATAGTGACCCTAGAGAACAGAGTAGGGCTGTTCTTATGGGTTTGCGGCTGGAACTGTGTAACAGGAGTTGACAGTTTTGTCTTTCTTCTGAGGAGCAGCTAGTGGTTTTGAACTGCTGACCACTCCATAGCCACTTAACGGGGCTTCTTATAGAGGTCAATACCAAAGGTTTTTCCAATATTGGATTACAGATTGCAATGAGTTGTCCTAATGTTTTCATGTTACTTACAAGGTGAACAACACCACATACAAAAGAGGATTTGGTTAATGGGGTGGGAGTTGTGGAACAAAGATGAATCCCAATGATCTGTTAGGCTACAATTCTTCAGTAGAACTCAACCATCTTTTCCAGGACTACCATAAATCTAGCCCTTCCATTAAAACAGAAAATATACACACAAACAATAATTTTATTTTCTACTCAAAGCTAATTCCACTTCTACGATGCCAACAGTTTAGTGATGAAAAATGTATGTATCTGTACCTCTAACCTAATGAGCCAGAGCTAAACTGTTAAAAATCTGGTACAATTCTAACCAATAAAAAAAAGCAAATAGGACAATAACAGTCAAACAGGCACTATTTTTATACAATAGATACTCAAAAGCACCACCACATTTTGGAGATATTAACAAAAGTGGAAAATGTTTAACAACAATTATGACCATATCATTTAAATTTTTAAAAAGAAAACAGATTTTACACTTAAAATAATAGCAAAAATTTTAGTGGTACTTAGTAATATAAAGAGCCTTGGCTGGGCATCAGTTAAAGCACTCAACTGCTACCCTAAAGATATTATCTATATCTATAAAGATTACAGCCTTGGAAATCTTACAAAATAGTTCTACTCTATCCTATAAGGTCAACTTGATGCAGTGAGTTCTACATGTTACTTTTTTTCATGCAATATCACTTTCTGAAACCCATATCGAGAGTGCCTCCCTCCTTCCTGAATGAAAGTGTCTGAGGCGAACATATGAGGAGATACAAAAAAAAAAGATGCTCATTTGACTGTTTTTATGTGAGAGGATGGTGCATTTGGAATTTGTTCCACCAGGTCAGACTGTTAATCAAGCTTTCTATTTAGAGGTTCTGAATAGATTGCTTAACAGTGTGCAGTAGATATATAGCCTTGATGGCATAGTAGTGTTGGGCTACTAACCACAAGGTACGCAGTTTGGTTCCACCAGCCAATCCACAGGAGAAAGATGAGGCTTGCTGCTCCCCTAAAGATTGGCAGTCTCAGAAACAATAGAGTTGTTCTACTCTGTCCTGTAGGGTCGCTATCAGTTGGAATCAAGAGCCTTGAGTGTAGTTTGGAGTTCCTAGAGCTTTAACTGTGGGTCCAGGTAAAGTACAATTTCTGTATCTTAGGCTGTGTTATATACTACTACATCAGCAATTCTCAACCTGTGGGTCACGACCCCCTTGGGGATCGAACAACCCTTTCACAGGGGTCACCCCATTTATAATAGTAACAAAACTACAGTTATGAAATACTCACGAAAATAATTTTATGGTTGGGGGGGTCACCACAACATGAGGAACTGTATGAAAGGGTCGCAGCATTAGGGAGGTTGAGAACCACTGTACTAAAGCAAAACTGGTCCAATTGTAAGGGTTTTTGTTTTCTTTAGGCTGAGGTGTAATACTTAGAAAGATGTCTGTGTTTTACTGACGACCCAAAGTGACAATCTGAGTGTGCAGATAACAAAATGTGGTTATCACTGCAAAAAAATGGGAGATTCCAGAACACCTAAATTGTCAAGTAGAATTTTTACACGGACCACCAGGCAAAAAAAGGTGATACCACATAATTTAAAATAAGAAAAGGGGTGCATCAAGATTGTAGCCTTTCACCATACTTATTCAATTGCATGCTAAACATTTCGTCTGAAAAATGGACTATGTAGAAAAATGTGGCATCAGGATTAGAAGAAAACTTATTAACAATCTGAATTATACAGATGACACAGTACATATAATCTCACTGCCCTTGCATAGATTTCAACTCACTTCAACCTTATAGGCCAAAGTAAAGCTGCTCCAGAGGGTTTCTGAGGCTGTCGATCTTTATCCAATGTGGCCCCTGAGCTAATGAAATATGTAGAAAGATGGGGTTTCAAAATCTCATGGAAAAATTCCATGATCTCCTAACCCCATTGTTCTATGAGCTTTTTGAAGCCCTTCTCATATATATAAACCTTCAAACTACACATCGATTTGTGCATTTGGCTGTATGTAAATTATACTTCAACTTTTTTTAAGGCTCTGTATATCCCTATATTCCTAATGTCTTCAAAAGTATCTCAGGGATATGATCCAAATGGGGAAAACACCGCATACACAGTGGTGTTCACACACTTCAGCATTAGTTATATCAAAAACATAAATCTGAGTTTAATAACAGGATATCATGAAAGATGCAGCTTTTAAAGATAAATTCAAAGGTTGTAGTAAATCATTAATGATAATAATTAAAGGATTAAATGGAAAAAATTTGGTTTCATTCTACAATTTAAATATTTTTAAGGGCCACCACCTATGATTACTATAAGGGTCCCACATAGGGGTTGTGTACCAGGCTTGCGGGCCTCAAGTTTGGGGTTTGAAGCCACCAGCTGCACCACAGGCATAGAGACAGCTTTCTACTCCAGTAAGGAGTCGCTGTAGGAAACCCTCAGGGGCAGGTGTCTAACCTGTCCTATGGGGTCGCTATGAGTCAACATTGACTGGATGAGAAGACGGACGAGAGGATCAGTAGAAGTTTTTTTAGAAGATAGTAAAGGACATTGAGGCTAAAATTAAAACTAGATTAATATGCATATGGCTAGGACCTGAAAAGAAACACAAAGCCAAATTAATATAAAATATCATTTATAATTGCACCCAAAAAAGAAATGCTTATGTGTAAATCTAGTAAAACATATCAAGGCTTGTATGCCAAAGACTATAAAACTTTTTTTTTAACTCATATTTTTTAAAAGCAAGAGATCTAAACAAATGGAGAAACATGCTATGAACTGAAAGACTGACTATATTAAAGATGTCAATTCTCCCCAAACTGACGTTTCATGTTAATTCCTACCAAAATTCCAGAATTTTATAGATACAGGCAAGATTACTTTAAATATATACATGGAAAGAAAGGAAATAACATTGCTTAAACAATTTAGAGAAAGAAAAAAAAAGCAGAAGGAATCATGCTATTTAATTTCAAAATGTATACAGCTATCATTTCCATACAGCCTGGTGAAAGTCTTACACAAGACATCAAAAGCATGGTACAAAAAGGGTCAGTAGAATGAACTTCTTCAAAATTAAAAATATACTCTACACAAGTCTCTTTTAAGAGGGTGAAAAAGCAAGCTATATCCAAACTATGGAATATTACTCAGCATAAAACAGGTAAGAACTATTAATAAAAACTATTTGGGTGACTCCCAAAGATCACTGAATTTTAAAAAAATTACTCCATTTCAAAAGGTCACATACTATGGGAAACCATTTATACAATGCTCATTCTTGAAATAATAAAATCAACAGGAATGAAAGCAGATGAGTGCTTAAAGCCCTGGTGGCATGACTGGGTAAGCATTAAACTGCAAGGACCAAGGTGTGAATCCACCAAAGGTTCCTCAAAAGAAAGACGAGGTGATCTGTTTCCATGAAGAGTAGAGCCTTGGGAACTTTATAGGGAGCCATGATGAGTCAGAACAGACTTGATGACAGGGGGTTTGGGTTGAAAGAGCTAGGAATAGTGGAAGGGCTGGGAAGAGATCAAACTTACTGACTTACGGTGATCCTCTGGATCCTACAGGACAGAGAAGAACTGTCCCTTTGGGTTTCTGAGGGTGCAAATCTTTACAGGACAAGAAAGTCTCATCTTTCTTCTGTGAGGCAGATGGTGAGTTTGAACTGGTGACTTGTGCTTAGCAGCCCAACACATACACCATCAAGGATCCTCATGGTGGAGGGAATACGTTTTACTGATTTACTGTGATGGTGACACAAATCTATAAACCAGTTGTTTAAGTTCCCATCAAGCTCATTCCAACTCATGTCAGATTAGAACTGGGTTTTCAATGGTTGATTTTTCTTAAGTAAATCTCCAGGCCAAATCAAAGGAAATTGAGGAAGGAGCTGGGAGGCAAAGGACATTTATAGAAGTCTGGATGGAGACATGTACATATGCAAATGTATTTATATGAGGATGGGGAAATAGATC
>NW_022111373.1:523309-542924 GCF_000313985.2 Echinops telfairi
GTGTAATGATGAGGGCAATGAATGTACAAATGCGCTTTATACAATTGATGTATGTATGGATTGTGATCAGAGTTGTATGAGCCCCTAATAAAATGATTTAAATAAATAAATAAAAATAAATCTCCAGGCCTTTTCCTTTCTAAGGCACCTAAAGTAGCTTCAAACAGCCAACCTTTCAGTTAGCAGCCAAGCTCTTCATCATTTATGCCACCCAGAACCACATCAAACACGAATTTGTACGTATGGTAAAACAATACAAAAGTACACGTTTCTGTGAGGCATCCAGTCAATTCCGACTCAAGGCAACCTTAAAGGGCAGAATTGCTCCATGGGGTTTCCAAGACAATAATCTTTACAAAAACAGACAATCACATCTTTTTCCTGCAGAGTTTGACCTGTCCAGTGCTTAAATACTGCACAACCAAGGCTCCCTGAACACAATGTACCAATGTCCATTTCCTGATTTTGATCTTGTATTGTAATATAAAGTGTATCCACTGGGGAAAACTTCTGTATTATCTCTGGAACTTCCGATGAATCTATAATCATTTCAAAATAGTAAGTTAAAATATTTTTTAAACCTGTCCACTGATTTTTTTATTAGTATAAACAAACAATGGAAACAAATATTGCTATGTAATTTTTTTATACTTAACTAAAATCTGAGACAGCAGAATCCTAATGATTTTAGACTAAGGAGTATATACCTGGGTTTCTTGGTAACACACACAGTCTCAACACATATCCTACATGACTCAAACCCAAACCCACGCCAATGAGTCAATTCAGACCCACAGTCATCCTTTAGGGCAGAGTGTCCCAGAGTGTTTCCAAAACTGCAAATACTTAGGAAGCAGACAACTTTCTCGTACAGTTGCTGGTAGATTTGACCTACTAAATTTTCACTTATCAGCCCAACACTTATCCTATGCCAGTAGGGGTCCATATTTTCACATACCAGATCCCCTAGTTTTATCCATTGAAAAGATCGGTTATTTGCACAGGCCAAGTTGGCAGTTAGCATACACGAAGCTGGCCAATTCTCACTTTCCAATTTCTGTAATATATGGCAGTCTCTCTCTTATTCCTTCCCCAAGCCTCACCGCCATCACTCCCACACTCCCCAACTAGTATGATGGTCCTGCCTCCAGGTTCTCTCCCATTCCTTCTGGCCTTTCCTGCACAGATAACTCATCTCCCTAAACACGGTTTTTCCTCGTATTCTCTATGGCCCAGATGGCAGAACTTCTTTTAACAGGAATAAAGTTAAGAAGGCATATTTCAGTTTAATTTAAGAACATAGCTATAAAAATAAACACAAACCAATCTTGGAAAGAGCTGCTTCCTGAGGTAATGACTTCTGTGGGAACCTGAACTATCTAAGCAGTGAGACTTGTCCCAACCCTAATCGTCCAGTTCTGTCACTTCCTAATAGTCTTCTTCATTTCTTCACCTGGAATTCCAGAGCATCTGGCTTCAACCTCTCTCCTAGATTTTTCTCATAGCAATCTTCAAAAGGACCCCTTCTTCTTTCCATAGGGGCCTTCTGTGTTCCCCTTGAACACCTTGAATAATCTATTTTTCTTACCTAGACGGATTTCACCTTGTACCTATCAAGAAAGCTCTAACACTTTTAGGAAGTATGTTTTGGTTTGGTATTATAATTCCAATGTTGCCCACCATTCCTCTCTGTTACTGACAAGCAGCCTCATGCTATCAATTTATTGCATCTATTTGTACTGATTATAACTCTGGGCAAAAACAGGAAAAGCACTTTATTATGTGCTAGAAAACTGCCTGAATGTCACCAAGCCTTTTAAAGAGAGAGAGATGATTATCATGACCACAATCTTTAGTTACTCCAACACAAGCTTCTTCCCATGAAATCTATTGCTGCCCAGTACTTAGCCCATTTACGGAGTAGACCATCAGCAGAAGTGGCGCAGCATTACCAACAGCAAACCTCTAATTCTGGTCTTTGATCCACAACTGTAATTGTGACTAAGACTTTTTGTTTGTATTTATTGTTGTAGCTGAGGATATATGCAACAAGACACACACCAACTTAACAATTTCTACCTGTACAATTCAGTAACAATGATCATACTCTTCAAATCATGCACCATTTTCATCCTCCTTTTCTGAATTCTTCCTCCCCTCACTGGCCACTAGGTTTCGTATCTAATCATTTGAGTTGCTGTTGTCAATTGGATCCCAAATAGTTTTAAAAAGAGCACAATCCTCAAGACATTCTTTGTTAATTAAGCTACATTATAGTTTGATTTAAAGACTACTCTGGGGGTGATTTTTCGGTTAAGGTTTAAAGAATATCTCAGGGTAATAGTTTCTAGGGTTTATCAAGCCTCAATGACTCTAGAAATTCTACATTACATGAAAAGTGACTTAAGAGATTTTAAAGTTCTTTTCTAGTAGAAGCTATTCTTCTACTATCATCACTGGGCCTCTGTTTTCAAGATCTCTCCTTTTTCAAACAACTTTTACTTAGGTCTCTGTCCCTCAAATGTTCTCTACCCAGCTAAGCACCCTCTTTTTCTAGCCTGATCCCAGTCAAGAGTGCATACATTTATACACCAAAAGCAGCAACTACAATTTACTATGTACTGCCAAAATATATGTATGTATCAAGTAACTGCTAATGAGATGGGTGTCTTTTTACCCCTCCCCAAGGGTAATGAAGGTATTCTGGAATTAAATAGCAGTGATGGCTGCACCATTCTGTGACTGTTCTAAAAACCACCAAACTATGTTTTAAAAGGATGAATGTTATGGTACATGAATAGCTATCAAAAAAGAAATGTAAGATTCTCCACCTTTAGCCTTACATTTGCATTTGTCACTGGAGAGAAAAAAAATATTTTTAATTTTAATCAAAGACTTCTCACATGTTCCTTGAAGAGACAATTCTTTTATTCAAGCATTTATGTATGTATGGTGAACCAGGCATCATGGGGGATGCCAGAGAGAATGGTTACCAGACTAGGACCTCTAGAAGGTAGAGGTGAACATAACCATGTTTTACAAATTGAGAATGGTCTAATTGGGTTGGGGGGAAATGGAGTCAGGGTTCCTAAGAGAAAGGAGCACATCTATGAGCCCTGGTGAAGTACTGGTTATGTGTTGGGTGGGCGGCAAAATCCACAAGGTCAGAAGTTCAAAGTCATCAGCTTCTCCACAAGGGAGAAATATGAATGATTTCTATACCTGTAGAGAGTTAGTGTCTCAGAAACTCACAGGGTCAGTTTTACCCTGTCCTTCGGAGCTGCTATGAGTCAGCATCGGCTCAATGGCAGTGAGTGGTTGCTGTGGGGGTTTTTGGTTGTTTTTCTTTTTCAATTTAGAGAGCATGTGTATGCCTCAGCCCATATAAGAAAATTATCTTAAGCTGTAATATGCAAACAATTATTTTAAGTTGTAAAATGAAATCCCTCTAGCCCAAGGATTTTGTAGCCATGCAATTGGCTTTTGGCTATCACCCACCACAGGAGGCTCTGCTGGCTGTTTCACTAAGCGTAAGGTAAGAGGACACTGTGGCTTACATGTATGACACCATTATTATGGTGAATTTTAGTGTACTTATAAAGGTTTGTGTTTCATATAATCTAGGACTAATAAAAATACTGTGTGTGTGTCCTTCAACTTTCAGTTATTTATGACTGCACAAAAAAGCACAGTAAAGCAATACAAACACAAAGGCATGAAGTCATCTTTAGCTGAAAAGCATTATAAATACATACAAACATACTTCTTTGAAAATAGCGAGCTCCTACCTTGAAACAGCCTGGGGAAAACCCTAGATCAGGAATCAGCAAACTTTGGCCTGCCCACCTTGCTTCAATCATTTGCAAGTTACTATTGTTTCTACAAAAACTTCATGGCCAGTGAAGTCTGAAATGTTTACTATCTGGCCTCTTACCGAAAAAGTAGTCAAAACTAATTCAAAGTAAGAAAATTTTCTTATGCATTCTAATTTAGCAAGTAAGTGGCCCCATCGTTAAGCAATAGATTTGAAATGCAAATAACTTTAACTCAACTTCTTTATAGTCAATCAGCAACAAAACTCTGAGTAAATTATAATTATCCTGTATCTCAGTTATATTTTTTATATACCAATAAAATTCACAGTAATAGGGTCAGAGTTCTGCACAAGTACTCAAATACTGAAGTAGGGTCTGAGAAAAAAAAGTGCTTTTGCTAAATTATTTAGTTTTAACCATACAAAAACTAGGTAGCTAGAAGAGGAAAAAAATATTTTAACATGAAGGCTTTAAACAAGTATGTATTATCTTGAAGGGATTTCTGATCTTTCTGAATTCTGTGCTGGTTGGGACACGGTCATTTGAACACTTGACGAGAGCTGGAGGATCTGATTCCCAGATGCACTTCCTGAATGTAGCTAGCTCCCAGAACCCAAAAGGAGGCGGGGTAGACATTATCCCCTTGTAACGATCTGTCCCTTTTAGTATTACAGTTAACAGTTTCACTTCCATCACATTCTATTTATTGAAAACAATCACCAAGCCCAACCCAGGAAAAAATTGGGCTCTACCTTTTAAATGCAGGTTGCCAGAATTTGGGGGCTTTTTTAAAAATTATTTAATCATTTTATTGGGAGCTCTTATAGATATCATAACATTCCATAGTTCAATCACATCAAGTACTGTTGTGCAATAAGTCAAAACATTTTCTTTGTTCTTGAACTCCTTGATATCAGCTCCTCTTTCCCTCCCTCCCCCACCATGCCCCTAGGAACCCTTACTATTTTCCCCCCTATAATATATCCATTCACATACAATTTTGTTGTTCTATCCATCGAGTGGGGTTTTACAGTCATCAATGCTATCAGCTCCCTATTCCCATCTCCCCCATCCCACCCACTCCATCATCCTGTACCGTCAGGAAACCATTACTCCTGTTACTGTTTCTGAAGGGTTATCTATCTTGGCTTTCATGTACCTAACGATCTTAAACCTACAAATGAACATACACAGATCTAACATGACTAACATAGTAAAACAAAAACTATAATAGAAAATCTTTAAAAACTATAAGACAGTTATGTGGTTCATCAATGCTATACACACCCTGGATTTATCATCTCTTTATGTGACCCTTCTGAGAGGGACTGCCCAATTATCTTACAAGTGGGTTTTGGGTCTCCACTATATCAACGCCCCTTCACATTGATTTGGCTGCTTGTTTTTGAACTTGTGATACCTCTTCCCATGGATACCACATGATCACATAGGCTGGTGTGCTTCTTCCATTTGGGCTTTGTTGCTTCCCTGGTAGATGGACGTCTGTTTAACTATAAACCTTTAAGACCTTCTAAGGCTTAGACTATATCAGCTTTCTTCATATTTGCTTATGCACACATATTGTCTTCAGCAAACCTGTTAGGAAGGTGAGTATCATACAATGCTGCATTAACAGAACCATTCCTGAAATGAGGTAAGATTTAAGTAGAGGCCCAAACTCCATATGCTTCTTTGTTGTATTAACATACACGAGGAGGTACACACCCACTCCTACCCCCACAAACAAAAAACAGAAAAGTACACATTTTTCCCGCTAGGCAAGTATCAAGCAACTCACTCTGAGTTAGTGCACCCAGGGGCATCTCTTGGGAAGGTTCTCTGGTCACAGTGAATTTTTTCACTAAAGTTTTGCTAGAACCCTGTTTTTGTGATGGCTATTTTAAGAGGACAGGGTGTAGCTGTAAAATTTTGTTTCCTGCTCGGGAATAATGCTGCAGAAACTGTGCTGAACACAAATTACAAGGACAGTGCTCTGAAAAAAACACAAGTGTACGAGTGGTTTTTTCATTTCAAAAAAGGTGTCCATGTTGACTGATGGCAAACCTCTGGCTCGTAAGCTTATATCACCAGGTCAGACTATTAATCAAGCTTTCTACTTAAGAGATTCTGAACAGATTGCTTAGCAGTGTGTGACAAAAAAGGCCAGATTTGTGGCAGACGGGGGACAGGTTTTACCACCACGACAATCCACCTGCTCAAGCAGTCATTTCAGAGTGCCAGTTTTTGGCAAAAAACAGCATGCTACTCTTTCCCATGCTCCTTACTCAGCTGATCTCGCTCCGTGGACTTCTTTTTGTTTCTACAAATGAAGAGGGACATGAAAGGACAGTGACTTGAGGAAGTAGAAGAGGTGAAGAAAAAAATGAGGGAGGAGTTTGAAAAATGTTTCCAAGAATGGAATTGAAGATTTGACAAATAGATAGGAGTAATGGAGTACTTTGAAGGTGTTAAGGTTGTTTTGTTAAAAAAAAAAAAATTTAATACTGTATACACTCATGTATAAGCTGAGTTTTCCAGCACATTTTTTGAGCAGCTTTTGAGGTGAAATTAGGTGCCTCAGTTGGTATTCAGGTCAGCTTACACTTGAGTCTATAGAGTACATAGCTTTGGGGGGGGGGAGTTTCCAGTTTTGGGGGGGTTTACTCCATATATACATAAACAAATACATGTCATTATATTTTTTTCTTTCCTCCTACCCCAATACTGTTTACCCACCTCACCTCTCAGATAAAATTTGATTGGTCAAACACGACCAGAAAAAAAGCTACACTGTCCTCACCATCAATTTTAGAACACTTATATATTTACATACACACACACACACATACACACACACTTTTTTTCCTCTTCTTATCCCCTCCTGATTTGGGGGCATATTTTAACACTGCTACAGGGCTTCAAATGATGAATAAACACCTTCAACAACATACATAGTAAGAGTTGAATAGTAAATATGGATCTAATAAATAAGAATTTTGTTCTATTTTTGACAAGGGAAGTTTCATCTCCATTCTCCCTACCATAAAAACAACAGAAATAGAAAGAAAAATCAAGAGGGGAAAAAAGGAAGGCATTTTCTTATCTGATGTGCTAATAATAGGTGGTCATTATATTTTGGTTTTGCCTTTTCTCTCTCTCCAGAAAGAAGACAAATTATGGTGAATAGATCATGATCGTAATTACTTGCAGAGTTGGACCTGGAGAGACAAGTAGTCATGATTCGGAGTCACATGAAAGATTTTATCAGATATAAAGCAAAATAGCAAGGAAACAAATTTATATACACATTTTAAAATTCTGGGGTTTTGTAAAAGATATGCGAATGTATGTACCATGATTGCTACAAATATGCATCAGAAATACTCCAGAAGCGGGTGCTATGTATAGAATGAAAGTAACCTTTAATAATTAAGTATATTTTCAAAACAAATATCTGTGAGAACATTTGGCCATGTATCTGTTAGGATTTATTATGAGTTTCTACAAGATGGTGGAGAAAGTACTAGAACTGATTCTGATGATGTATATACAACTCTTTAATAGCAACCTAATTTGAAAGTATATGTGGATTTTACATAAATAACCTTTTATATATTTTGAGTTTCATCGTAAGATACAAACTTTTAGAGCTTTCCCACAAAAAAACAGCAGAGCTACCATCCTGTTTTCCATAACATGAAGCTTAAAACTTGTCCTGAAATAATTAAACTTTAAAACATAACTTATTCAAAATCTCCCTAGCGAGAATTATGTAACTTAAGTAAGTTCATCATTTGCAACATTAAAAATATTTATATTCAGCCTGAAAATTAAGAGAAATAATTATAAGGTTTTTAGTTCACAGCATGCCCATACTCTCACAGGGAAGAATATTACATAAGACTCTACTGGACTATGCTTTGTGGTCAGTCACCAGAGAACCAATGAACTTTCCAGAGCCCAGCAAAGCACAGCAGAGTAAGAACTCAATTCATCTTGGTGGATTTCCAATGGTCCTACTACAATACAATTTCCAATGGTCCTACTACCATACAATAACCTACATCCTTCTTGGGAGTTCTCCTGCTGAACCAGAACTCTAGCGCCTAGTTGAAAGTTTCAAGAAATGTATCTCCCACATTTAAAGTCTATTTTTCATATGGTGGAGTCCCTGGATGATGTACACCATTTACATGCTCAGATGCTAACAAAATGTTTATAGAGTACCAAGACCACTTGATGGGTCTTAGAAGACTTAGTGATCTATTTCAGGAAGGGAAAAAGAAAGTCTTTAAAAACCTTATAGAATACAGGTCTAGTACGATGTGCAAAGGGTGCCACGAATCAGAATTGATTCAATAGAAACAGGTTTTCATACTTGAAATTTGTTGTTGTTGTTGTTGTTGTTGTTGATGTTGTTAGGTACCATGAAGTCCATTACGACTTAAAGGGTCCTGATGTACAACAGAGAAAAATACTGCCCAGTCTTGCACCATACTCACAATTGATATTATGTTTGAGTCCAATATTGAAGCCACTGTGTCAATCCATCTCATCAACATTTTTTTTAAGATTATTTTATTGGGGGCTCTTACAGCTCTTATAACAATCCATACATCAATTGTATCAAGCATTTTGTACATATGTTGCCATCATCGTTTTCAAAACATTTTCTTTCTACTTGAGTCCTTGTATCAGCTCATCCTTTTTCCCCTCCCTCCTCCACTATCCACCCCCTCGTGAACCCGTGATGAATTATAAATTATTTTTTTCTCATCTTACACCAACCACTGTCTCCCTTCCCTGGAAGTTTCTTGCCCCCTTCTCTCCCCACCTTCTCCCTACCTTCCTGGTATCGCTATTCCCACTTCTGTTCCTGAGGGGGTTATCTGACCTGGATTCCATGTATCCTGAGCACATGGCTCAGCCTTGCCCGCAGTAAAAGGCAGGATTGGTGTCTTGATTTTGGCCGGGGGGTGGAGCAGGGTGGGGGGTGGGGGGGGAAGAAAGCCTCAAGAATCCAGAGGAATACTGTGTTTCATTGGTGCTATACTTCACCCTGGTTGATTCACCCCTTCCTTGTGATCCTTCTGTGAAGGGATGTCTCATTGTCTACAGATGTGTTTTGGGTCTCTGCTCCGACCCCCCCGCCATTCTCAAGAATATCTTTCAGTCTTCCTCTTTTTTGCTGTCCCTCTATTTTACCAAGCATGATGTCCTTCTCCAGGGACCATAATATATATCAAATTCATATAATATGGAACGTTATAGTTATAATTTTTCTTATAGAAACCACTGGTAAGCTATGTATGGGAAACAGAAGGATTTCTCTCAAGCTGTCTCCCCCAAATATATGCCAAACTTAGCTGCTTGCAAATGACTATACACTTAGAGGTCATCAGAAGTAGATTAGGGGTCATTCTCCCTAAGAGCTATCAGCCATCTAAACCAAGCAGACACCACTGTTTATCCTACAACAAGTAGGGCCCACTCCCCTCTGATAAGGATAGTAGTTGTCTGCTTCCTTAGAGGAGACACCAGAGAGGTCAAACCCGCCCAAGGATGACCAAGATTAGGCTGCCATCATGAATCTAGGGTCTGCCCATCTTGTCACATGTATACCCCTAGACCTTCGCTTTCCTATGGGCACACCCCTAACTCATCCCCTTCCTTGTCACACATATGCCTATCATACATCCCCTTCCTATGATGTATATGTGTATTGTACTTCGCCTTCCTGTGACGTGTGGTTACCTGTAATGATGTCCCCCTAAATGAGATAGAACCCTTGCTTAGCAATAAAGTTGAGGCTCCCCCCTGTCCTCAGGCCCAGGGGCACTCCTGCTCTCATGGCCGGGCTCTCCCCACAAGGACCACCAAACGGGGCTGAGGTGAGCATGCTACCATAAATTGTGTCTGAATCCTTTATTCCAATCTTTCCACTACCTCTCATGCTCTCTATGACTTTGCTATAATCTTTACTTATTATCGCTGTACAATTGCGCCTACCGGATCTGTGATGATTTGTGGGAGACCCTCCTTAACCCCACAAATGGAACATTATAGTTATGGCTTTTCTTACAGAAACCACTGATAAGCTATGGGTTATTATTTTACTATTAATTCAGGGTTTCAGAAAACAAGGATTCCTGTAAACTCAGATTTATTTCAAATTCAAACCAGTAAAAATGTGCACAGCAGACTTAACAAACCAGTTTGATAGGCTGGGACAATTAATGTGGCATTTTCAAAATGTCTAGCCTTTTTTTTTTTTTAATCATTTTATTGGGGGCTCATGCAGCTCTTACAATCCATACATCCATCCATTGTGCCAAGCACATTTGTTGCCATCATCATTTTCAAGATATTTTCTTCCTACTTGAGCCCTTGGTATCAGCTCCTCATTTTTTCCCCTTTCCTCACCCACCTTCCCTCCCTCATTAACCCTTGGTAATTTATAAATTATTATTTTTACATGTTTTACACTGACTGATGTGTCCCCTTCACCCACTTTTCTTATGTCTGCCCCCCTGGGAGGTGATTACATGTAGATCATTGTGATCAGTTCTCCCCTTTCTCCCCCGGCCTTCCCGTTTTGCTGCTCTCATTATTAGTCCTGAGGGGTTTATCTGTCCTGGATTCCCTGTGTTTCCAGCTCTTATCTGTACCTGTGTACATGCTCTAGGCAAGCCAGGTTGGGGTCATGATAGTGGGTGGGAGAAAGCATTAAAGAACGAGAGGAAAGTTGTATGTTTCATCATTGCTAACTGCACCCTGACTGGCTTGTCTCTTCCTTGTGACCCTTCTGTAAGGGGATGTCCAATTGTCTATAGATGGGCTTTGGGTCTCCACTCTGCCCTCCCCCTCATTCACAATGATATGATTTTTTTTGTTCTTTGATGCCTGATACCTGAATCCCATTGACACCTTATGATCACACAGGCTGGTGTGCTTCTTCCATGTGGGCTTTGTTACTTCTCAGCTAGATGGCCGCTTGTTTGTCTTCAAGCCTTTAAGACCTCAGATGGTCTAGGCATTTTTCCATGTTATCATCTCCAAAAATTTATTATGAACTAAAAGGCGATGCCACAAAGGATGGAAAGTAAGCTCTTGAACTATATTTTGCTAATCGTGTTACAACATTTCTAAGGTTTAACTATTACCTAAAACACCCAAGAGGATGTGAGTTCAACTTCTCCAGAAAGCTGTTCCTCCACAAGCAATTAAAATGTGAGCCAAACCCTCCAGATTCCTTACCCCTCAGATCTAAACATTGGTCTGAGTGGCTAAAAAAGGTGGGAAAGTAAAACCGAAGTCAACTTGGGAGTCTTTAATAACATACAAATTCATTCCAAACATAAAAAATAAGATATGAGCCAGTAAAAGTTAAGTTTCAAATAGCTGATTAGGAGTCGCTTAATGACTAGTAAGCATAAGAATGAGAATATTAACCACAAAGTTCCCATCAATGACTGATTTTCTACAAAGTCCTGCCTCTCTCTATATAAAAAGTATACTGACATACCTTGTTTACGAACATCTTCTACAGCAGCCACAAGCTCCTCCTTGAGAAACTGACTCTCCTTTGCAATTTTATCACCTTTCTCCAAGAAATTCTCAGTTGCTTGTTCAACAGATGCAGCCAAAACATGAGCTTTCTTAGAACGTCCTCTCTTCTTATTAGAAGGCCCTTTACTATTGGTGTTTACCAGGGTTGTAACCTTTTCACACAAAAAAATTTTAATTTAAAAATATTAAGCTGCAGTCAATTAAAATGAATACACAAAGCCTAACATCTTTATAGATAGTAATAAGCTACTCACAAGGAAATAAACATCACACTTTGATATGTGTATTAACAAATAATACACAACTGCGTTTAAGATATACAGTACTGACAGTATATTTAATTTGCTAAATAATTTAACTACTTCAATGTGTAAGATAAGGAATATAATAAACGTTTTAGTTCCTCAAGTATTAACAGGTTTTTTGCTTGGTTTTACAAATTATGGATAATGAGGTAATAAAATGATGACTGACCATTTCGATATATCTTCTCTACTATATGTCACAAAAAAGTTCCAGAAAGGTGTTCACAATGAACTTGCTTAATCTTTGAGGTCTTTATTTTTTTCTTTTAATTTTAGGCGAAAATTTATGCAACAAATTAGTTTCCCATTCAACAATTTATACATAATTTGATCTATGACCTTGGTTGCTACCCATCTCTTCCCATCTCTAGTCTGCATTCTTGTTTCGCCTCCTTCTAGCGTCCCTGCCCCAACTTGCCTTCTCATCTTTGCTTTTGGGCAAATGCAGACCCTTTTGGTCTCAGTCCATCCCTCAAGGATGTTACTGTTTATTTTATAGGTCAATCTACTGTTTGGCTGAAAGATGGCCTCCAAGAGTAGCTGCATTTCCAGTTTAACAAGGTTAAACATGCAAAGGAGGTGTTTCCAGTATCTATTAGCCTAGAAAGTCTTATCTTTTTGTTATATTTGAATTTTGTTCTACATTTTTCTCCTATTTTAAATGCGACTCTTCAACATTTATATAATAAAGGCCCTTAAGATGATTTGTCCAAAGAAGTCCACTGTGATGATACATCTAATGGTGAACAATCTGCAGGATGATGGTTAAAGATTTGCTGTATTAAAAAAAAAAAAAAGGATTTGTTGTATAGTGTAAATCTGCCTAACAAAAGAGCTGATGGGGACTATAGAGGGTGAGCTGGATTCTTGCCTCACAACTCTACATATATACAATAAAATACTACTTTTATTTACAAGTTGGATTTTTTGGGTAGTTTTGTTTGGGGAAGAGAGTTGATTGTTTTTAAGGCACACTAGTAAGCACTAGTAAGCAGTTTCAAACACTTAAAAGTATATACCACATATGCTTGTGTATAACCCAAGCTTTTCAGACATTTTTTTATGCAGTTTCTGTGGTAAAATTAGGTGCCTCGGCTGATATTCGAGTCAGCTTATACTTGAGTATATACAGTAGCTAGTTATTAATAGAGGAACCCTGGTGGCATAGTGGTTACAAGTTGGGATGTTAACTGCAAGGTCAGCAGTTCTAAACCATAGTCGCTCCAAGGGAATGACTCTTTACTCCTTAAGAGTTACAGTAAAGGAAAACAACAGACAGTCTACCCAGTCCTATACAGTCCCTATGAGTTGGCACCGACTCAATGGCAGTGAGTTTGAAGGCCTTTTTCAATATGATGAAAAGCAACCCAGGTACCAGAGTGGATTAGGAACTGGGCTGTGAAATTGCAAGGCCAGCAGTTCAAAGCCACCAGCTGCTCCAAAGACGCTTTCTAATCTCCTAATGATTTACAGCCTCAGAAACACACAGAGGCAGTTTTATCCTGTCCTTTAGGGTCATTATGAGTCAGAGTTGACAGATGGCAGTGAGTTTGGTTTCTTTTTGGTTTACATAATGAGAAGTGTGCTTTGCATCAAGAGGTGGCTTGGCAGAAAAGGTCCTATCTCCCCATCTTTCCTGGGTTTCCGTTCCAAGGAAAGAATGGGTTTATCTTCAAAGTTCTAACATCTGGAAAGGTGCACTACATACTACTAAACCCTATTACTGACAATACAACTGAAGGTAACGGCAATAGGCTGCATTACTTAAATGGCTCAATGAATCTATGTATTGATAATGAATTATGAGAGGAGTCAAAACACACTGAAACATCACCTATGTACTATCCACAACACTTAACCTACTTGTTCTCTATCAAGTTACTTTTTTCTATCAGGTTTGATCCATTTTCCAATGCTAAGGAACCTAAGGAACCCCTGTATATTACAGCATATATTTGTGTTTACGGATTCTTACCTGTGTAACAAGAGGCTCCAACAGTCTTTCAACTGCTAGAGTTCTGATCTCTAGACTTTTGGGGTCCCATTTGAAGTTTATATTGCCTGCATGGACAGCAGTCATTTCTGAAAGTAGAGCAAAACACGCAAGTTAGGCAAGCATCAAACATAACCAATATTCTGCCTAAGGACTTTTAAAACATCAAAGCTACATCAACCACAAGATTTAGAGAGAAAAAGTCTTAGGATACTTCACATGTGAGTAGTCAGTTAACACTTCTTATACTTGAGATTTCTAGTTTAAAATACCAGCATTCCCAAACACATAAGGGCTTTCCCCCTCTGGCACCAAGACATGTATACCTTTTGTTTTCTCACTCTACTTTAGAAGCAAGATGAAAACCTAAAGTGAATGAAGACACTTTTAAAAGAAATGTCCTCAGAAATGAATTTAGTCAAAAGATGCTGATTCTTTTACTCCATGGCATTTTTAGTACAGTACTATCTAAAAGTACACCTCGCTTCATTTTCTGACGAATTCTCAGAGAACATCTTGTCTTACTCTATTAAACCAAAAAGCTTAAGTCTGCTGACCTCTTAGCCACTAGCTATTATCCGCTCATAGCTGGAAGATATTTCAAGTCTCACTTTGTCAAATATTACCATTATCAGTGTCAAAGTACTCTCCCATTGAACAGAGGGCTTAAGGGGGTGGAGGTGGGGGAGGCAAGGAAAATACCAGTGGGTTTTTTTAAAAAACAGCACCTTCATAATTGGGGAGAGAGGCAGTGGCAGAGGTATATAGTTGAGATAAACGCTAATATAAATTTTCCAGAAGACAAACTATTGATAGAGAGTTAAATATTAAAAGGATCCACTTCCTAAAACCCAATAATTCTAGGTGGAGAATTTTATTCTAAGACAGTAATTTAATTAAGTTCCATGCAAACCATGGGACACACAATGATGTGTACAGAGAAATGTAGGTACCTTCTAATTTTTAATAACTAACAGATAAATGAATAATTTCTGAAGCAACCACACAAATAAAAACTATATGTTACCCCACCCTCAACAACCACCTAAACATTATGCTGTCAGTGCTCAGATCTTCATTTCTATTAAATTCCACTTTCCATTAAAAGGACCCAAGGCTTGAAAAGTGGGGGTGGGGGGTTGTTAATAGCAGGTCTAAGTCATCTTATAATGTAGAAAGTAAGAGAGGGTATAAAGATTTATCCATCAAAACAACACAGGCACCAAGGGTTCCCCGTGTCCAAACTTAGAATAATTTGATTATCAAAAAGAATAGTAACTGTAATTGCCTGTCACCTCAACTCATTGTCACCAAGTCAATTCCAACTCATAGTGACCCCATATGACAGTGAGGTAGTTAAGTTTATTGTGCCAACCTGGCCGATAAACACATGTGGGATTAAGTGAAGGGCTGAGAGATAAATGGTTCGGTGAGCCTCGCCTTTCTTGTCTCCTGCTTTTTGATCATCGAACCAGTGTGTGGCTGCCTGCTTGTTCTGTGCCTCAATTTGCAAGCTACACTACCTGTGGGACACCTAACCTGTGGACTGTGTCACTGTAATTTGAGGTTCCTTCAAGACCTGGTTCACCACACCACTGGAATTTACATCTCTTGAGCTGGGGACTGTCAGACTCTGTCATCTGTCTGACTGTTGGTGACCTGTCTTGCTGCCTGTGCGCGGATAGGCTGAATTGCTCTACAGAGGACTACCCGGGGGCCCTCAAGATTTGAAGGACTGCCAGTGTCTCACAAAATTGTCTCATGGGAGTGAGTTGCACTGGGCCATTTGTACTGCTTTATAATTAACTGTTTATTTCTTATGTTATATATCTATCTGTATAAATATATATGAAAGTATTAGTATTCTGGTTTTGTTTCTCTAGAGAACCCTGTCTAACACAGACATGAAGGACTACTCTAGACTAAAAGACTCGAAAATGTAGGAATCTGATGAACTATATATAAACCTTCTTTGAGTCCTGGTTTTAAACAAATAGGCATTAATACATTTATAGGAATTTGGTGAATTTTTAATATTTATTATTAGATAATAATATGGAATAACTTCAATTTCTCAGGTGTAATAATAGGTAGAAAATTACTTTGGGGGAAATGCATGCTAAAATATTTAAGGGCGAAAAATAAATAAATAAATAAATAAAATATTTAAGGGTGAAATTTCAAGATGTTTACAGCTTTCTAATGGTTTAGCAAAAGTTTATGCACTCATATATACACATACAGAAACACAAATATACATATGCACAGCAAGCCCAAATAAATTATTAAATATTATATGTTTAATGTAAGTAGAGGACATATGAGTGAGTATTCTTTCAACATCTTTGTATAACTAAAATTTCTCATTTAAAAACAGAAAATGTTGTAGAAGTGTGTGGGAAATGTTCAAAATACTACAAAAATGGAAAGGAGCTTAACAATATGAAATAGAACTATATGGGAGAAATAAAGTAATTGGATACATACACCAAAACTTTAAAAGTGACATTACCTCTAAGGGTTGGAGATTGAGAAGTTTTCACTCTTCTTTTGCTTACCTGCATTTTCTAATATTTTAAATTATATAAGTTCTGATTGTTAGGGTTGTCCAGTCAGTTTCCATTCATAATGACAAAATACCACTCAGTCCTGTGCTATCCTTACAATTATACTTATGTTTGAGCCCTTTGTCACAGAGTCTTCCTGTATTTCCTCGCTCCTCCATTTTACCAAGAGCGGTGTCCTTTCCCAGGAAATGGCCTTGATAACATGGCTAGAGTACATGAAACCAAGTCTTATCATCCTTGCCTCTACGGAGCATTCTGGTCACACGTCTTCCAAGACAGATTTCTTTATTCTCTTGGCACTCTGTGGTACTTTCCATATTCTTCACCAGCACCATAGTTCAAATGCATTGATTCTTCTTCAGCTTTCCTTATTCAATTTCCACCTTTCACACGTGTATGAGGCAATTGAAAATGCCATAGCTTGGGTCAGGTGCACCTTAGTCCTTAAAGTAACATCCTTGCTTTTCAGCACTTTAAAGAAGGCTGTGCAGTAGATTTACCCAATGCAATGCATCATTTGATATCTTGACTACTGCTTCCATGTGCATTGATTGTGGCAAGCAAGACAAAATACTTGACAAGTTCAATCTTTTCTCCATTTATCATGATGTTACCTAATGGTCCCATTGTGATTATTTTGGTCTTCTTCAGATTGAATTGTAATACTTACTGAAGGCTGCAATCCTTGATCTTCATCAGCAAATGTTTCAAGTCTTCCTCACTTTCAGCAAGCAAGATTATATCATTTGAATACTGCAGGTTCTTGCTAAGTCTTCCTCCAATCCTAGTGCCATATTCTTCTTCATATAATCCAGTTTTTCTGATTATTTGGTCAGCATAAATCAAGTAAAGAGAGAAGATACAACTCTGACACACACCTTTCCTGATTCTAAACCACACAATATTCCCCTGTTCTACTAACACAACTGCCTCTTGATCCATGCAGGTTCTGCAAAAGCAAAATTGCGAGTTCTTTTTTGTTTGTTTGTTTATTTTGGGGTTTTTTTGCAAGTTCTTAAAACCATTATTGTTGTAATAAAAAATAGGATCTTTAAACATATAAGATGTAAGTAAATAGAGTAAAGAACTAGGAGGCAAAGGACATTTATAGAGGTCTAAATACAGGGGTGTAGATTTGTAAATATATTTATATATGACGATGGGGAAACAGATCTGTGCATGTATTTATAGGTGTAGTATTAAGGTAGCAGAAGGACATTGGGCCTCTACTCAAGTACTCCCTCAATGTAAGAACACTTTGTTCTATTAAACTGGCATTCCATGAGGCTCACCTTCCCAACACGATTGCTGAAGACAAAGCGGGTACATAAGCAAATGTGGTGAAGAAAGCTGATGGTGCCCAGCTATCAAAAGTTACCATATCTGGAAGATAAACCAGCGGCCATCTAGCTGAGAAGCAACAAAGCCCACATGGAAGAAGCACACCAGCCTATGTGATCAGGAAGTGTCAATAGGATCAGGTATCAGGAATCAAAGAACAAAAAAATCTTATCATTGTGAAAGAGAGGGAGGGAGTGCAGAGCGGAGACCCAACGCCCTTCTGTAGGCAACTGGACATCCCCAAGGGTCGTGGGGAGGAGATGAGCCAGTCAGGGTGTATTATAGCACTAATGAAACATACAACTTTCCTCTAGTTCTTTAATGCTTCCTCCTCCCCACTATCATGATCTCAATTCTGCCTTACAAATCTGGCTAGACCAGAGGATGTACATAGGTACACATAAGAGCTCACAACACAGGGAATCCAGGACAGATAAAACCCTCAGGACCAATAATGAGAGTAGTCATACCAGGAGGTTGAGGGGAAGGGGAAGGTGGGGGAGAAAGGGTGAACCGATCACAATGATCTACATATAACCCCCCTCCCTGGGGGATGGACAACAGAAAAGTAGGTGAAGGAGACATCGGAGAGTGTAACACATGAAAAAATAATAATTTATAAATTATCAAGGATAAGGAAGGGTGAGGAAAAAAATGAGGAGCTGATACGAAGGGCTCAAGTAGAAAGCAAATGTTTTGAGAATGATGATGGCAACAAAGGTACAAATGTGCTTGACACAATGAATGTATAGATTGTGATAAGACTTGTACGAACCCCCAATAAAATTATTTTTTTTACATGTAGGGGAGGGTGGGCAACAGAATCAAAAAGCATGCTTGATCATCACTTAACCACTTTGAACCTATTGCTTCATCTATAAAAGTACCACCAACTATATTCAGAGGAAGATTAAATTAGATAAAATACATTATGAGCCATTGACTAAAAATAGGAATCCATGGGTCCGGGATAATATAGGAGAATTAAAAGTTCTTTCTTACAATAGAAAACCAACACGTAAATGTGTTTTGTTGGGTTTTGTTTTGTTTTAGTTATCATTTATAAACTATAATCACAACTGATTCAGGCAAGAATGAACAAAGAATGTTAAATTAGTGAGTATAAACTGGAGGTACCAAATATTTACAGACTCAGTAATTCCCAATAGAGTATTTGTTGATGGCAAAGAGGAGAATTAGTTAACATTACACAGAATAAACTTAGTAGACACCACCTTAACTAAGTGATCAAAATTAATGACCTCCTGTAATAGTAAACAATGATATCATGTGCCTCTCAAGTGACGCATTAAAAAGGATATGCCACTTCTGTGGTATTTCCTGCCAAACGAACATGACCTCAATCTAGTCAATAGGAAACATCAGATAACCTCCATGTGAGGGATAATCTACAAAATAACTGGGCCTATAACCTTCAAAAATGTCAAGGACAGGAAAAACAAAAACTGAGAAGCTCTTCAAAATTAAATGAGGCTAAACAGACATGACAACTGAATTCAGTGAGTGATCCTGTACTGAAATTGGGAGAGAAAAAATTTAAGTCAAGTGTTAAAATTTAAATATTGTCACCACTGATATTTTATCTGTATTAAACTATATTGTATTTACAAGTGTCCATGATAAATTTCCTAATTATCATCATCATATTGTGGTTATGTTCCTTGTTACATGTTGCCTGGAAATTACCTCCATATGGTTAATTAAAAAAGTGTGTATGTGCATGCATGTGTGTGAATGTGTAACGTGTAAAGAGAGGAGGGGGGACAGATATTCTACAGAAATCAGCATCAAACATTTAAATTCTGTTAAAATGGCAAAGTACAGTGAACCCTCGCCACTTCGCGCTTCGACTTCCACGGCTTCACTCTATCACGGTTTTTGCGTAACAGCACCCACTGCCTACACCCGCTCCTTCAGAGGAAAAAGACGGCAACCCACCTGTAGAGTACATCCCTTAAGTCATTTCACAGGCTATTGATTACAGTATTTGTAAGAACTATGTAT
>NW_022111373.1:543241-544018 GCF_000313985.2 Echinops telfairi
CTGTATCCTCTCCCATACACGCATAAGAGACACTAATAGGTTTTAGATATTGCTGAAAAAATACTAGTATATGCATCATCACTTCACAAGGAAATTCTAGAATCACTAAAAGGAAGCTATGCGTAATCAAGATTTGCCCATTCCAGGGAAATATTTCACTGCAAGAGGGTAAATTTGCTCTCTCCACTCATAACAGGCCTATATGTTGGTTCTTTAAAGGTTATTTGTCCACTAAACTGATCAGCCCTACTCAGTAAACCTTAGGAGACAGTGTACTCTAGATTGCTAAAGGGCTGACAACAGCTCAAGCAAATGTCACCAAATGTCACAGATAAAGACATTTCAAAAGGAATAACTTGTCCCATGGAGCCTGCATACTCTGGCATTTCATAGACATTCCGTCAACACACACAAGTATCTTAGAAGACCTGTCACTAACCTATTTCAGGAGCTGTAGGGGGCACAGTGTTTAAGCACATGGCTGCTAACCCAAAGGTAGGTAGATCAAACACTCAAGCCACTCATGAGAGAGGAAGTGACAGCCACATCTATAAAACTTAACACACTGCTGGCAAGTCTATTCCAACTCATAGTGACCCTGCTGGACAGGGCAGAACTGCTCCCTACGGCTTCCAAGAGCCTAAGTCTTTACAGAAGCAGACTGCCGCCATTTCTCTGTATGTACTTATGAGCACCTCAGGCAGAGAGAACTCCTAGAACCATTGGAAGTGGACTCTGTTCAAGATCTCATTCTGAAGTGGTGGGGGCCAAGACAGA
>NW_022111373.1:544901-555606 GCF_000313985.2 Echinops telfairi
GAACCATTGGAAGTGGACTCTGTTCAAGATCTCATTCTGAAGTGGTGGGGGCCAAGACAGAGCCTGTGGCAAAGAGACCATGGGACAAACTAAAGCAGCCAGACCGAAGCAAAGAGGCCATGAGACAGACAGAACAGGGGAGCAGTGCAAAACTGTGGAACTGTGAGGCAAAACAGCAGGAGCTGGTTTCCTGGCCAAAGAGGTAGAAGTCAAGGGTTCCCATGGCTGAGCGGCTGAGGACTAGAGTGAAACTTAACTACTGGTTGAGGAGAAGTGTTGCTGTGGACCAACTATTATATCCTTATGTTGCCTGATCCTGACTTGTGGTAAGTGGTTAACTTCCCTAATAAACAACACCACCCCTCCACTGTGAGTTTTGTCGGGTGAGTTGTGTGTGGCCATTGCACCAAATGACTGAACCCAGCAGAGAAGCAGGAGTACTGGTGGTGAGTGAGCCGGGCTGCTAACAGTGAGGTCAGCAGGTGGATAGCATCATCCTGGCTCCATGGGAGATGAGGCTTTCCAATCCCAGAAACTCACAGAGCAGTTCTACTCTGTCCTACAGTGCCACTCTGAATGGGAAGGGACTCGATGGCAGTAAGTTCTTTTGTGAACTATGAGTTTTATCTGTGAGTTCTATGTGGTCAGTGCAACGAATTCTCAGGCCCCACAGAGAAGTTGAGTGCTGTGGCAATGAAGAAGCCGGAGGAAGTCTGTCTGATATGATTCCTGCACCATTTTCATTAAACTTTTCCCAAAATATTACCACTGTCCAGGACAGACAACATGTATCTGCTAACTATGGTTGCTCTACTGGTCACTGTCTTGCAACTTTTAAAGAAGAGTCTCCCTAAAATCATGTCTAGTTCTGCATGCCCCTTAAGTAAATGTCTCCAAGGAGGTCTACTGCATCCCCATAAAAACTCACCAGACTCGTGATCCTGCTAAAGGTGTTAACACAAAGGACTCGATCATTCACTTATATTGAGAATCCTGAAATATACTGACACTTGGAAATTGAGAGCTCATTCAGTGTGTTTTCAAGTCTTTCAATAACCATGATGGAAGCAAGCTGCCTTGTGCAATATCTTTAATCAAAAGTCCTGCCAAGGGTGACACTGAACATTATTAAACTATGCTATGAGAGTCAAGTTATGTTTTTAGTCAAACCCCCACCTCAAACCCTAAAAGGATTTCAAAAATAAAAGGAGAGAGTTTTAAAATTTAAAGAGCGTATGTTCTCCTGGAAATAATAGTGGCTTCCGATATCAGCTTTGTCACTAACTTATTTTCTGACCTTGGGCAAGTCCCTTCACCTTTTCTGGGTGACCTAGAAAATAAACGAGGCTGAATTATCTGCTTTGACTTCTTCCAGCCCTAAAATTCTAGCATTCTTTTCAGTTATGTTATCTCAATAGCCTTTAAATTGTTTTGTTTTATTTTAATTAATCATTTTAATTAATTTTCCCCATGCTTACTTAAGCCTGTGGCCGTCTGAGCTTCAGTTTAGGGATGATAACTAGGTCTATGCTTCTTTATATCCCTGAGTCTCTTGGCAAGGTGCTTTTTGCAATGCAGACACATTAGTTGAACTGAATTTATGCAAACAGGTTTCAAAATATTTACAAGCCTACCAAAACAAGAGCTCCTGCCTTAATCTTAGTCATATCTTCTCGTTCTCCACAATTAATGGTATTGTTTAGAGTAGCTAAACAAATAACTTTTAAACTCTTGGCAGTCTCTAGTTTTCCAATTAACTTACAGAGCACTCCTTCACAAGATCTATTACACAACCTACTAGAGTTAGCGCACCTTAATGAATTACAGCAGCGTTGGGTTTTTCAAGATCATGCTTAGTGGAACTAAATAAAAAGTTAAACTATAGTTATTCAGTCTACATTACCTTACAAATGACAATCCTGACAGTAAAGCAAAAGTTCACTATAAATTCAGCAAGGGGCAGGGATGAAGGTGTTTGGCAATCTTTATGATAGAAACAGAAAAGGATTTCCAGTTTGTGTAATAAACATCTGTGTCTGGTCAGAAAAAAAAAAGAAACAGAAAAGGAGAAGCGACAAGAAAAAAAAATAGGAGCATAGTTCCATCAGAACCAAAGAGGCTGGCTGTGGCAAACTGCCCAGTTCACACAAAGAGCTACATACCTTTTCTAAAGACATTAAAAATTCATTAACAACAGAATGGCCACGTTATTTTTAAATCCTCAGACTATCCCTACTATGATACTCAATGCCATTTTTGTTTTGTCTTCTTTTAACAAGGCTGTTAATGCAAATGTTGGGATAATTCATTTAAACGCAAATCAGATTTTTTTTTAAATTAAAAAGTACTAAAAGCACTGTCTGTCACACTGCACAAAATACAGGAGTGAATTACTCAGTCTTGTCATAGGTGTGCCAGATTTTATCTGTAGTAAGCAGATAACACATAGGTGGGAATCTCAATTCTCAAATTTCTTGATAACTGTCCAAAGAAAAACAAAAAGGTGACCCTCATAATTAAGGCTCACTCTTTACACCATATCCAGCCTAGTGTACTAAATCCCCAGCCCCAAGCCTATAACCTTCTTCTAAAAAGCAGCAGGTTGGGGATTGAGGGAAGGAGGAAAGAAAGGGTAAGAAAATAAAAGGCATACAAATACAGACAGACCAAGTAATCAAAATGAAAACTTGCTCCACCCCTCTACCCCACAAACAACTGCACAATCTCTTTTTCTGATCACAATTATAATCAAGGTCCAAAAGAAAAATCTCATTTTTGGTCAAACCTGAGAGCCAAAGGATAATCAAGGTAAAAAGTTCCCCCATTTACTTCAGAATAACTGGATTACACAAACATCTATCCATCACATACAAATACATTTTACATTAGGCAGTTATATGACATACAGTAAAAGTTATCACTCTCCTTCCAGATATACAGACCCATGAGAAAAAGGATATTTGCTAGATCTCTGAAAAATAGTAATAGAAATAAAACACTTAAATCATTCTTATTTTATTCCTTTTCTTATCTTCTTGAGGGTGCCAAGGCAATGAGGAAACGCAGGAACTGCTGAAACAAAGAATTGCTATACCACAAGCATCAGGAGACACACTGATAACCAGAAGCACTAAGCAAAGGACAAAAGATGCTTAGCCAACTATTGGGCCACACACTCAGCAAATATTTGAGTATGTTCTTGATAGAGGCACTATCCCAGACAGCACTAAACAAGCAAAAACAAAAGCCTGCCTTCATGAAGTTTACAAGGTGGACTGTTAACCTAAAGGTTTACAGTTTGAACACACCAGCTAGTCTGCAGAAGAAAGATGAGGCTTTGTGCTCCTTTAAAGTGTGACAACAGTCTTGAAAACCTCAGAGGACAGTTCCACTCTATCCTACAGGATTGCTATGAGTCAGAATTGACTCTATGGCAGTGATTTTGTTGTTGCTTTATTTACTAACTTCACAATAACATCAATGCTAAGAAAAAAATTAAGCAGGGCAATGAAATGGGAAATCTGCTCTTTTTTCAGGCAGAGTACTCAGAGGGGTCTTTCTATCTTGATACTATTTAAGCTGAAACCTAAAATTCAAGACAGCCGGGAAGAAACAGAGCATCTGGGAAGAAACAGAGAGACCATCTCAGGACTCAAGAAAGTGGAGGTCAGTGTAGAAAGAAAAGCAAACAGAGGTAAGAGAGCTAGTGAAAGTTTTTTTTTTAAAAAGCTCCAGGATGAAGGAACCACTGGCTATATGAAACATACATACATAACATGGCTCCTCTATTTAGCTTCCACTCCACTTTGAGTGATACTAGTATACTAAGGAATTAATGTTTGATAGGAAGCTGTATCCTGGCCTCAAAACAAATAACTGATTATGGATGCACAGGAAGTCCCTGTTTTCCTACGAGACTGGATGACTCTGGTCTGAGAAGCAAAGAAAGAAGCATCTGGACTAGAGGCCTAAGAGAAGAGAGACAAAAGGGAAATGAGTTTTTGTTGTAGAACAATGAGACTAAAAGGCAGAAAAACACACAGCTGAGAAGCCCACAGGAAGAAGAGAGCTATGGCAGTAATTTTCTTAGCGAGTCAGGCAAAAAGATTCCTGAACTTGACTGGCTAGTCTGGGAAGGCTGAGTGAAAAAGTCTCTAAAACTTGTCTTGTAATAGTATATACCTTTTTTTTAATGCAAATAATACATGATTTCTACATGTTGAGGAGAAAGTGGAGGCATTCTATTCCCATACAATTATAGTTTCCCAAGCAACCAAATCAATGTGAAGGACCATGAATGTAGTGTAGACCCAAAACCCATCTGTAAGATAATTGGACACTCTCTCAGAAGGGCCACCCCCAGGGTGTGGTATAGCACTGAAGAACCACATAACTATTCTCTAGTTCTTCAATATTTCCACCCCTTACAATTAAGAGTTTTTATTTGTTTTACCTTCTTAATCATGTTAGACTTGCCTATGTTCATTTGTTTAAATAAGATCGTTTGATACATAAAAGCCAAGATAGATAACTTCAGAAACAGTAACAGGAGTAATGGTTCCCTGAGGGTACAGAAAGGTGGTGGTAAGGGGGGGAGAATAGGGAATGGATAGCATTGATGACTGTATAACCCCACTCTAGGAAAGCAAACAACCAAATTGTATGTGAACAGATATATTGGATGGTGCAAGATACAGAAAAGGGGGGGCCGGGTTTTGAAGGGTAGGGTTAGGGAGGGAGGGGATAAAGGGGAGCTGATAAAAAAGAGTTCAAGAAGAAAGAAAATGTTTTGAAACTGTGGTAGTAGTTGTACAATACTGCTTGCTGTAACTAAACTATGGAATGTTACGATATCTGTAAGAGCTCCCAATAAAATTAATTTTTTTAAGTTATAGTTTCAAAAATCCACAGGGGCAGTTCTACCCTACCCTGTCCTGTAAATATGAGTCAGAATCAAATTGACAGCAATGAGTTTTTTGTTTTCTACATGTCTGTCAGCTCCAAACCCCACCCCCCTGCCAGGTATTTTTCAAAAGAACTGTATGTCAATTTTTTTTTTAATTAACACAGCACATCTATAAAATTACGAGGGGAGAGGCTCGCAAAAAAATGTAGAATGTGTTATCTGAGTAAAAATACATACCTCTGATGACCTATTTCTATTTCACCATTCATTCATCAATGACTGACCAACTGCTATGTTCTGAAATCCTACTAGGTGCCAGACAAAAAATAAAACCAATTCAAAATCCCTAGCAGATTCCTAACAAAACCAAACTCACTGCTACTGATATGGATTCTGACTCATTGCGACCTTATGGGACAGGGTAGAACTGCCCCTCTGGATTTCTGAGATTAACTCCTCACTGCAGTAGAAAGCCTCATCTTCATCCTGAGGAGCAGTTGGTGGTTTCAAACTGCTGACCTTGCAGATTACAGCCCAAAGCGTAACCACTGACACTCTTGTGTCATCCATTCATCATTAGGTACAAAAGTAAAGATGCTTTTGCCTTTATAACAGAGAATCTGACAGAACTTAATCTTTAAAAGGCATCACCATCAGTGGACCAACTTGACAACTGTTATAATGCCCTGAGTTGCATACCTAGTTCTGGGGACCGGAGGCACAAAAATGAAATGCTGCTAGGTCCTGTACCATCCCATGGTCAGCTGCAGACCTGATACACTGCGATAAATAGGGCTTCATTTTTTGTTTTTCTCCTTGACTCTTCAAAAGTAGATCTGCAGGCTCTCCTTCCTGATCTATCTCAGTCTGGAAGCTCCATAGAAACCTGTTCAGCATCCTGCAAGCTTCCAGTGACAAATGGGTACAACTAGCCAGGAATCACACCTAAGTCCCCTGCATCTAACCAAAAGTCAAAACCACTTTCATCCAATCAATTCCAACTCATAGTGACCATGTGTACAGGGTTTCTAAGAATGTAAATCTTTATAGGAACCGACAGCCTCATCTTTCTTCCTTGGAGCTGCTGGTGGGATTCCAATGCCAATGCTTGTCCCACAGCACCTCCAAGACTCCTTAGGTCTCCTGTATTAAGGAACGAATTCTACTACTGCCCTCCTGAGAAAGACACGTGCGGTATTCTTTTCAGAAGTAGAAATTATCAGATAATCCCATATTGTTGGACATCTACAAAACTGACGAGGCTCTTCAAAAATGTTAATGTTGCAGGGGGCAGGGAGTGGGGAGAGACATGACATCAGAGGCATGACCCGCTGAAGGTAAGATGCTCTTTTAATGGTTCCTAGATAAAAAAGAAATCACTGAGACAATTGGAGAAATGTGAATATGTACTACACATGCAGTGAGTACTTCCAATAATCTGTTAAAAGGCAGGTTCTGATTCAGTAAATCTCAGGCAGAACCTAAGAGTTTTCATTCTCACAAGGTCCTATGTGTAATGCCACTGCTGGTCCTCACCAAAACCATACCAAACTCAGTAGTCACTGAGTCAATTCTGATTCACAGTAACCCTAAAGAACAGGACAGAACTGCCTCTGTGGTTTCCAAGACTGTCACTGTTTAAAAGACTGGAAAGCTCCATCTTTCTCCTGAGGAGTTGCTGGTGGTTTCAAACCACCAAACTTGAGGATTGCAGTCCAACGCATAAGCACTACGCCATCAAGGCTCCTTACTGAACCTCACACCACTCCTTAAGAGCAAACTATCACACAATATATAATGAAATGTCAATGAGATGGACTGACACAGTGGCTGCAACAATGGGCTCACACATAGCAATTGAGAGGATGGAGAAAGGCAATATTTCCTTTTGTTGTCCCTTTAAAATATTACATTGAGACAGAACCAAGACAGAACCAACCCAGTGGCATCTAACAATAACAACATAATGAAATTTCCAAAGACCTGGAGTTAAAAATAAATAAAAAAGAACATGCTCAATATATGTCAAGATGAAAAACATTCACGCCTCAAGTTGTGTAACTTAAGAAGTCCACAGCCAAAATATTGAATGATGCAAAAATATCAAAAGAAAATAAAAGGAATGCAGACTCACTGTACCAAAAATAATTTTTGACATTCAATCAACATTTCAAATGGTGGCATATGATCAAGAACTATGATATTGAAGGAAGAAGTTGCACTGAAGGCAGCAGGGAAAACAAAAAAGACAAGGCTCCAGGAACTGACAGAATACTTACTGAAATGTTTCAACAAACTGATAAAACACTGGACGAACTCATTTATCTATGCTAGGAAATTTGAAAGATAACTACCTGGCAAATCAACAGGGAGAGATTCATATTTATGCCCATTTTTAAGAAAAACAATCAAAAGGATGCATTAAATTAAGGAGCAATATCATTAATATCACACATAAGTAAAATTCTGAAGATCATTCAAAAACCGCTGCAGTAATACACAGACAGGGAACTTTAAACCAAGCCAGATTTAAAAGACGACATGGACAGGAATACCACTAATCCCATTAGATGAATGATGGCTGAAAGCAGAAAATGCCATAATTATGAGTGCTTGTGTCTTATGGACTATGAAAAGCCATTTGACTATGTGGATCAGAACCAACTATGGATAGCCTTGAGAAGAAGGGAATTCCAGAACACTTCATTGTGCTCATATGGAACTTGTAAATGGATCAAGAGGCAGTTGTGCAAGCAAAAAAAGTTAATACTGTATGGCTTAAAATCAAGAAATGTGTGCCTCTCACCATACTTATTCAATCTGTATACTGACCAAACAGAGAAACTGGGTTATATGAAGAATGTGGCACAGAATTGGAGAAAGGCTTATTAACAACCTTCAATATGCAGATGACACAACCTTGCTTGCTGAGAGTGAGGAGGACTCAAAGCACTTGCTGATAAAGATCAACGACTGCAGTGTTCAGTACGGATTACAACTCAATGTAAAGACCCAAATCCTCAAAAGTGGACCAATACGTAACATTATGATAATGGAGAAGAGACTGAAGTTGCCGAGGATTTTGTCTTGTTTGGATCTACAATCAATGCTCATGGAAAATCAATCAAGAGATCAAATGGGGTAAATCTGCTGCACAAGACCTCTTTTAAAGTATTGAAAGCAAAGAGGTGACTTTGAGGATGAAGGTGTGCCCAACCCAAACCATGGTATTTTCAACTCCTCGTATGCATGTGAAAGTTGGAAGAAGGAAGCTTGAAGAATTGAGTCATTTGAATTATGGTGCTGGTGAAGAATATTGAAAGTACCACAGACTGCTTAACAAACAAATCTGTCTTGCAAGAAGTCAAAATGCTACTTACAGGCAAGGATGGCAAGACTTCATCTCATGTGCTTTGGACATATTATCAGGAGAGATATACATCATGATTGATGTAAGAGGGTGGTGAAAGCTGAGAATCGTTGAAAAGGAAGAAGACCCTTGACAAGATGGATTGACACAGAGGCTGCAACGCTGGGCTCACACATGACAACAAACATGGACCAGTGTTGTGTTCTGTTGTATACAGCGTTGCTATGAAATTGTGGACCAGTCAATGATCTTGTTCTGTTGCACTCAAGGTTGCTATCAGTCAGAACCCACTAGACAGCACCTAACAACAGGCCTCTTGTAGTTTTCAACCCTTCCCTCAACCTGGTTCTCACGGCGGCATCACAGATTATCACTGTCACTGAAATGGTATCACAGACAGGATGAAGCAGAAACTCTTGCAAACAAATCTAAGTTGCACTCACTTGTGGGCCTATCACATACCACCACTGTCCCCCCTGCGTGCGCATGCCTCCAAATGTTCACACAGGGTGCTTCCTCCGCCTGGCCTTTCTTACCTTTCAGCAAGACACAAATGCCATTCCCTTTAGCGCCATAGAAAGAGCAGTTCCTGTCTTTCTAAGTTCCCCCAGCACTACACAAGTGTCTCTCCCCAACAGCACTTGCCACACAGAACTAGAAAAGGAAACTTTGAAAAGTGAAAAAATAAGTAAAAGATGACAAAATTTTCCTAAGAATTGGACAGCTCCTTTGAGCACAGGGATCGCAAATTTTGTTGGCGATAGTAAGCTTCATCTAATGTAGCAGTCTACATTGTGTTTACCAGGAGAAATCATTCTATGTAGTTTATCAATAGAGACATTATCAAATTAGAGGGTCAGCAAAAAAGAGGAAGACAACAGGTAAGCACTGACACAGTGGCTGCCGGCAATGGGCACAAATATAACAACTTTGAGGACAGCACAGGACCAGACAGTGTTTCGTTCTAATGCACACAAGGTTGCTAAGAGTCAGAACCAACCAAACAGCACCTAACAGCATTTGTTTATCTGAAGGTAGGTTTCATCTACCAACCCTGACACATGGAAAAGGGATTAACGAATAAATTGTTCATTCCTAACCTCTCAGTGATATTACAAAGGCTAATCCCATGAGGTTGTAAATTCTTGAGGCTATCAAACTTAAAACTGACCCAGCACTTAGCACATTGCTTTGCAAAAAGGCTTTTAATAGAGGTACTGTATATAAATTAGTTGAAATCTTTCCACTACAACTGATGTACAGCAGACTAAATAGCACCTTAAAGCTACCTAAAAATATTCTATCTTATACTGGTTTTCATTAAGTAAGCTTAGATTGTTCTCAAGGGTTATCATTTTCCATTTCCATGGCTTAGGGTGGTGGTTGTTTGTAATTGTTTTATGATTACACATTCTTTATGATTATATACTCTGAATTCTACACTTGACCAACAGAGTCAATGAATTTGCAAACAGTTGTTAGAAACTGAAACTGACTGGACGCCACCTAACAGCCCTATGTACCAGAATGAAATACCACCGAGCACCATCATCCTCAGGCTTGTTCTTGTTTGAGCCAATCAATGCAGCCACTGTACAAATCCATCTTGGTGAAGGTCTTCTTCCTTTTTTGTTGCCCTACTATTTTACTAAGTATGATGTACTTCTTTCTCCAGGGACTGATCTCTCCTGACATGTCCAAAGTACGTGAGACAAAGTTCCACCATCCTTGCCTGTAAGGAACATTCTGTTCTTAAGGAACATCGGTTCTTCCAAGACCGATTTGTTTGTTCTTTTGGCAATCTATGGTACGTTCAATATTCTTGACCAGCACCATAATTCAGATGCATTGATTTTTCTTCAGTCTTCCTAATGCAATGTCTAACTTTCACATACATATGAGGAAATTGAAAATACCATGGCTTTGGTTCAGGCGCATCTGAGTCCTCAAAGTAACCTCCTTGCTTTTCGACACTTTAAAGAGGTCTTGTGTTCAGCAGATTTACATAGCGCAATGCACCGTTTCGTCTCCTGACTGATATTTTTCATGAGAATTGATGGTGGATCCAGGTAAGAAGAAAATTCTTGACAACTTTAGATTTCTCTCTATGTAGCATGATGTTATCCAGCTGTGAGCATTTTGGTGTTTTTGGGTTTTTTTAATCATTGATTACAAGCTCATACAACTCTTTATCACAATCCATACATACATCAATTGTGTAAAGCATATTTATACATTCATTGCCCTCATCATTCTCAAAACATTTCTTCTCCACCTAAGCCCTTGGCATCAGCTCATTTTCACCCCTCTCTCCCCGCTTCCCCCTCCTTCATGGACCCTTGATAATTTATAGATTATTAATTTGTCATATCTTGCCCTGTCCGACATCTCCCTTCACCCACTTTTCTGTTGTCCGTTCCCCAGGGAGG
>NW_022111373.1:557999-559901 GCF_000313985.2 Echinops telfairi
TTTTTTAAGTTTACCTCAGTGGACTCATGCTGTACTTGTCCTTTTGTGCTTGGCTTACTTCGTTTAACATGATTTCCTCCAGTTCTTCCCATGTGGCGGTGTGCTTCATACGTGCATCACTGCTTTTTAGCGATGTGTAGTACTCTATTATACTTATGTACCACAGTTTTTTAATCCACTCATCCGTTGATGCAAATTTGGTTTGTTTCCAACTCCTTGCAATTGTGAACTGTGCCGCGAGGAACATTGGAGCGCAGATGTCTGGCCGTGGTTTGTTTCTTGCCTCTTCTGGATACTTGCCCTGTAAGGGGATTGCTGGGTCATATGGTAACTCTATTTCCATCTGCTTTACATATCGCCAGATGGAGCATTTTGGTTTTCTTTACATCGAATTGTAATCCATACTGAAGGCTGCCGTCTTTGATCCTCATCAGCAAGTGCTTCAAGTCCCCCTCACTCTCAGTAAGCAAGGTATTTATCGCATATTGCAGGATGTTTATAAGTCTTTGTCCAATCCTGATGTCTTATTGTTCTTCGTATAATCCAGCTTCTCTGATGATTTACTCAACATATAGATTAAGTAAGTATTCTGAGAGGATACAACTCTTAACTGATTTTTAAAATCATGCCGTATTCCCTTGTTCTGTTCACACAACTGCCTCTTGGTTCATACACAGGTTCTTCATGAGCTCAACACAGTGCTCCGGATTCCCATTCTTCTCAAGTCTAGCAAAAGTTTGTTATGGTCTACCCAGTCTAATCCTCAGCATAGTCATAGCAAACAGTTGGAAATTTTCAAAAGGTAGAATATTACTTATTGTATGAAAAGTACTTCTCAAAATTTTTACTGTTTTCCCTAGGACACATTTTTAAGCTTTCTTGTAAGGTCCCTTTTATGGCAGTGGTTCTCAACCTTCCTAATGCTGCGACCCTTTAATACAGTTCATGTTGTGGTGACCTCCAACCATAAAATTATTTTAGCTGCTACTTCATAACTGTAATCTTGTGACTGTTATGAATCGAGCAACCCCTGTGAAAGGGTCGTGTGACAACTGCCCCCAAAGGGGTCATGACCCTCAGGTTGAGAACTGCTGCTTTATGCTGATAATCCTGTAGGCTACCTCTCTCAGTGATTCCTTTGCACTGTTCTCTGCGCAGTTCCTCCCACGTGTCAAGTATTGGTGTTTAACTTAATTGTTTCTGCAATAATCTGGCTCAGGGTTATTTTTATGCTCTGTTTTGTTTTCCCTTATCTCCGCCAAGAGATCAAGCTCATATTCCACTTAGCCACATCTCTGCAAAATGACAGGCTTCTAAAGATACACTGCAATGTCAGTCCACAGCTTTTCTGAGACCATCCATGGTAACCCCCAGTACAAAGAAGCAAGAAAATTACATAGATGGTTATAGAGCCCTAGTATCGTAATGAGTTACATGTTGTATGCTGGTCAACTGTTTAATACCACCAGCAGCTTCGGGGGAGAAAGATGACGCTTTCTACTTCCATAAAGACTTAGTGTTTTGGACACCCACAGAGGCAGTTCTTTGTTATGTTCTATAGGGTCGCTTTAAGCAGAAATTGACTTGGAAGCAGTGTGTTTGAGATGCTAATCTAGAGATCTCCAAGAATAGGAAATTCCATGGACTTGGTCAGTAATAATAGCTTACCTCTCCTTCCCAGCCTCTGGCTTATTCACTGCATTATCATTTTTCAAAAACCATGATTAAAAGTCTAGATTAATACTAAAATATTTAACATAATGAAATATTCAACATACCATAAAAGAATAGTAACAATACATCTTTGCTTGGAAAGAGTATGAATCAGAGCCACACCGGGCAAATGGACTATTAAGAAAGGCTCCTTTCGAACTGGAAATACAGGGAATCCAGGGCGGATGA
>NW_022111373.1:560641-581940 GCF_000313985.2 Echinops telfairi
TCAAAAAAAAAGAAAGAAAGGCTCCTATCATTTCCATCACTTGAAATGGAGTGCACTGAATGCGTTTTCTTAAGACAGAACTTACTTTCTGCTTCAAGAATATTCTGCAGTCTAACCTGAGAATAGGATTATGTAATCTGATAATAGGTCTTCGATTCATAATGTCAAAGACTAACAAAAACTATACCAATAAAACATTCAAGTTATAATTGACAGTCCCCTTAATAACAGTATTCAGTAATGAAATCTTTGCAATATCATACCAGTTCATGGAAATCTGAGCTTCTCTTTCCTGGTCAATTCAGATCCTCATTGCTCTTGGCAGCTCTTTCTTTCTCATCCCCATCCACCCAGAACCAGGCCAGAAGATAGTCTCCTCTCCGTTCTTAGATCCAACAACCCAATGGAACAACTCGCAAACAGCAGGGAAAGGACTATCTTTGATCTAGAAAAGGGGGAGAAAGCTGCATGCACAAATGGATAAAGTTCGCAGCTCAGAACTAACAAGTTTTTCCCAGGTGACATGCTTGTTCATCCTTCGGTGAGCCTCAGTCTTGAATGGCCTTTTATTGGCCTACCTTGTAGCCTTCTGAGGCTAACTCTGCAGAAAGCCTCTTATAGAAGAACCCTGTTGGCTAGGTCAAGCCCCTTGGACTCAGGTGTGGTCTTGGTCTCCTAAACCAAGATCAACGGTCAAATTGTTTACTACAAAGGAGTTCCACATCTCCCAGTCTTAAAAAACGAAAATTAGGTATAGTTCAACAGAAGGAGCCCTGGTGGCATGGGGCAGTGGTTAAAGAGCTTGGTTGCTAAGCAAAAGGTTGGCAAACCAAGCCACTGTGCAGAAGAAAAGTATGATAGTCTGCTTCTACGAGGGTTACAGCCTACGAAACCTTTTGGAGTAGTTCTATTCTGTAGACTGTGAGTTGGAATCAACTCCAAAGCACACACAACCAATTACTCAATATAATGGAATGGAGGAGCCAAAACTAAGCATCCAGGAAAACCTAACCTTTACATTAGCAAGCACACAAAAGGCCAATTACTTAATGCCAAGATTGTTGTTATTGCCATTAGATGCCACTGAGTCCATTTCTACTCATGGCCACACCATATGTGCAGAACAGAACTGCTCCAATAGGGTTTTTTCAAGGCTGTGAGTTTTTAGAAGTGGATGACCAGAGATTCTAATGTAGGTTCCAACTGCCAACCTTTTGGCTAGTAGTCAATTACTTGGCCCATGTGTGCCAAAGCCTGATAATTAACAGGCCTTCAATTCATAATGTCAAAGACTAACAAAAACTGTAGCAATAAAACAGTCAAGTCACAATTGGTAGTCCCCTTAATAACAATATTTAGTAATGAAATCTTTGAAGTATTATATCAGCTCATGGAAATCTGAGTCCCCACCCAAGGACTCACATAAAACTGGATAGATTACTCACTACAAATGTTAAAGCCCTAGAAGCCTTTAAAAAAGCAACTCTTATCAGATGAAAATTGCAATAACTTCCACAACATAATTCTCTCCTTTCTTTTAATAAAATAGGAAATGTGGAGAAAATGACAGAAGTTCCAAAAATCAAATCACCCTGCTCATACTTGTTCCAAGTGATCAAATGTTTCCAATAGTTAGAATAATACGCAAAGTTGTCCTTCAAACTGTATTTACATTATATGCAATACAGCAAAACTTGCAGTCAGTGATAAAGCACAAATTAAATCCCAATCAAAAAGTGGGACTGATAGATGACAGTCCATCAACAAGTAAATAGAAAAGCATGCTAATTTCAAGCTCCATTAGAAATGGGGTTGGGCATACTTGTATATGAAAAAAAGATTTGTTGTTTATGAAAAAGCTAAAGAAGAAAATAATGAACATTTAAATGCTGATGTGTTGCTTTGAAGGTTGGCTATTTCCGCACGCTGTAAACTTCCAATGATGGATAAATTAAGTGTAGTGTTCTCAAAAGTGAGCAAACAGCATGAGATTAGGCAAGGCAAACCAGATTGTCCCCTTCCCACACTACTCCATTCAATCCAGGACTACAACCTGGGAACAGAGCTAACTACCTCCTGAATAACCAAAACCACAACCAGACTTAGAAGTAAGCAAGCCAGCACCTGCGCAAACTTCAGACCAGTTGCTCTGCAAGACTCCCCAGATGTCTGATGTGTTTGACATTTTTAAGAGAAAACAGAAGGTACTATTAAGACTTAAATCCTCCAACATACAAAATCACCAAAATTGCTTTAAGACTCATAGGGTGTGGTGGCTTCACAGTCAGGAGGAAGACATTCTTTGAGCTATAGAAAACAGAATGAATTATTCATTTTGTTTTTCACTACTTCTTTCTCTCTAGATGAGAAGCCCTGGTGGCGCTGTGGGGTAAGTGTTGGAATGCTAACTGCAAGGTTGCTTTTTCAATCCCAACAGCTGCTCCACAAGAGAAAATGGGGCTATCCGTACCCCTTTAAGATTTACAAGACCTCAAAAACGCTATTTAAGGTCACTGTACCCAAATTAACTGAGTGATAGTGTTTTTTAGCTCTACATAAAAAGTCAAACATAATTTTTTTTTATTTTACCTGGAATTTGTATTTTCATTTCTTACAGACAATAAAGTTCACCCTTTTTGTTATACTGTTCTGAGTTTTGAAGGAACCCCAGAGGTGCAGTGGTTACACACTGGGATGCAATCCACGTGGTCGGTAGTTGGAAACCACCAGCAGCTCCTTAGGAGAAAAACTGGGCTTTCTACCCCCAGAAACAGTTCTAAAAACCCACTGAGGATCACTATGAGTCAGCAATGACTAGATGAGTTTGGTTTGGGTTTTGTTTTTAAGTTTTAGCAAACTCACCCGAATGTGTAATCACCTCCACAACCACGATACTTAAAAATTAAATGAATTTCTTTCATGGTCATAATAGCATGTACATAACCACCTCTTAGTATGGCTAAACAAGGATTACGGATAGGAAAGTGGACATGGGGGACCCATAACCATCCTCAACAAGAAGCACTGTTAGGTACTGTGGTCATTACATAATTTCATGTCAACTTGATAAATAAGTGCAGAGATGGAGTCGATCAGGTCAGTCTGATGATACCTCCTTGTGGAAGTGGCCTTCTCACAAGTATTTCGGGAACTTCCCCTCTTTCTACCTTGGTCTTTCTGTTGACAAGCCATGAAGAGACTTGTTGAGACCTGACAGGAGTCTCTCTCTGCTTCACCTTCTTGCTGAAGAGCCACACTCAGAGCGCTGGAGGAGCCACAGAGACCTAACCCAGTGCTAAGGTGCTTCCACTACTGGATCCACAAGACTTTTCACCCACGGACCTGAGATCTTCCTGCATTTTGCATCACTGCATGTGACTGCATGAGTCTGAAGAGGGAATTATAGGGCTTATGGGCTAATATCTGACATATGGACTTGATCTGGACTGGACTGGAATGTTTTCTTAATATGCAGTTACTCTTTGATATAAAGCTCTCTCTTACACACGTGTGACTATGGATTGGTTTCTCCAGCCTAATTACTTCTGACTCATTAACAATCCTATGTACAAGAGAAAAAACACTGGTGGTCCAGTCCTGTACCAGCCTCACAATTGTCAGAGGTCTTCCTCTTCTTCACTGACTCTCCTACTTTACGAAGCACGTTCTTTCCCAGAGACTGGTCTCTCCTGATAACATGTCCAAAGTCTCTGAAGCAAAGTCTTCACTTCACCATCCTCACTACCAAGGAGCACTGTTATTTCTTCCAAAATAGATGTATTGTTTTAGCAATCTGTAGTACTTTCAATATTCTTCACCAGCACCAAAATTCAATGCATCAATCTTCTTCAGTCATTATCCAACTTGCACACACCAGATGACTGAAAATACCATGGTTTAGGTCAGGAGCACCTTAGTAACCTCAAAATGACATGCTTGTTCTTCAACACATTAAAGAGGTCTTGTGCAGATTTGTCCAGTGCAATACGTCATTTGATTTATTAACTGCGACTTCCATGAGTATTGTTTGATGTGGATCCAAGCAAAATTAAATCCTGACAACTTCAATCTTACTGTTTATCATGGTATTAAGTCTATTAGTGAAACAATAGAATTTTTATTTTCTTCAGAGTAGTAATCCATGCTGAAGACTTCAGTCCTTGATCTTCGTCAGCAAGTGTTTCAAGTCCTCCTTGATTTCAGCAAGGTTGTAAACTGCAACCTTGATGCTGCATCCTGTTCCATAAAGGCAACTATCCCTGGCCCACGCCTTTCCTGATTTTAAGCCAGACAGTACTGTTCTGTTAGAACAACTGCCTCTTGGTTTATGCGTAAGTTCTGCATGAAGACAATGAAGTGTTCTGGAATTCTCATTCTTCTCAATGCAAATAAATTGCACAATGGAGGACAATTTGAGGAACATTTTTAAAGCTACAGAAAGTAGCTTTTCCCCTAGAAATTCTACTTCTGAGAGGTTACCCTACCTTGTAATAGATAGCAAGGATGAACAAAAAGATTTAGCTATAAACTAAATCAACACTGGAAGAAAGCTGAATAACCCACAAAGAAGCAACTTAGTGGAATAGAAGGGGGATCATTAACATTCTGCTTCTGTGTCAGCATGGAGATTAACCATACTTCAAGCACATGTTTACATTAAGTCTCAAAAATTTGAAGACCTGTCCCTGGTAAAGGACATCATAACTGGTAAAAGCCTAAAAGAGGAAGACACACGACTTAATGGATTGACACAGTGGCTACAACAACGGGCTCAAACATATGAACCATTGTGAGGATAGCGCAGAAACGGACAGTGTTTCATTTTGTTGTACACAGGGTCACTATGCATGAGAAGTGACTCAACCCACGTAACAAGAACAAAATCTAAACACATCTTATAACTTATGATATTCCCTAGTTTGCATCTTCTTGCACATAAAATAAAAACTGATTAATGTTGTTCTGTGCACTTGGAGTTGGCTCTGACTCATAGGGACCCCAGAAGGAAATATTGCCTCTGCCATCTTCATAATCATTGCTGTTTGAGCACAATGCTGGAGCCACTGTGTCACTCCATCTCCTGGAGGATTAAATAAAGATAAACCTTGTGCTAATAGGAGGAAAGGTTCAAATTATAAATAGGCATACTATGAAAAAGCACAAAGTAAAATCTACCATTAAAATGATCTATAGTCAACATACATACCTAGAAAAAAGATCAGAGGCTATAAATCAAAATGTCAACAGTGCTTACATCTAGATGATATGCTTTTTTTTTAATTAACTGCATGTCAAGTCATACCTCCATCCTTCTATCAACCTGGCACAACTCCACAAGTAACGAATTTAAAATCTACTGAGCAGTACATGCTATGAGCAAAGAAATAAGTTATCAGAGAAGACAGAAAGATGCAAAAGGATGTAACTGCCTTCAGGGAGTTGAGCATCTAGTAAAAGAATTTATGTTTTAGATGAGCCTTGAAGCAACTTAATGACATTTCAATACTGAACTTATCCACTGGTTTTACTCAAAAGGCAATCCACTTACTATGGATAAAAACATGTCCTGTCCAGCACTCCATAATTAAAAGAATAAATTAGGGTTTTATCATATCAGACGTTAAAATAAATATCCTTTATAAGTCATCTTATTCATTATCCAGATGACAAAGTTCAAACTTGAGCTGAGTCTCATAAGATTAAAAACTTCTAAAAGCACGTTATCACCATAACTCATCAGACAACAGACATAAAATCAATGACAAATTAGCAATAGCAGGAAATACCCTACCACATAACTCTTTGTTATGACCTTTTAAGATTATTTTTTATTCTTTCTTGAAGCTTTCCTTGCTCGCCCTGTGCTCAAAGAGCTGGAGTGTATGGGTGGTTGTAACAGTAACATCAACTTAGTCTCGCCCTCAGGGTTAAAAAAATTAAGAGTTCAGCTGAAAAAACAAAGTTCATTTTTGTTGTTTTAAAGGAAATTGAGAAAGTTGTAATTCAAAAATGCAAATTTGTAATTCAGATAAAGATCACTTTCAGTGATGGTAATCAAAGTCTCAATGGAAAAGGCAAGCTAATCGGTCTTCGGAGATGGAGAGCATTTGTATCATAAGGGATGAAACACTCCAGAAAAATGGCAAATGCAGAGGACATGTAGCAGCAATTTACAGTAAAAAATACAGTTGACATAAGTTTGGGCCAAAACTTAGAAAAGAAAGCCTTTGCAATGTAATGAACTATTTAATGGCTCTTCTAGCCATAACCATTTTTACTCCCACTGAACAACATTCATTCTCCTGAGAGGTGTTGGTAAGAAAAGGGGAGGGGGCGGATATTGATTAGATTCAGCTGTGATTGCCTTCCAGGTGGGCAAAATGCGAGCCATCTCAGAAACAGTGAAGGGGACCTCACTACCTCTGGACCCCAAGACCCCTGTACAGTGAACCTCCTTGATCCAGGAAGACAACTTTGACCACAGAGAAACAACAGAGATGGAAAAGAACAGAACCAAAGCATGAAGCGAGTAATGGACTTCCTAGTCCACAGAGCAAATTCTGTATAGCTGATAACTTTGGGGCAGGAGACAGGTTTGTGGACTGGGGTGCCTCTGGGCACTTAATTCTGGGGGCTGAGATGGCTGATCCACAAATTTGAAGCCAAGTGCCTTTGGGTTGAGGGTTACAACCTCATGGGCATTTATTAGCAGCCCTAAAAAGATTCTGGTAACATGTCCTGACTGAATAACTGGATCCTGAGCATTTCTCACCTGAATTAAAACTTCCATTCTAAAAGCAAACTCACTTCTGCCACTGAATCAATGCCCACTCATAGCAACCCTGTAGGGAGGTTAAAACTGCCCCTGTGAGTTTCTGAGACTGTAATTCTTTAATGGGAGAAAAAAGACTGGTCTTTCTCCCTCCTTAGTGGTTTCAAACTGCTGACCCTGAGGTTAACTGTCCAATGCATTAAATACTACACCACAGGGACTCCTGTTAACTTCCATAATAAACCCCCTAATCATAAGCAATGTCTGATTTCTGTGTGGCCATTGCAATAAATTATAGAAGAGCGCAATAAAAGTACAGCATGCTAACAACAATGAGTATAAGAAGAAAATACTGTGAAGTTGATTGTGATGCTGACTGCACAAATCTTAGTATGATTGAATGCTTAAGTTATTGAAGTATATGCCAATAAAATGGTTTTTTTTAATTAAGTAGAGAGTGGTGTGGGAGACAGAGCAGTCTTGAACCCCAATTTTTATTCAATGCAAAGATACCATACCAAAAAGTTTCTGAAATGAGCTGTGCTTGTATTTTTAAGACTGGAATTTTCATAAGGAAAAAATTCAACAAAGTTAGGCAAACAGTTAGCAACTATAATGTTTCAAATACTGGGATTTTAAATTGAAGTCAGTGAAGAGGTAGACAACAAAAGGAGAGAAAGGATTTTCCGGCACCCTGATGGCAAACTGGGTTACTTTTTTTTTTTTAAATCATTTTATTAGGGGCTCATACAACCCTTATCACAATCCATACATACACCAATTTTGTAAACCACATTTGTACATTCATTGCAAACTGGCTTACTCACTCAATTACTTATTGGGCTGTTAACCTCAAGGTCAGCAGTTCAAAACTACCAGCCTTTCCAAAGGAGAAAGATGACACTTTCTCCTCCCATAAAAAGTTAGTAGGAGGAGGTGGGGTGGAGATGAGCTGATACCAAGGGCTCAGGTAGAAAATGTTTTGAAAATGATGATGGCAACATAGGTACAATGTGCTTGACACAATGGATAGAGGTATATAGAGTGTTACAAGAGCTGTAAGAACCTCCAATATTTTTTTTTTTTAAGTTACAGTCTCAGAAACCCACAAGGGCAGTTCTACTCTGTCCTCTATGGTCACTGAGTTGGAATCAACTTAATGGTAGTGAGTTTGGTTTGGGGTTTGAGTAGTTTTCTTCTTCTTGGTATATGGGTTTCTTCACTTGTCATTCATTGAACAGAGACTCATGATTTGAGCACTTTTCTTCATGTATGTGATACTTTAATGGGAAAAGGTCTGAAATAAAGGTTCAGACCCCCACTTTGAGGAAATCTCCAGGTGGGAGAAAGTCATTCATAAAAATTATTTGCCAGATTGTGTGAAAAATGTAGAGCTCTGATGGTGTAGTGGTTATACTTTGGGCTGCTAACCACAAGGGCAGCAGTTTGAAACCAGCAGCTGCTCCTTAGGAGAAAGGGCTTTCTACTACCGTACACAGTTACAGTCTCAGAAGCTCACAAGGGCAGTTCTACCCTGTCCAACAGGATCACTGAGTCAGCATCAACTAGTTTGCATTGAGGCTGGTTCTGAGTTTTTCGTGAAAGACCAGAGAAAAGTGTATCCAAGAAGCACTGAGATCCAAGAGAAAGCCCAGAGCCAAGATTTTAAACAAAAATTAGTTGTCAGATGAATAAGGGGTAAACATTTGAAAAAAGGAACTAAAAAAACTAATAATTTCATCTAAAAACTGAAGTAGTTTTCTAGATAAATTGACCAGAAATAAGGAGATAATCTAAAGCACATAAAGAAAACAAGTAAGGAGTAGACACCAAAGTGAACATACCTATATCCCAAGAAAAAGAAAAGAACAGAATGAACAGAATTTTGAGGCTGGATTTGGGTGGAAAAGAAGACAGTGAAGATAATTCCCAGTTTTCACAAAATGGTAAAATTGTATAGAAGGCTCTCATGGTCTGAATGTCACCTCATCTGTCACAGCACCACCCACAAGCTAGACTCCAGATAAAAGAAACTGTTTTCCTTCCTCATTTAACAAAAACCTAATTTGCCCTCCATGTCAAATATCTGTGCCAAAGCTAAGGCCACCAAGTCTCTGCATTCCAGCAGGGAAATCAAGAATAAGGGGCAGAACAATGGAGTACACCACCCAGCACACAGAGGTTTACTACCAGAAACGGAAATGCTTACATCACACTGTGGAGTCCCGAGATACAACTGAGTCATGAGATACAACTAAGAATTCAGAAATTAACGTAAGAGAACAAGGGGGAGGAAGCAGTATTCACAGAGATCCAGGCCTCATATTTAATCTATATTCAAGTCCTGTCGTATTTCTCCAAAATGCAACTCCCCTCCACCTTTGTCCCCACAACCTTCACCCCCACATCTTTCTAGCTTAACTCCTTGTGTCCGTTTACATACCCACAGCAGTCCAGTTTATTCCAATCCATATGGACCCTACATGATTGACTAGAAACTGCTCCCAAGGGTCTCCAAGGCTGTAAATCTTTATAAGAGCAGACAGCCTCACCTTTCTCCCAGGGAGCAACTGATGTATTTGAAGCACCAACCTTGTGGTTAATAGACCAATATTTAACATATTGTACCACCAGGGCTCCTTCCACTTGCACAAGCCTCCAACACTACCAAGAAAACCCAAATTCACTGTCATCAAGTCATTGCTGTTTCAGAGTGACCCTTTCGGGGACAGAGAACTAACTGCCCCTTTGGGTTTCTGAGGCTTTATGGGAGTATATAGCTTCACTGAGTAGACAGGCCCAGGAGTGGTTGCTGGACTTTCCTGTTGGCAAAGCTCAAAGTGTCTCACCCACTATGTCACCAGGGCTCCTAACACTAGCAAGGGAGATCTTTTTTTAAAAAAAAAAAGGTATTCAGATGATGTTTCTTACAGCTCTTAGGGTAAAATCCAAACAGGGCCCTGTATGACCTGGCCCCTGCTCACCTTTGAAATCTATTGTGAGGCTTCCCCTCAAAAAAGTCTTCAATCTATGCAGATTTCTTAAAGCTCTAAGCATTGGCAACCCATTCTAGACTCAGGATCTGTAAACATGGAGAGGTCCCTGTTCCTTGTCCAGCTCTTCACCAGCACACATACACATCCCAACAACCAGGAGGACCCCTCATGTCTCACACCAATGTCACTTTCTCAAAGAAATTTCATATGTGTATGTTACTCTCATCCCTGGTAGCACAATGGTTAAGTGCTCTGTTACTAACCAAAAGGTCAGCAGTTCAAACCCACTAACAGCTGAGAGATTAAAAAAACTGGTAACCTGCTACCATAAAGATTTCTGCCCACTTGATACAATTGGTGTATGGATTGTTTTAAGAGCTGTAAGAGCCCCAAATAAAATTATTTCTTGAAATAAAAGATATTAAAAATTAAAATGTATATATTTCAGCCTAAAAAACCTTATAGGACAGTTCTACTCTGTATACAGCATGGCTACGAGTCGGAACTGACTCGTTAGGCACACAAAACAAACTCATCTGGTTTATAGGGTAGAATAAAAAAATTAGAGAGCCCCCTTTAGACACATTGAATTTAAGAAGCCCTTGAGACACACACACCCCCACCAGGAGCAATCTGGTAACTGAGAGTCGGGAGAGACAGCTACACACAAACAGAGTCTGGTACTTCAGCACATAAGGCTGATGGCAGGGCATTTGTCCACTTGGGGCAAGGGTATCTCTCACCTCGAAGCCACTGTATGGAATGAGATGCTACTGCAGGAAGTGCGGGTGACGCAACATCCATAGCATAGAGGTAGGAAAAGGAATCAAATACAAGGAATCAAATCCTGGGTATGAGTAGTTTGTTTGTTTTTTCAAGTGAGAAACAATAGCCAAAAGGATCTAGAAAACCAGTTGTACCACAGCTCCCAAAAATCCTAGGGCCTAAGCTTCTCAAGACTTCCTCCTTTCACTTGACAAACCCCACTCATAGCCAAAGGCCAGTTCAAATGCCACTGCCTCCCAGAGCTTTTCCTCAACTTCTCCAATGAAAACTACCGCACCCCCCTATACCTCCACATGTTTTCTTTGCTTGTCGGGATGTGACCAATTCTCAACAGTTTCTCAACAGGGCTGCTATGGCACTTAACAGAAATCTGCCTTGTACTAGGCTGGGGGTGGCCCAGACCAAATCTTACTCATCCACCTAGAAGGATGGCAATGACTTTTAGTGTCACAGAAGTTCAGAGAGGTAAATAACTAGACAGGAGAGATGACTAGCTCCCCCGTTTATTCCAGCAAAACAACACTTCCTAATAAATTTTAATTCCAAGTTCTTTTTTTTTTCTAGAGTAACAAACACCTGTATACTTGGGGAAGGGAAGAGTGTTTCTTTTAATCACAGCTAAGCACAAAGTATCCTCTCATAGAAGGGCTATCCCATCAAAAAATATAGTCATTTCCTTCAACAAAACTATGAAGTAATTTTAACTTTAGTTGAGGACTCAGCATATCTGTCTTCTTTAAAATATAAAAAAATATATTGCAAGTTCTAAACAAACCCCATTTAAATCGTTAGTAAGAGGCAGTAGAGTGTCGTTCCTGGCCTTGGGCCAACTGCCGCTTGCATAATTAGGAAGCCTCGGATGCCAAGCTAAGGTTAGGCATTCAGTCAACATTTCTCCAACAAGTGCTACTTTCGCTAGCTCGCTCGCTCGCTCTCATTCACCAACTCCTTAAAAGTCAACCAAAAAAAGGCTGCAAGGTCGCTCTCGAAAACTAGGGCTAATCAGAGTTAAGCACGCCCAATTACAAGCCCAAGGAGTCTGAGTAATTTCACAATAAAGGTTAGTTAACTCGCCCAACGTCCACACGGGCGGGGCGCGCCTCCCAAGGAGGCCAGGTCCGGCCGAGGGAGAGGAAAACTTTGTCGCTCGCTCGGGCCCGGAATGCGGACGCGCGGGCCCAGCAAAAGCCGCAGGCGCTGAAACTTCAGCGGTCGGTGAGGGAAGGTGGGGCGACAGAAACCACAAAACCAAAGAACAATCACGACACCGGAAAGAAAATCAATTCACCGAATCCCGGGCACTACGAACACCGTGCGGATTCTTGAGCAAGCTTCGGGGGGCCGGGAATGCCCGGCGCGCGCCCGGAGCCCACTTGGACAAAGTTTACAGACCGGGAGAAACTTTTCTGGAGGAAATGGCTGCGCGGGGCCTGCCGCTTCCTCCCCTCGAGCCGTCGCCGCCCCTCAGTTTCCAGGGCGCCGGGGAGCACGGGCCCCGCCCGTCCAGGGCGCCGCAGGGGAAACGGCTGGGGCCCGAGTCCGGACCCGCGCTCTCCGCGAGCCCAATTCCCGAGGGGGCGCCGCGCCGCGCCCAGCCCGCCAGCCGGCGGGGGCCCACGAAGGACGCCCCGAGGACTCCTCGCCCTGCTGGGGGGCGCGCGAAGAGTTACCTGCGGCGAGCTGTGCGAGCGCAGGAGGATCCGAGGACCGAAGCCGACGGCCGCCGCTTTGTCTCCCTCCCGTCCGGCTCCGAGGAGGAAATGGGCCGCCCGGCGCCCCCGCCCCGCCCCGCCCCCTGCCCGCGGCCCCCGCGGCCCCGCCCCGCCCGCCCTTCCCGGCACCTCCCTCTGGCGCGCTCTTCTCGACGCAGCCGCCGCCCCGCCCGCTCTTCTGGCCCCTGCTGGCCCCTGCTTAATCGGGGTGCCCCGGACTGGAAGAGGCCCTTACAGGACCAGGCTGGGCAACCCCTTCAGCACCACTTCTTCCTTGCCCCTCATCCCAGAATCACTTCATTCCCCAGCCCCTAGTGGGTTCTCAGGCCTGGAGTGACCTTCGAGAGGGTGGAGGAGCGGCGACTCCTGGAACAGCCCTGAGAGTGGGTGGGGGAGGGCAGGTGAGTCACCGCGCGGAGCACAGGTGAGTCTCGGGGCGCGGCCTCGCGCAAGCCCAGCTCCTCGGCCATGGCCCGGGGGCGGAGCGCGACAACTAGGAGTCTTGGCCGCTGTACCTCCTCTGAAGAGTGGCACCAAGTCACAAGCACCCATGAAAGTGCTCAGGTTCACGGCTTATCCATGGTTTTGCTTAAGGAGAAACGAGCTAAATAAAGGTCCCACACTGAAAATAGAGTGGAATTATGGTATGAGTCTCTGACAGGTCAGCGAACCAGTTCATTCCAGCTTGACCCCTGCTGAGAATTTCCATCCCACACCAGGTATACTGAATTAGAGCATACGTTTTAACGAAATCCTCAGGGGATTGATAATGTGAAATTATTCACTACAGATGGGTAAATAAACACAAGCCAACCCAGGTCTACTTAATTTATTGGGTACCCCAATCCACCCCTGGTACTGCGGAAGGAGCAGTGAAAAAAAACTGACGTTTCTTTATCTAACACGACCTAAAATATATGGAAGGGGACAAGTGTTAAAACAAGTGAACTATTAAAAAAGAACAAGTGTGAAGGTGGGAGGGAGATTTAAGTAGGTTTCAGGAGAACATAACCTAGTTCAATGACCTGGGAAAATGACCTTTCTGCTGAGACTCACTCCGGGAAGGTTTTAGCACCCACCTCTCCATGGAAATTGCTTTTCTCCAGGTCCCCAATGATGTCCACATGGCCAAATCCACTGGTCAGTCTCTGTCCTCTGCTGCCCTATACCATCAACAGCATTCGAGCCTCCAGGGCTTCAGTCTCTTCTGATTTTCCTCCAACCTGCCAGGCTACAATTTCTGAGTCTCCTGTGATGATTCCTTAGAACAGCAATTTTTAAAGTGCCATCTGGGGACCCATGAAACCCTCTAAGGGAGTCTGTGAGGAAAAAGACGGCTTTCTACTCCAGTGAACAGTTACGCACTCTGGGAAACTCACAGGGCAGTTCTACCCTGTCCTGTAGAGTCAGTCACTTTGAGCCGGCATGGACTAGATGGCAGTGAATGTGAATCAAAACAATGTTCATAATACTAAGTTATCATTTGCCTGTTTCATTCTCATTTTCTCAGGGATATAGAGGGTTCTATATGCTCCATGATGTATATGATATGGCATCGTGTGGAATGCAGAACAGATAAGAGAAACCAGCTGTCTTCAATTAAATTAAACATGAGATATTTGCAAAAATGCACAGCAATGACACGTCTCGCTGATTTTTTTGTTTTACAAAATAGTACTTAGCTCTAAAAGATATTATTTTTGATAACATTTAATAATGTTTTGAAATGAATTAAGTACTTTTTTACATTTTCTATTTTAATTTCTAATGCAATAAATATTGATAGGTAAAACTGTCCAAAAAAGCTCTTTAAGAGTCTCAGAATTTTTTAAGAGTATAAAGGGGATACTGAGGTCAACAAGTTTAAAAACTGCTCTGGAGTGTCCCCAGGCTCCATCCTTGGGCCTGTTTTCCTGTCTACTTACAGCCCTGAGTGATCTTACCCAGCCTTTTGACTTTAAATATGGTGACAACTCCAGGTTCGCAACTCTAACTGAAACTTTCACCCAAATTCTAGATTCTTTCATTCAGATATGCAGTTCTCTACTGGATATCTCCATTGAATATCCAATAGGCATCTAGGCTTCTCAAACTTTGAGAAACTAGACTTCTCAAACTTTGTGTATGTCTAAAACTGATTTCCTGATACCATCCTCCAAACGTGCTGATTTCATACGTTTTCTTCCTTTCAGTACTTGGCAACTCTACCTTGGATCTCTTGGAGGGAGTAGAAAGCCTCATCTTCCTCCTGCAGAGTGGCTGGTGGTTTTGGACTACTGGCCAGCACATTAACAGCCCACTATGCCACCAGGGCTCTGAAGATAGAATGTCATGGTAGCCTCCTGACTGCTCTCCACTTCTACCCTTGCCTCCCTCAGTCTAGTTTCAATTCAGCAGGCAGGATGATACTGTTAAAATATGTCACACCTCTTCCCCAAACCCTCCAATGGCTCCCTTCTTACTCAGAGTGAAAGACAAGATCCTTATAAGGGCCTCTAAAGCTCACCTCCCTCTCCTCCGGCCCCCACACACTTTTCTGACATACTGGCCTCTTTGCTATTCCTGGAATCAGGCGGGTTCTTGCCTTAGGCTTAGGGCCTTTGCTTTCTGCCTGCAATGCTTTCTTCCCACTAGCTGCCTGACTCACTCCCTCACCTCCTCCAAGTCTTTGTTCAGCTGTGGATTTCTTAGTGATACTTTCTCTTGTCCTATAATTCCTTTTTCCACCATCTCATCCCCCACTTCTCTGCTTTGTCTCCTTATATCACTTTCTGATATAATACACTATATATTTTCATTTGCTTTTTCCCCCTTGTCTTGCACTAGAATATAAATTCCTTGGGGACTGGGATATAAATATAGATATATAGATACAGAATAGATATAAACCCTGGTGGAGTAGTGGGTTATGCTTTGAGGTGCTAACTGCAAGGTCAGCAGTTCAAAACCACCAGGGAGAAAGATGAGGCTTTCTGCTCCTCAGAAACCCACAGGACCATGTGCTTAACACAATGGATGTATGTATGGATTGTGATAAGAGTTGTGCGAGCCCCCAATAAAATGATTTATAAAAAAAGAAAGAAACTCACAGGAGCAGTTCTACCCTGTTCTATAGGATTGCTATGAATGGACTTGACTCAATTGCAATGAGTTTAGTTTCATACATATGTGTGCATGTGTTATGTTTATGTATATATTTATATTTATGTATATGTATATTATTTTTACATATTTAACGTCTATGTATCCCTGGTGCCTAGAATAGCACCTAGCACCACCTCCATAAATATTTGTGAAATGAATGAGACTGAGAGAAAGAGCCAAATGGATGGGAAGAAAACTAAAAAGGTTTTTTAGACCAAGGAAATAAGCAAGTTTGAAGGACCTCAGGCCATAAGTCCTGTGTTTGGAAGTTGGTAAGATCAACAAGACCAGGAGAGAACTTTGTATGATTTGAGACTTTACAGGGGGAATGGGACCCACAAAAATATTTAAGCAGAGGAATGACATGATCACATTTGGTTTTAAAGATTCACTTTGGAAGGAAGAAGATTGTAAAGCAGTGCATATAATATCCCATTTATGTTTGAACGCTGTGTACACATTCCCTTTAATGCTCTTTTCTCAAAGCAGTTGATCTGTTTCAAACCTATAAGACTTCTGTTCCTGGTCTTCTAACACTTCCAATATCTTCCCTAATAAAATCTACACCATCAGACCCAGGAACCTCTCACTCATCTGTGATGACTCATCTCTTCACTGCAGGCCACACTGGGTCCCTTAGTCTACTTTCCTGCCTCCGGGTCTTTGTATATCCAGTTTCCTCTACTTAGAATGGTTTACCTCCAATTAGCCCCTTGGCTACCACCTTAACTTCATTCAGGTCTCTAAATGTCACCTTGCTGAGAGGTTTTCCCTGATGACCCTTTGTAAAATTACGCCAGTACCCACATCCCTTTCCTCCACTCCTCTTTTTATTTCCCTATCCTATTATGCTTCATAGTACTTTATTCTTTCTGTTATTGTATATAGTGTCCCCATTAGAATGTGAGCTTTATGAAAGCAGACATTTTTTTCTTATGCTTTCGCACCTAAAACAGTGTCTGGCAAGAAGCAAGTCTTCAATTAAACAAGTATGAAAATGTATAGAAGGGTACACAGCAAAGTGTTACAGTGTCCACAACAGGATAGTGAGTAGGGGGAATGTTTAAGATTTAATGCATATTCTTTATATTCTGTTAATATGTATTTTTTAATACATGTGGTATATTTATGAATTTTTATTACCTTCAATTCCATACCAACTTATAGCAACCCCATAGGACAGAGGAGAACTGCACCATAGGGTTTCCAAGGCTGTAATCTTTACAGAAGCAAAATGCTACGTCTTTCTCGCAGGGAGAGGCTTGTGGGTTCTAATAGCTGCCCTTTCTTAGCAACCAAGTGCTTAACTCCTCTGCAACCAGGGCTCATATTCATGTACTACTTGTGTCATAACATGGTTATGTTAAAGAATCATTCCTCTACATTTAATCACTTGAATTTGAAGAGTCCACAGTGCCTGCTAAGTCCTGGGAGCCAAAAAGTGAAAAGATAAGACATGGTTCCCATCTTCATGGAGCTTACAGTCAAGAGACAGAAAATTAACTAATAAACAAACAACCATTAGAAAGAGGGATGCATGCTATCAAGAACAGAAATTCAGTCATGTAGTGTAGTGAACTGTCACTAGGATGGAAAGAAGTTGATAGATTGGAGGCTGTACAAAAAGACAGGATCCTAGACCTTGCTGATGGATTGGACATAGGGGTTAAGGGGAGAAGTCAAAGGTGAGTCCCTGGTCTCTGACTTGAGGAACTGATGGTACCATTTATCCAGATGGAGAGCTCTGGAAGTAGAGCAGGTTTCCGATGAGGGTGAGGGTGGAGAGCAATGCAGACAGTGCGTTCCCTTTGGCCATGCTTAGTTTGACTGCCTACCAAACATCTAGTAGGAGACATCCTATACATGGGAGCATTTGACCGCAGGAATTTGACCGCAGGAAAAGGCCAGAGTGTTGTTAGAGCTGTGGGAGTCATTTGTACCTAGACAAGAACTAAGGCCGTGGAAATTGATATGACCACTGACTAGGGAGAAGATGTAGGGAGAAGAGATGAAAGACTAACATTTCAGAGGGAAAAAAGCCAGAAGAGGAGACTGAGTGCCCCTCTATAGCCTTAGAGCCCTCTTTTTCTTTCTTAAAATGCAGCGATTCCGTGGCCACACAAGAGTGCATTTGCTGGAGCGTTTACTTGAGAATCTCTTTTCCCCAGCTCTTCACAGCTCGGTGCCTTCTCATTCATGAGGATCAACTTCAACATCCACTCTTTCCAGAGGAGTCTTCTCTGACCATATGCCATACCACAGTCACTCTCTGCCACATCACAGAATTCTCTACTTCATAGCACTCATCTCTTTTGTTTGTATATAGATTCGTTTCTGTCTCCTCCATTAGATGGTAGCTCCATGAGACCAGGAACCTTGTCTGACTTTTCCACTTCTCTGCTCCTACAACTTTATACTATGCCTGGAACAAAAAATGCATTTAAGGAGTATTTTAGGATACAAAAGAGATCCTAATCTCAAATATAAGGAGAATATTTGTTGTCTTTTTTATGTATACAGATAAATAAATGTATATCAAGAAAATGGTTCACACAGTTGTAGAAGTGGGCAAGTAGAAGTCCACAAGCAGGTTCCAAGTGCATGCGTCTGATGTTAGGCTGGAGATATAGCCTGACTTGAGTAGCTTCTGGGTGCATGAATCTAAGATCAGCAGGAACACCTCAGGCTGGTGGCTGCAGAAGGAGATGAATCCAAGATCAACAGTTCAGACTTGTGACTGGATAGGTGAATGAATCCAAAATTGGCAGGCCAGATGACAGGTCAGACAGCAAGTGGCTGATGACTCCCAGCATCAGCAGGCAATAGGGTAGTTAACTGGCTCAAGTCTAAAGAACTGGAAGTCATTGAGCCAGATGCAGGATCCTGACCCAACAAAAAGCAAACACGTGTTTCCATAGGATCCACTTATATAGAAAGCAGACCAGACCCCCTCCCCCTTCCCAGGAAATGTTCTTTCAATTGTATCATGGTTGTGTAAAGGCATTGCATACTACCCTTATCTTGCAACTGATTGGCTAAGTTGGACTAATAAAGAAGAAAAAAATGAAATAAGTTGTTCAATGTTAACTCTAATAAAGGGTCTGGGCTGGGGATTGAAGTGCCACCTTCCAGCCATCTGCCCTCACACTTATTAAATCTTAAAAGAGATGGGGACAACACAAATACACAGGCACATCATCCAGATGAAGAAGGTGTGGTAGTTACACAATTTCATGTCAATTTGATAAAAGAATGAAGGGGTGGAGTCTAGCCTGTCAGTCAGCTCACAGCCTGAAGATGTCTCCTTCTGGGTGTGGCCTAATCATGAGGATTCTGGGAACTCCCTGGCTTCCTCCCTGGAGGCGCCTTCCTGTTGACAAGCCACATGGAACCACACAAATGGCAACCAGAGCCCTAGAGATGCATACACTACCATTGGATCCACAGGACGTTCCACCCACCAGCCTGTGATCTTCCTGCATTCAACATCATTGCAAGCACTACGTGAGTCTACAGAGGAATATATGGACTAGTATCAGACATATGGGCTAATAACAGAATTATGGACTTGATCTGGGCTGGGATGTTTTCTCAATATGCAAATGCTTTTTGATATAAAGCTCTCTCACACACATGAGTGTCTCTGAATTTGTTTCTCTAGTCATCCTGGACTAACAGAAGGCCATTAGCACGAGGTCAAAATGGTGTCTGAGAATTCACAGTTGGGACATTAGCTAAGTAGTCATGGAACAAAGGAACATGATTGGGACGTATCAATGCATCCTGGTTACCAGTGCAACTATAAAAGCAGGAACAAGGCCATGATTGGGACATGTGCATTATGTTAGACGGTCCTACAAGATCAGCCCAGGGCCTTCCATCCAAAGCATTCGGGGCATAACAAATAGGGCATGACTCATGACCAGGAGTCAGAAAACTGCAGCTCTCCTCCCTTGAACCATATTCGGCTCTTTTGGTGGTATGTGAAACCCAGGATTGATGAACCGGTAGGGACAGCAAGTAGTCTAAGGATTTCTAGGGGATACAGTGGCTGAGGGTGGGCGTGTAAAAGGGAGCCGATGTCAAGGAGTTCAAGAAGGAAAAGAATGTTTTGAAACTGAATGTGGTAGTAATTGTACAATACTGCTTGATGTGATTGAACTATGGAATGATTTATCTGTATTAACTCCCAATAAAATGGTTTTGGGGAGGAAAAGAGAAAGAGAGGAAGAGACTGCCCATCCTTGGGCTGGCAGTGGAGTGGAGTGGAGCTAATGTATTCTCCAAGGCACTTTGCCTGAGGGCAAGATTATCTACATCCTTGATTAAGGATCAGAAAAAGAAATGGAGGCTTAATGTGGGAAACAGAAGGATTTTTCCCAAGTTGTCTCCCCCAAATATATAACAAACGTAGCTGCTTGCAAATGACTGTATACTTGGAGGTCATCAGGAGTAGATAAGGGGTCATTCTCCCTAAGAGCTATCAGCCATCTAGACCAAGCAGACACCACTGTTTATCCCACAACAAGTAGGGCCCACTCCCTTCTGATAAGGATAGCAGTTGTCTGTTTCCTTGTAGGAGACCCCAGAGAGGTCAAACCCACCCAAGGATGACCCAGGTTAGGCTGCCATCATGAATCTAGGGTCCGCCCATCTTGTCACATGTATACCCCTAGACCTTCCCATTCCTATGGCCATACCCCTAACTCATCCCCTTCCTGTCACGCTTATGCCTATCATACATCCCCTTCCTATGATGTGTATGCCTATTGTACTGCCCCTTCCTGTGACATGTGGTTACTTGTAATCATGCCCCACTAATGAGATATGACCCTTGGTTAGCAATAAAGTGGGACTCTCCTGCTCTCACTCCCGGGGCTCTCTCCTGCTCTCAAGGCCGGGCTCTCCCCACGAGGACCACCAAACGGGGCTGAGGTGAGCATGCTACCATGAATGGTGTCTGACTTCTTTATTCCAATCTCTTTTCTACCTTTCATACTCTCTATGACTTTGCTATAATCTTTACTTATTATTGCTGTACAATTGCACCTACCAGACCTGTGATGACTTGTGGGGGACCCTCCTCGACCCACAGCTTAATCTATGTGGGGACTCTGCAAATGGATTTTGGGCTGTTATTGTTCTCCATAGCCTTTTGTAAACCGGTTCCAGAATCTAAGCTATAATACATGGAGTGTCTTTAGAAATAATGAATGACCATAGATACAGGAGGAAAACCACTGATATATAAATTTGTTCTTATGATTTGAATGAAAGTTTGCAGAGCAAACTGGTTTCCACTCAACAATCCATACTTATTTTGTCTAACGACATTAATTTCAATCATCAGGATGTCACAGTACTGTTCCCACTTCCTCCCTGTGTTCACCATTTCCATTAGTCTCTTTCCCCTATCTTTTCCTACCTTTTGAGCATTAACCCTCTGCAGATGCTGCCCTTTTGATCTGTGTGGTGGATTGTTCTATGGAGTGCTATCGCCATAGTGTTCCTGTTCACTTTTTAAACACGTCTATTGTAAGCTGAAAGTTGAACCATTCAGATAAGTTCACTTCCAGGTTAGAAGGGTGACTAAGGACTATAGACTCCCGAGGAGGAGAAGGGGAGCCAGAATCTTAATCACTGATGTCATTTGGATCGAAACTTCCTTTAGTTTGCTGAACATAGTGACATATCTGTGACTCAAGATTGAAGACTGTATCAAGTTTATTAAGGGGGGAAAAATTTTAAAACAGCAACGGACATTTATAGAGGTCTAAATACAGGCATATATATATGTAAATATATATATGAGGATGGGGAAATAGATCTATGTGCATATATTTATAGGTTTAGTATTAAGGTAGCAGAAGGACATTGGGCCTCCACTCA
>NW_022111373.1:582961-605132 GCF_000313985.2 Echinops telfairi
GTGACTTCATTATTACAGTAAAACCTGGAAAAGCGAGACCTTGCATAAGGCAGAAACCAGTGAGAAGGAAAACATGAATATATTTTCCACTAAAGTGGACAATCCCAACGTCAGTGCACCCATCGGAGGCAGAAAACTGGTGAGACCTGGACAAACAAGGCAGCCCTGTCGTGGCTGTGAGTGTAGCATCTATAGAAACCAGCTCTCTCAAGGTTCACTGTGTTTCTCCACCTCCTGCTCCTGGTGGCTTAGTGGATATGCATTCAGCTGTTAACTACAAGGTCCAAAGTTCAAAACCATCAGCCACTTTGAGGAAGAAAGATGGGGCTTTCTACTCCTGTAAAGAGTTAGAGTCTTTCTTGGGCACTCACGGGGGCAGTTCTATCCTGTCCCCTGCCCTATAGGATTGCTATGAGTTGGCATCAACTCCTTGGCAGTGAGTTTTTGTCTGTTTTGGTTTTGCTTTGCCCCTAAACAGCTTTATGCCTTGCCAAGCATTTTCCTATATGTCATCCCCCCTCAGGAAAACAGAACCAACATGAGTGCAGGTCAGAGAAGGCCCACACAATGGACTTCGCAGCTTTGGAATGAAGAGTTAGGAAAGCCATGATAATAGTCACCACCCCCGACCCAACCCCCATCAATCCCCAAATGAGCCAAGGACTTAGATTCAACCTAGGGACGGCCAACAGGAGGGCGTAAATTTGGATTGAGTCAGGAATCAGTAGAAACACAAGTGAAGCCTAACTGTGGGCCCACATCAGGTTCAATGGTAGTTTAAGGCCTTTTCAGAAGGGTAGGGGAAAGGCAGTGAAGGGCCACCCACCCTGAGAGTTTTGTCTATTTGCTTATGGAACATCAGAGTTGTTCTGTCTTTTCTGTGTAGCTCAGTAACCCCGATACCTGGGCACCACCCCAAAGATTCTGATTCACTTGTTTTTGGGTAGGGACTAAACATGTTTTAAGCCTCCCTAGGTGATTCTGATGTGCAGCCAGAGTTGAGAAACACTCTGATATGTCATCTAAGCTTGAGCAGAAAACAAAATTAAGTCATGTATGCTAGTAAACAGTTACAGTCCTGGAAACCCTGCTGTGTCCTAAAGGGTCACCACGAGTCAGAATCAACTCAAGGGCATTGAGATACTTTTTAAAAAAACATTCATAAACTCATTTGCTTATATGATAATTATCTTAATAGTTTTAATGACAAAAAATAATAATCCTCAAGTGGCAGCCTTCATTTCCATTGGGTCAGTGCCGATTCTTGTTCATTCCACACTCAACAGAACAAAACGTTGCTTCTCTGGACTGGTGCTGTCCTCGCTCTACTCAGACAAGTTCAGTTGTGTTACTGTGGCAGGGCTGCCCGCAGATGGGGTTCTTTACCTTGCCCTATTACCAATAAGGAGGCAGGGAGGCAAGCATACCTCATGAGATAGTTTATTGTGCCAGCCTGGCCGATAAACACTAGTGGTATTAACTGAAGGGCGGAGAGATAAATGGCTTGGTGAGCCTCGCCTTTCTTGTCTCTCGCTCTTTGATCATCGGATCAGTGTGTGGCTACCTTGCTTGTTCTGTGCCTCAATTGACAGGCTACACCACCTCTGGGATGCCTAGCCTGTGAACTGTGTCGCTGTAAGTTGAGGTCCCTTTAAGACATCCCTGGAGCTGGGGACTGGCGGTTGGTGACCTGGCTGACAGTTGGTGGCCTGCCTTGTGATTGGCTGCTGTGCTGACATAGCCTAGCTCTCTCTATATATAGAGGAAGACCTGGCAGCAGATGAGACTGGTAGGACTGCTAGTGTCTCACAACTCTCTCTCATGGGAGTGAGTTGCACTGAGCCATTTGTACTGCTTTATAATTTAACAGTTAATTTCTTGTGTTATATATCTAATTATCTTTATAAATAAATATATTAAATTATCAGCAATTTGGTTTTATCTCTCTAGAGAACCCTGTCTAACACACCTCACATACAAATAGATTTCTTAGAGAAATACCTTGCAAGGGGAGGCATGGCAGGGGCTCTAAGAAAATGCAGGCCCATGGTGTCTTATGACATGGACTGCCAACCACTCTGAGGGAGATGAGGCTTTCTACTTCCATATAGGGTTGTAGTCTCAGAAACCCACCAGAGCAGTTCATCCCTGTCCCATAGGCTTGTTATGAGTCAGGATTAACTCAATGGCTGAGTTTGGTTTGGCGTTTTTAGGCAGGAAGGACATTATGTTTATTCATGAACAGAAGGGGAGAATTCTGGGAATTGGGTCTACGTGGGTGAAGTTATGAGACATGGCCACAGGTGTTCAAAAATGGAGTCCAAGGTAAAGACTTCTGGGTAGGCTATCACCACTTATTATGGGTTGGTGCACATGTGCCAAGCAGCTTGCCCCTTATCCTTGCAGAGGGGGAAGAAAATTGACATGACGCAGGCTATTATAAGATGTCACAAGTTAAAATGTTAACTGGATAGGGGATGTGATTGAACCCATACATGTTGGCTTAGGGAAATTCCTTGAAGTCATCTGAACTTGAAAAGTGGGTGTGGAAGAAGCCAGCCTCTTTCCTACTATGTCTCGCAACATGTGCTTTCATTGGCTAAATTTTGGAAGTAAATCTGTAAGCCTTTCTTCCTAGACTGTCTTAGGCTGGGAGCTCCACTGAAACCTGTCTGCCATGGATGGCCTTGCTGGTACTATTGGAAATACCAGTAGCATAGCAACACATAAGCCACAGTACATACAACAAACTGGTAAGCGGGTGATGGAATCCTAAGGTTGTTACCATTCTATTCCTCACTATAAATAGAGGCTTTGTTCTCACTGAGATTAGGGGACAGCTCTGAGACCCAGGTCTGCCAAAATCCAGAACCAGGTGCTTAACAACCCTGCTTCACCTAAAAAATGGCAAATGGCTTCTTAAAAATCTTGGTTGAAAAAACCTCCACTTACATTCAAAATAGATTTCATATTGGGGTAATTTCCATGCCTGGTTCTGCTGTATACTGCATTGCCTTTTGACACATTTCAGAGTCTGAAAGGTGGGGGTGTTTGGGAGACTGGAGGTAGGGTGGGGAAGGGGAGGGAGAGAAGGATCTGGGGCAGGGGCTCCATCCCTTCCAGGCCTTCTGGGCCTCTTCTAACACAGGATGCCTTTGGCTTTAACCAGGGAGTCAAACTATCTAGAAAAAGAACCAAACTTAGCCCTTGACATTTATGAAAGATGTGTAAGGTTCTCTTTATTCATGTTATTCATCTTTTCCTGCAGAAACTGAAATAGTTCTTAAAATCAGTCAGCAGTGGGTGTTCATGATTCTTTGCTCTCTGATGCGATCAAAGGCGGGTACACAAAAACAAACGCTTCCCACCCCTTTCATGTTCAGATTTTTGTTGATTGCAAAGGGAAAAGAGAACCTGGGAGGGTAGAAATTGAAGCCTCTGACAACCAAGCAAAATTATATCCAGAAAGGAGTCATTTTTTAGAGCGGTGGGAGTAGGGGCGGGGTCTGTGCTTTTTTTCCTGCTCTTAAAGCACCAGTGGGTTTCAAGGCGGAAACCTGGCTTTTTGCAGTCACCTGTTAAAAATGCTTTTTCATGTCTGGCATTTTCAGAGTTTTATAAGGATATGAAAAGTGCTATCAAAATAAGAATTGTAACATTGTAATATGAACCAGATTAAATTAATACATTTTAGCTCTCAGATGTACATATCAGTGAATGAGTCATCTGTCTCCATTCTTTGTTTCTGGTGCCTAACAATTAAAAAAAAAATCCTCAGAAACTTGGACAAAAAGAAAACCCGCAGGAACACAGCAGAGAGTTACATCTGCCAGGATCTCTAGGTATCTGCATGGAGCCCATCTGGGCACTGAACACAGAACTAAAAGAGGAAGCGGGGCAGCCTTTGTTTGGGGTTTGCTCACGTTGGGTTTGATTTTACAATTGCTGAACTCAGGCAGGCTGAGTAGGCTCCCAGTTCTCAGATTCTGAGAGCTCAGAGTGGAGCCAGGCAAACCCACTTTGCATCCTGGCTTCTCTCCTTCCACCACTTCCAAGCCCACCATCTTTGTTTCTTTAAGCACAATAAACCAGTCGGGTCTGTCTGTGAGTCCACCGGGACCTGTCCGTCCTCCACAGGGGCCCTTATCACACTCATTCGCTCAAGCAACACATATTGGGAGCATTTACTATGTGCACCTGTGTGGAGTGGGCCAGCAAAAGCGAGGTTGCAGCCATTATGATGACCTCAAGCATGCCAGCAGTTATGAGGGTGACACAAGACGAGGCCGTGTTTGGCTCTGTGGTACAGAAGGTGAGTCAGAGTGCACCCGGTGGCAGCTATCTATCTACCCATCTCCTCTGTGTAACACATTGTAGTAGGTCCTAGAGAGACAGGTGGACAAGATAGACTTGATGCCTGCTCTCATGAAATTTATATTCTAGAGACTAGGAACAAGACATCACATAGGTAACAATTAAATGAACAATTTGTTGTTACGCAGGAGTTAGAATGATAAGGCTTAAGAATGATAAGGAAGAGGTGTGTTCCTTTAGACCAGTGGTTCTCAATCTTTCTAATGCTGTGACCCTTTAATACAGTTCATGTTGTGACTACCCCAACCATAAAATTATTTTTGTTGCTACTTTATAAATTTGCTGCTGTTATGAATGGCGACCCCTGTGAAAGGGTCATTCAACCCCTAAAGGGGTCGTGACCCACAGGTTGAGAACTGCTGCCTTGGAGGCGTCAGGGAAGGCCTCCAGAAAAAGTGAGCTGGGACTTGAACCACAACAATGAGGCCTGTGATGGGGCAAAATATGCCAGAGGAGGGAATAGTCAGGGCAGAGGCCTCAGGGCAGGAATAAGCCTAGCATATTCAAGACACAAAGAGAAGGCCAGCCTGCTGAAGATAGTAAACTAGGCAGAGAGGAGTGTTGGATGAGGTCAGAGGAGTCGGCAGGAGCCAGATCATGTAAGATCTTGTAGGTGATGGTAAGGAATCTGGATTTGACTTCGCAATGGGAAATCCCTGGGGGCTTAAACAGTGGAGTGAACATGAACTGATTTGCATTTTAAAAAGGTCATTCTTGCTGCTGTGTGAAGAATGAAGTGTAAGAGAACATGAATGAGTGCCTGTCATCATTCATTTATTTATTCATCTATTCAAAAAAAATTTTTTTCAAAAATATTTTGTGGGTACCTACTTGCCAGGAACTGTGCCAACCACTGGGAAATCTTGGTGGGCCAAGCATCATTCCTTCCCTCAAGGAGCTTACTAGACAGCTGGGGAGACAGAGCAGTTCACAGGACTTTATAACATGGGGATCTAAGTGCCATGCTGAGGGTAACCACCCCGGGTTATGGGATCCCAGAGGAATTCATTCATTCACTTAATAAATGTTTATGTGCCAAGTTCTTAGGATACCAGGGGGAGCCAAACAGGCAAGGCACATGACTTCACAGTGTTTACAGATTAGTAGGGGAAGACAGACATTAATGACACTGTCATGGGCATATCATCCATTCTGATAAGAGCTATGCAAGAAAAATGTTGAGTACATAAGAGAGGAGGCTGGTGTAGCACAAAAGCACGAGAGAGAGAGAGAGAGAGAGAGAGATATTAGACTAAAGACTGAAGGATGAACTTCCAGATGGTTTTTTTTAAGTTCTTTTTTTTGTATTAATCATTTTATTGGGGCTCATACAATCCATACATACATCAATTGTGTAAAGCACACTTATACATTTGTTGCCCTCATCATTCTCAAAATTCGCTTTCCGCTTGGGTTCCTGGAATTAGCTCCTCATTTTCCTTTTTCCCCTCCCCCGCCCCCCCCTCTCTCGTGGACCCTTAATAATTTATAAATTATTATTATATCTTATCTTACACTGCCCTGTGTCTCCCTTCACCCACCCTTCTGTTGCCCATCCCCCAGAGAGGAGGTTAGATGTAGATCCTTGTGATCCATTCCTCCTTTCTACCCACCCTCTTCCCTCCCGGTATCGCCACTCTCACCGCTGGTCCTGAGGGGTTCATCTGTCCTGGATTCCCTGCATTTCCAGTTCCCATCTGTACCGCTGTGCATCCTCTGGTCTAACCAGGTTTGCAAGGTGGAATTGGGATCATGGTAGTTGGGGGGAGGAAGCGTTTAAGAACTAGAGGAAGGTTGTGAGTTTCATTATTGCTATACTGCACCCTGAGTGACTCATCTCCTCCCCACCAGGTGGTTTTTTAATAGGTGAAAAGGGAGAGAAGAATCCTGTGGGCCTGCTGAGCTCCAGGCCCCGCTCTGTGGGCTAGGAAAGACTTTCTGTTGCCTAAACTGAGTTCTGAGGGATGAGTAGGAGTTAGTCAGGTAAAGGGGAGTTGGAGAGGAAGGGAAAGCAACCCAGACTGGGGAACAGTCTGTGCAAAGACGAGGAGGGAAGCAAAAGCACAGAGTGAGTGCAGGGTGAAAGTGGGTGATTTAACAGAGCTAGGCTACAGAGTGGGAGGACAGTCATGTGGCGAGAAAGGATGGATAAGGGAACAGGATCAGAATTGTGCCGTACCAACTTCATGCTGAGGGCAGCATAAAACCGCCAAAGGGTTTTAAGCAGGAGAGCAACAGGGCCAGACTGAATGCTGGCCAGAAACTGTTCTGCCACAGAAAGCAGGCTAGGCAGACCCCTGACCCCTAATCCCCCCACGTCCACCCCCCATCCCCACAATGCACTGCACTTTATCTACTGCACAGCAAATCCTACTGAAATGGGCTTTATGACCTCTGCAAATTCCCTGTTGGTAAATTACTCTGGGCTCTGCAAGGATCAGGTCATCAAATGGCATTGGCCATCTCTTTACTGCACCTCTCATCACCTGTGACTCAGCCCAGACCCAACAGGAGTCATGAATTTTTAAGACAGCAGCTCAGTACACTGGTACCAACCCATCAGGACTTCCAGGATGGGGCCTACCGGAACCCCACTCTCCCCTCCTAGTGGACACAGTGTCTGCACAGGGGAGGCCCCCCTCCCCACCTTAGATCTCTCTCTTTATTCCTTTGCATCAATTTGCTTAAGATGTAGCTGTGCTCTTATCTTGAACTACTTTCAGCCAAATGGCTAGTTTTATGGACTAATGCCTTTTTTTCCCTTGCTAATTGGCATTTTCTTCTGACAGGCATCCGGTGTCTGCATTGAGGCTGAGTGAAGTCCAGGAGATTGGAATGAGGTTTCTAAAACATGGTCTAGGCAAGGTCTCTATGCCTCAATTGGCTTCCCAGTGTTAGAGGGTAAAATGGTTTAAAAAAAAAAAAAATTACCTGGCTTACAGCACCCTCGGAATCCCGGTATGTGTGTGACTGTTTACACATTCAGTTGCTAACCAGAAGGTTGGAAGCTGGAGGCCTGACTCCACCCAGAGGTCCCTCAGAAGAAAGGTCTGATGAGCCACTTCCAAAAAGGAAGCCACTCCCCACCCACCCCGGGGGGGTGTGTGTGGGGGGGGGGGCGGAGGGGTGAACAACAGAAAGGTGGGTGAAGGGAGAGAGCAGATGGTGTAAAATATGAAAATGAAAATAATTTCAAAATTATCAAGGGTTCACGAGGGTGGGAAGGTGAGTGAGGAAGGGGAAAAAAGAGGAGCTGATACCAAGGGCTCACGTAGAAAGAAAATGTTTTATGGGGAGTGCGGAGTGGAGACCCAAAGCCCATTTGTAGGCCACTGGAGATCCCTTTGCAGAGGGGTCTCGGGGAGGAGACGAGCTAGTCAGGATGTGATGTAGCAACGATGAAAAATACAACTTTCCTCTAGTTCTTAAATGCTTCCCCTCTGCCCCCCCCCCCCACTATCATGATCCGAATTCTACCTTGCAAGTATGGCTAAACCAGAGGATGTACAGAGGTACAGATAGGAACTGGAAACACAGGGAAGCCAGGGCAGATGATCCCTTCAGGACCAGTGGTGTGAGGGGCGATACTGGGAGCATAGAGGAAGGGTGGGGTGGAAAGGGGGAACCGATTACAAGGATCTACCTGTGACCTCCTCCCTGGGGGACGGACAACAGAAAAGTGGATGAAGGGAGACATCAGACAGTGCAAGATATGACAAAATAATAATTTATAAATTATCAAGGGCTCATGAGGGAGGGGGGAGCAGGGAGAGAGGGGGAAAAAATGAGGACCTGATGCCAGGGCCTTAAGTGGAGAGCAAATGTTTTGAGAATGACGAGGGCAATGAATGTACAAATGTGCTTTACACAATTGATGTATGTAGGGATTGTGATAAGAGTTGTATGAGCCCCTAATAAAATGATTAAAAATAAATAAATAACCGACTAGAATCACAAAAAAAGAAAGAAAATGTTTGGGTAATGATGATGGTCACATATATACAAATGTGCTTGAAACAATTGATCCATGGATTGTTATAAGAGTTGTAAGGGTCCCCATTAAAATTATTTATTAAAATAAAAAAGAAAGAAATTTTTTATAAAAGAAAAAAGAAGCCAGACTCTGGCACATTATTCTCTTCCAACACCCTGGTGGTCACCAGGAACTGGAGTTGACCCAACAGCAACCAGGTGATTTTGTGTGTGCGTAAACAGGGCCCTAGGGGATCTGCTCCTTTCCACCAGTTTTTCCAGGACTGGAGGTCTCTTCCCCCAGATCTTCCCTGGTGACTCCTTCTCATCATGCAGCTCTCAGCTCACATGTTACCTCCTCAAAGTGCCTCTCTGACCACCAGCTAATCTAAGGCAGATTGCCCTAGTTTATTTTCTTCATCCCACATTCCATGACTGGTTTTTCTACTTGTTGATTGTATGTCTCCTCCCACTAGAACAGGCATGAGGAACCCTTTGACCTGCAAAAGGTCATTTTTGGATATTTATAACATAATTCGTGGGCCCAACAAAATGATGAAATGAAAAATCAGCTTGCTATATTTGGTCAAGCATTCAATTAACTCACCCCTAAAGTATTGGCTATAACTGCTTCTCTGTGGTGAGGAGTCTGATGTTAGATAGTATTGATGATTTCTTGGAACTTATATGACCTGTAGACCGCACATTCCCCACTCTGCTCTAGAAGGTAGTTGAACAGCAAGGACCTTGTCTGGCTTGCTCACTGGGTTATCCCCGTACCTTGAATAAGGACTAGCACATGGTAGATGCTGAGTGAATAAATTAATGATCCTAATCTATTTTTCCAACCCCATCATGCTCCATTCCTGTACTTCCTAAGTTTGGGATACATGAAGTCTATGGGGGCCTTCAGATATGCCTGGATAACCAAGAAGATCCTAATTCCTTTGCTCTGGCCTGTCTTTCCTCCTCTCCTAGCCAACCACCTCCCCCAACACACTTAACCTCCTTTGTCTTTCCATATTTAACCCTGGTACATCCTTCTGCCTGCAAGAAAGGTGAGGCTATCTACTCCTATAAAAAGCTACAGCCTGGGAAACCCAAGGAGGCAGTTCTACTCTGTCCTTTCAGGTCACTAGGAGTCAGAATTGACCTGATGATGGTGAGTTTGGGTTTGTTTGTTTGTATTTTTTTTACACCCCTCTGTCAAGGTTCATCTTACTGCAGTGGTGTGGGTACCTGGCACGACCCCACCCATCTGTGAGCTCATGAAGGAAGTCAACCATTAAGCCCCTTATTCCTATGGCCCAGTACAGTAAGCAAGACACAATAGGCGCTTCACTAATATTTGCCAGATAGCAAGAGAGGGTTCAGGGAAACACAAATTAGGAAACTGTTCATTTTTATGGCGTTGGTAAGAAGAATTGTCATCATCCTAAACCTAAGCAGAGAGGCAGCTCCATCGTATGGGCCAAACCAGGGCAAACAACAACAAGAACAGCAACAATAATACCATATTAAGTTCTAGTCACAAGGAGAAGGAGCTGGTGGATGTGAACCAAACGGATGCTGCTGCTCATTTCCATGCACTCCCTAGTGGACAGGAGTAGTTAAACCACTGGTGAGAGGGACAGGCCATCCTCACTATCCGCACAGACAGGTTCCATTAAAAGGCCTGAGAGAAGTGCCAACTCCGGTTTGCAGTATCTCCCGTGCCACCCAGCACTTCTTCAAGCCTTCTTTCACTGGGGTCTGGTGGGTGGGGGAGGAAGACCAATGGTTTCAGTCTGTCACTGAGGCTGAGAGAGCCCTAGCAGCCTGGCTGAGGGGACCCTACCAGCTCAAGTTGCTGCAGAGCAGTTAAGGAGCTTCGCATGCTCGCCGGAGCTTTAGTTGCTAAGCTTCTAAAAGTCTGGGTAATGGTTGTTGTCTAAAATATAGAACAGCCAAATGTGCAATTAGTTGCTTTTAATAAAGCCCTTCTGGACAATGCTGATGATGCTGACGATGATGGCAATTTTGATAATGGTGATGACGAGGATGGCAAAGGCTGGGGGGGACCTGTTCGTAGCAGTGCAGTCAGTCCAACAAGGACTATGGATTCTGAGGTCTTAGAAGCAGTGCTCAAAAGGTAGGAAAGCCTAGCCTTTCCTAGAGTATGGCTGAATAATTGACCAGCAGCAGCACAGCCTGGCCACAGAATCTCCTAGACAAGATTGTAAGTCAGCAGAAGATGAGTATTGTTTCCAATATTGTTTTGATGTGAACTTTTTTGATTGGTAACAGCCGACATCTTATTTTTTCTGTATTTTCTGAAATTCTTGTTGGCTAAGTTCTATTTTAACACATGGGTATAAATAAAATTATTCAATGAGATAATATCAGAAAGCCTCTAAGTGTGCTGACAGGCACCACCATCTCATTAAATGTGAATATCTTTACAATGTAACTTGGTGGGGGGGAGGGGGGAGGAATGGGGGGGGGGGAGGTAGACAACCACGGTGTAGTATTTTTAGGTACGTAGGTGAGGCAGGCGCCCACACATGCCACCACAGCCCTCTGAAAAAGAGACAGCTCCTCACTTCTCCCAGCTCAGAGGGGATGGGGCTGAGGTGGCCTGACAGGCCTTCCTCAGAATCACCTTCCATGAGAGTCAGTGAGCCCTCATTCCCACCTCTGAACTTCAGTGCTTTGTGAGACAGCTGCCAACAAGTGTCCTGCGGAAGTCCGACATCTCCGCAGGTGGTGAGGCTTGGCGCTGAGATGGACAGAGCATGTGCAGTACTGGCAGCAGGGCCCCAAGGCAGGTATCTACAACGACCATACCTGGCAAAGGGTCTGCATGTCCTGTCCGGGGAAGAAACATCACCGCATCCCTCAGGGATAGGTCTGGGTGGAGGTCGTCCCTGGATCACCCACTGGTCTTCTCAATCGACTTGTCAGGCAGGGTAAAAATAGCGCCAGCCGCATCATTTTCCAAAATTAAGGACGATGCTATAGCAAATGTATTCAGATGTATACAGACACAGATGGGAACAAGTGTATTTAATTGTAAATGAGTCAGAACGGAGCAAATGAGATTTCCCTTATATTTGGGTTCCAAAAATTACAGAGAAAATGTGCCTGAGGCAGAAACAAACCAAAAATAAATAAATAAATAAAAAAGAAGGGAGAGGCTATTGAATCAGGAGCCCATGGGAGGGCACCTTTGGCATCGGAAGGCCGGTGGCTTCGTTCTCCTCTGGGGGTTATGAAAGTGTCCTGGCTCCAGAGAGCCTGACCCCAGAGGCCCTGAAATGGCCCAAGTGCTAATGGACTGGACCCAGGCAGAGAGGAGAGGGCAGCATGACGCCAGCGCGTCAGAGAAAATGGGAAGTCACCAGGGCCTGTGAGAAGAAGGTCCGTCCCCAGGGAGGTACTCAAAGGTCAACCCGGTATCCGTGGAGAAACCCGCTGAAGCAGGGAAGAAATGAGGGGAAGAACTCCGTGTGGCCAGAGAGGAAGACAAAGTGGAAGATAAATGAGGACAGATGACAAAATGTTTGAGAAGCACCATTCTTCCTCAACAGCTTTAAGGAAGGCATCGAGGAGAGAGAGTCCTAGGCCCCAGTAGATGCTTAGTAAATACTAGAAGGAAAGAAGGAAGGAAGGGAGGAAGGAGGGAAGACGACGCCATCCCCTAAGTCTCTCCCATCCTGCTAAAGGCATCTGGTGCTGGAGAAAAGAGCTGCGGGAGCAAAAGGCGGATTGGTCCAAGTAAAAGTAGCATGCTTCAAAAGACCCCCACGTGCCCTCCTCTTGGCTCACGGGAATATGGGGGTGGCACAGAAGCAAGACACCAAGTCCTGACAGGCCCCCAGTGAGCTCACTCCTTCCATAGACAGCAGTCTGGGAAGCCATGTCTATCTCTTGCTCCTGAGAAATTGTAATTCCATCCCCGGCTGAGCACAGAGCAACACTGGTGTCATGACTGTGGGAGAGCTATCCTCAGGGGGCAGGAGCCAGGCATGCAAGTCAGGAAGCTGTGTGCATCTGGGCATCCTCAGAGCTCGGTACGGGTCTGGTATAGAGGGTAGGTGTTTCACAAATGCCTGCAACTAGACCAGGGTATAAATGACCACAGGGAAGTCTCTGGCCCTGCCCTGAGGTCCCTAACCCTGGGCTGGGGGCTGGGAGATCTCCCCTCTCCTTCCTCTGGGGCTTGTTTCCTCTGCGTGCTGGTGATTCTCTGGCTCTCCACCTGGGCAGTGAGGAGCTGCACACCCAGCCGCCTGGCGTCCAGCTTCCCACGCTGGGGATTCCAACAGGGCACAAAGCATCGAAAGGCTTTGCAGCGGGAAAGGGCCAAGGGAGCGCGCACACCAGCCAACCCCGTATTCTGTAGCCAATCGCCTTTGCAAAATGGGCCTCACCTCTGAAAGGCTCTGATATTTAAGCCCACAAGCCCATACCCACCTCCCCGTCCACGCCGCCGCCCCGCCCTGCCTCAACCCTGCAGAAAGCGGACACGGTGCACTCAGGGTCCTTGCAGGGCAGCTCTAGGGAGGGGGCGGCTCTGAATGCCACATACCAGAGAAAAAGGCTGTGCCTCCACCCTGCGGGTTTCCAAAGCCACCCCCTTGGTATCCACCCTGCCAGTTGCCAGTGGAAACAGACATAACAGAGAGGGAAGAGAAGCAGCACCGCTCACAGCCTCATCCAGCCCAGCTGTGTGCAGCCCTGCCTCCCCACCGCAGAGCTTCAAATGCAGGCCCAGACAGCGGCAGAACCAGTTCCAAGCGGAGCCCCGGGTCTGCTTTTCACAAGTCTTATTTCAGTATGGAGCCAGTTGCCATCGAAGCCGTTCCACCCGTGGCAACACTGTGCACGTCTGAATAGAACTGTGTTCCTAAGGGTTTCCAGGGCGGGGCGGTCAGGTGGGGACCTTTCTTCTAAGGCACCTCTGCGTGGACTGAAGCCGCCAGCCTTCCAGTTAGCAGCAGAGGACACTAACTTTGCCTGATTTGCCTGATTGTGTAGGGGGCATGGTGGTGAGGCGTTAGCTTGCTAACTGCAAGGTCAGCCATTGGGAACCACTATCTACCCACAAGAAAAAGATAAGGCTTTCTTCTCCTGCAAAGAATTACAGGGGTAATTCTACCCTGTCCTATCAGGTCATAATGAATCAGACTCGACTCAATAACAGTGAGAGAGAGAGAGCGAGAGAGCTGATATTACGTAGTCCACACCTAACCCCTCCATCTCCCTTCCTCTTTTTTCCAATCTTCTTTTATTGATTCTTTCATTTTGGTCCCTACTTTCTTCCCTACTCCATTTGTTCAGTACTTTACAATCTATGAAGCGCTTTCAGATACCTGAGGCATAATAGACGTCTGCTAAGTTAAAGGGACAAATGTGACAGACAGGGCGGCAGTATTTGTCAAAGTAGGAATCAGAAGGTGGGTTTGGGCCAGATGGAGAAGAAACAGAATCTGTTACTGTAACAATCACCAGCCCGCTCCTCTAGGAAACGCTCCATCCTACTGGGAAAAGAGCCCTTCCCAGCCCCTCTCATCTCCAAGGAGGACTGAGAGGCTGGCAATTATGCCTGTGTTTTGTCTTTGTTTGGCTTTCTCCTAAACAGACCCTGAAACAGGGGCCCAAGTACAAATAGATTATTTGGAAGTTGAGTGCAGGAACACTGGTAGGAGAGTGAGGATTGATAGCGAAGGCAAGGACGCCACTGCCCCCTTAGCTGCCATTGAGTCAATTCTGACTCGTAGAGACCCTGTATAGGGTCTCTAAGGCTGCAGACAGACTCTTCTTTTCCCTCCAAATGGCTGATGGGTCTGAGCCCTACGGCACCACCAGGTCTCTAACCTGTTTAATTACTCCTCTGGACACCTGGAGTTCAAGTGTGCTGAGGGACTCTGGAAGACAATGGAACATGCCTCAGGGTTATCCGAATGAAGGGTGGGGAAGCTGGGATATTTATCCCACAAGCTCCCAGTTCTGTAATTGGCTGAGAGTGCTTCCCATGCTGAACCTTTGACTTCGCTGGCCCACCCCACTTTCCCTGAGCAGACACAGAGAACGCCCCTAGGGGCGGCCGCAACAAAGCTCTCAAGTGAGAGAGGTGAGCTGCTGGGAAGAGGAGCAGCAGTGTCTACAAACTCCTGACGCCTCCCAGCCAGCACCGTTTGCTTTAACCAGTGTGAGAGGTTTCTGTTCCCCTCCAAACATTCGTCACTAGAATATGTCCCTTTTCAAACATCACTATTAGTGACTCAGCTTGGCACACAAAATCTCTTCATTTTCCTACTTTCCTCTCGTCTCTGTTGCCTTAAAGCAGCGGCTCTCAACCTATGGGTCGCAACCCCTTTGAGGGGTCAAAGGCGACCTTTCACAGGGGTCGGCTGATTCATAACAGTAGCAAAATGACAGTTATGAAGTAGCAATGAAAATAATTTTATGGTTGTGGGGTCACCACACATGAGGAACTGTATTAAAAGGTCATGGCATTAGGAAGGTTGAGAACCACTGCCTTGAAGGGTCTCTCTTCTGCATTTCAAAATGTCTTAGAACTCTCATTCTTTTTTTCCCCCCTTTCCTCTAGACTTGGGATGTTTCCTTTTCATTTGAGCTTTTGTTTACACACACACACACACACACACATACACACACACATTCACACATACCCTGCTTCCTTCTCTTACCAGTTATCGTTCATGAATGTCGAGCAGGAGCTCTAGGAAGAGAAAGTTCCAGGCCCAGGATGCAACAAGAGTCAACACATCAAATAAGGTCATAATGGTGCCCATTTAAATAACGTTCTATCTTCCCACATCCAAGCTCCTGAGCCTAGAATCCACTACCCTTACTTCAACTAAGAGGGTCACTGGTGACACAGACAGTTGAGTCTGAGGCTAGTAGTCAAAAGGTTCGTCGTTCAAATGCATGCAGAAGTGCCTCAAACGCACTCCAAAGAGCCTCCGAAGATATGCCTGGCGATCCAAAAGGTCACAGCCCCAGTTCTATTCTGCCCAATTGAGGTCTTCACGGTCAGCTTAACAGCACTAACAATTCAGCATCCAACATACAGGGTACCATTTTTACCCTGTAGGCATCTGTCTTTTCCTACGTGTATCATTAATCAACAACATATCCCAGGCAGGGGGCAGGTACCAAGGGGACAGCAATGAATAAGACAGACCTGGGAGCACAATCCCGATCCTCATAGAGTTTACAGCCTACTAAGGGTAGAAAAGAAAGATGGAAAAGAGATCCTGAAAAGGTTCCCCTGCTTTATACCAGAAAGTATGTCAGGTGGGGAGCCCAGAGTCACTTCTCCCGGTCTTCAATGGTCCTTGTCTCCTGGTACTCATGCCTGGTATAGTACCTTTGCATACTTGCATGTGACCAATAGCATATGGTAGAAGCATGATATATAGCTTCTGAGATAGTTTATAAACCACTGCAGCTTCTGCCTTGGTCTCTCTAATACGCATATATGATTTGTTCTGGGATTCAGTTGCTGTGTTAGGCTTGGTTCTCTAGGGAAGTAAAAGCAGTGATGTGTGTGTGCAGAATAAATTTATAACAAGAAAGTGGCTAATACAATTGTGGAAGTGGGGTAAGTTCAGTCTGGTTCCAGTTTGTGAATCAGATGTTAGTTATGCTAGAGGCCTTTCCTGACTTGAGAAGCTGCTGGAACAAATGAACCAGGAAGCAAGAAGTCAAAGCAGGAAGGCATTAGGGGTGGGTGGGAGGTGGATACAGAGACAGATGAAGCCAAGGCCAGCAGGTCAGATGGCTGACCGCTGGCTCCCAGGGTCGGCAGGCTGCTGGCTCAAGTCCAAAGATCCTGAGGTGGATGAGCCACATCTAGGATCCAGACCAGCAACAGTGGAGGTATTTCTCCATAAAATCTGTATAGATATGAAGTAGGCCGTACTCCTGAGGACATCATCAAGACTGTGACCTGAGGAAAGGGTTATACTCCACCCCAATCTTCCTACAACTGCCTGGATGCTCAGAACAGATCTGAGGGTGGAGTTGTTCACATTACATAGAACACATCATGGCAGAGGCCTCAGCAGCCACACTGCTGAGAATCCAGGCCCAGCCAAGTTGACATAAACCACGTCCACGAGCAACTCCATGGAAAGTCTTCTGTGACTTCTAGTAAGTCACATAAGTGAGACTTGTGACTTGAGACTTCTGGCAAACAGCCATGTGAATTGCCCATTTGGGGAAGTACATCTTCCAGTCCCAGTCACGCTCCAGAGGACTACATCTGTAGCCAATGAAATCTTACGAGAGACCTTGAACCCAAACCATCTAGCTAAACTATTAGTTTTATGCTGACTCAGAAATTATGTAACATATAGTATGTTCACATGATATCTTGGCCATTAAATCTAGGGTTAACTTGTTAGGTAGTCATATTGTCGCTTTTGTTAGGTGCGGTTGTCAGTTCTGACTCCTAGCGACTCTTACAACAGAACAAAACACCTCCCCATCCTGCCCCATCCTCACGCTTGTTGCCATGCTTGAAACCATTGTTGAAGCCATTATGTCAATCCGTCTTGTTGAGGGTCTTCCTCTCTTTACTGGCCCCCACCCACCCACTTGACTAAGCGTGGTCTCCTTTTCCAGGGACTGGTCCATTCTAATAACATGTCCAATGTACCTAAGACCATGTCTCGCCATCCTTGCCTCTCAGGAGCATTCTGGCTGTGCTTTCTCCAACGCAGATTTCTTTGTTCTTCTGGCGGTCCACGGTGTTTGCAATATTCCTTGCCAGCACCCTGGTTCAAATGCAACCATTCTTTGGTCTTCTTTCATCAATGTCCAACTTTAACATGCTTATGAGGTGATTGAGAAAGAACGTGGACTGGGTCAGGCATACCCTAGTCCTCAAAGTAACATCTTTGGTTTTCACCGCAAAGAGGCCTTATGCAACAGATAGACCCAATGCATTGCAGAGTTTGATCTCCTGACTGCTATTTCCATGAGCATTGATCGCGGATCCAAGCAAGATGAAATCCTTGACAACTTGAGTAGTTCTCTGTGATTTTGGTCTTCTTTACGCTGGGTAGTAATCCATACTGAAGGACGCAATCTTCATCAGCAAGTGATTTAAGTTCTCCTCAATTTCAGCAATAAAGATTGTGTCATCCGTATATTGTAGATTGTTAATAAGACTTCTTCCAATCCTGATACCACATTCTTATTCATGTAAGGCAGCTTCTCTTATTATTTGCTCAGCATACAGATTGCATAAGTATGATAAGGAGATACTGTACAACCCTGATGGTCATCTTTCTTGATTTTAAACCATGCCCTATTCCCTTGTTCTGTTTGCACAACTGCCTATTGATCGATGTACAGGTTCCATAAGAGCACAATAAGGTATTCTGAAATTCTCTTTCTTCTCGAGGTTATCCATAGTTTGTTATGTCCACAAACTCAAATGCCTTGCCATAGTCACATGGTAACATTAGTAAACATCTGACATCAATAATGATATACCTATTCCACGTCCTCATCTGGATCTGGCCTATATTTCTAGTAGTTTCCTGTCAATGTACTGCTGCAACTCTTGTTTGATGATCTTCAACAAAATTGTAGTTGCATGTGATATCAATGATGTTGTTCTATAGCTGTCGGGTTATTTTCCTTTGCAATGGGTACGATTATGAATCTCTTCCAGTCAGTGGACCAAGTAGCTGTCTTCCAAATTTCTTGACGGAGACCAGTAAGTGCTTCCAGTACTTTAGCAGCTTGTTGAAACATTTCAATTGGTGTTTCATCAATTCCTGGAGGCTTGTTTTTGACTAATGCCTTCAGTGCAGCTTGGACTTCTTCCTTCAGTACCATTGGTTCTTGATCATACTACCTCTTGAAATGGCTGAATGTAGACTAGTTATTTTTTGGTATAGTGACTGTGTATTCTTTTCATCTTCTTTTTATGCTTTCTGCATCAGTCAATATTTTGCCCATATACTATTTCAGTATTAAAATTCAAGGCTTCAATTTTTTCTTTAGTTCTTTCAGTTTCAGATATGCTGACTGTGTTCTTTCCTTTTGGTTTTCCAATTCTAGGTCTTCATACATTTAATTATTTTTTACTTTGTCTTCTCAAGCTTCCCTTCAAATTTTTCTATTCACAGGGAATAGCAAAAATACACTGAGGGGCCCAAGCATGGCATCCCATCAAACTCCACCGGAAAACACTTCTAAAGGTCAACAAACAGACCTTGAACTATTTACAGTCTTTTCTATTTTTTTTCATTGATTTTTTTCCCCTTTTTAAAAAAAGTGCAATTTCTTTTTGTTTTGTTTTGTTTTCACTTTAATCAAAATGCCTTGCATTACTGATAACATGCAATTTCAACAAGAATTGAAAGCAGAAATTAATTTGGTCTTGAAAGTGTTCATTGTCAAAGATTTCAGGAGAACCACTTGGCTCTAGTGTGGGAATTTCTTTTTTCTTTTTTTATCATTTTATTGGGGGTTTGTACAACTCTTATCACAATCCATACATACACCCATTGTGTCAAGTACATTTGTACATTTGTTACCATCATCATTCTCAAAACATTTTCTTTCCACTTGAGCCCTTGGAATCAGTTCCTCATTTTTTCCCCTCCCTCCCCGCTTACCCCTCCTTCATGAACCCTTGATAATTTATAAATTATTATTATTTTGTCATATCTTACACTGCCTGATGTCTCCCTTCACCCACTTTCTGTTGTCCATCCCCCAGAGAGAAGGCTATACGTAGATCCTTGCAATCGGTTCCCCCTTTCTACCCCACCAACCTCCATCCTCCTGGTATTGCCATTCTCACAAAAGAAAATAAAGGAAAACAACAACAACAACAATAATGAAAAAAATCACCGACATCCTTCACTGACCCACAGTCCTACAGGGGACAACACTGGAGACACAGTATGGGAATTGCGCGCAATCTGACCCCACCACACCGAGACAGAGCAGTAAGGATGTGCAAGAGAACAGTAAGGGGAGCAAAGCAAGGAAGTCCTGGGGGAATACCAAAAATAGACTTTGGGACCAGGGCATGGCACCCCACCAGACTCAATCAGAAAACACTCCTAAAGGCCAACAAAGAGTCCTTGAACTATTTACAGGCTTTTCTTTTTTTCTGTCATTGTTTGTTTTTTTTGCTGTTGTTTTCTTTTCTTTTGTTGCTTTGTTTTGCTCTGTATTGTTTTTGTGCATGTTGTTATTTCCACAGGTCTATCTAGATAAGATAGGCTGGATAAACAATCTGAAGGAGAAAACAATTGGACTGACGATTGGGGGGTGGTATGGGGTAGGGGGAAGTGAGGGACGGGAAGGAAGTGGTGTTAACAAACCCAGGGACAAGGGAATAACAAGTGATCCAAAATTGGTGGTGAGGAGGGTGTAGGAGGCCTGGTAGATCTTGATCAAGGGTAATGTAACCTAGAGGAATTACTGAAACACAAATGAAGGCCAAGCATGATAGTGGGACAAGAGGAAAGTAAAAGGAAATAGAGGAAAGAACTAAGAGGCAAAGGGCATTTATAGAGGTCTAAATACAGGCATGTACAGGTATAAATATATTTATATATGAGGATGTGGAAATAGATCTATGTGCATATATTTATAGGTTTAATATTAAGGTAGCAGATGGACATTGGGCCTCTATTCAAGTACTCCCTCAATGTAAGATCACTTTGTTTTATTAAACTGGCATTCCATGATGCTCACCTTCCCAACATGATTGCTGAAGACAAAGCATGTGCATAGGCAAATGTGCTGAAGAAAGCTGATGGTGCCAGGCTATCTAAAGATATAGCATCTGGGGTCTTAAATGCTTGAAGGTAAACAAGCGGCCATCTAACTCAGAAGCAACAAAGCCCACATAGAAGAAGCACGCCAGCCTGTGTGATCATGAGGTGTTGAAGGGATGAGGTATCAGGCATCAAAGAACAAAATATCAAATCATTGTTCATGAGGGGGAGTACAGATTGGGAGTACAACTGGACATACCCTTACAGAAGGGTTTCGGGGAGGAGATGAGCTAGTCAGGGTGCAGTATAGCACCAATGAAACCTACAACTTTCCTCTAGTTCTTTAATGCTTCTTCCCCCTTCCACTACCATGATCCCAATTCTACCTTACAAATCTGGCCAGACCAGAGGATTTACACTGGTACAGATCAGAGCTGGAAACACAGGGACTCCAGGACTGATTAACCCCTCAGGACCAATAATGAGAGCAGAGATACCAGGAGGGGAAGGGGAAGGTGGAGGAGAAAGGGGAACGGAGGACAAGGACCTACATATAACCCCCGCCCTGGGGGACGGACAACAGAAAAGTAGTGAAGGGAGACATCGGACAGTGTAAGACATGAAAAAAATAATAATTTATAAATTATCAAGGGTTCGTGAGGGAGGGAGAGTGGGGGAGGTAGGGAAAAAACGAGGAGCTGATACCAAGGGCTCAAATGGAAAGAAAATCTTTTGAGAACGATGACGGCAAGAAATGTACAAATGTGCTTGACACAATGGATATATGTATGAATTATGATAAGAGTTATACAAGCCCCTAATAAAATAATTTTTTAAATTCTGTTCAGCTCCTTGACCTCATCATTTCATTTGCTTTAGGTACTCTATGATTAAAAGCAAGTTTCAGAGCCTCTTCTGACATCCAAGTTGATCTTTTCTTTCTGTCCTGCATTTTAAGTGACCTTTTGCTTTCTTCATGAATGATGTTTTCTATGTCCTCCCACAGCTTATCAGGTCTTCTGTCATTAATGTTAAATGCATCAAATCTGTTCTTGAGATGTTCTCCAAATTCAGGTGGCATAGACGCAAGGTTTTATTTTGACTCTTGGACTTGTTTTCATTTTTTTCAGCTTCAACCTGAACTTGCATATGAGTAATTGTCGGTCCATTCCACAGTCAGCCTCTGGCCTCATTTTAGCTGCTGATATTTAGCTTCCCTATAGGCTCTTCCCAGAGATATAGTCCATTTGAATTCTGTTTATTCCATCTGGAGATGTCCCTGTGTGTAGTCACCTTTTGTGTGTTAAAAAAAAAAAGTTTAGCAGACAGATGTTGGGCCTTTACTCAAGTTGAAAGGTTAGAGACGTAGGCGAGGAACAGAGATAGAATTTAGGCAGGAATGTGAAGTTGAGAAAGATTTTATTGAGGCAGGGAAAGAACTCCCGGGAGGGAAGGGAAAGCAGAGAAAGGGACGGGGGCATCTTGAGCCACCAGGCAGGTTCAGAGGCCCAACGAGTTAGGTCAGGGAAGCCGCGCCTGGCAGTGGGACATACATAGGGCTTGAGCCAAGGTCGTATGTGCTGATAAGGGGAAGGAGGCTTTCTGATGCTGTAGTTGCAGGGTCTGAATCAGATGTGGTCTGTGAGTAAATCATCTTGTTTTTCTGCAGACCTGCTTCCTGGAACGCTGAGGGAAGGGGCTATATAAACCAGGAGAGATAAGCTCCTTGGAATGCTGGAGGCAGGGACTGCAAAGTCCAGCTCTCTGTCCTTGAGAGGCAGGGGTGGGGTGGGGTGGGGGGCTTTGCCCGAACAGTCCAGCAGGCTATCTTTCAGGAGAGCTGAGGGAGGCGGCTGCATGGTCTGGACCCGGCTCAAACACAAGTATTCCTTCAATGTAAGATCGCTTTGTTCTAATAACCTGGCATTCTGTGATGCTCATCTTCCTGACATGATTGCTGAAGATAAAATGGGTGCATAAGCAAATGTAGTGAAGAAAGCTGATGGTGCCTGGCTATTAAAAGATATAGCATCTGGGGTCTTAAAGGCTTGCAGATAAACAAG
>NW_022111373.1:606009-618604 GCF_000313985.2 Echinops telfairi
AATTGCCAAAAATTATCAATGCATCTTGCCTGCATGTTTAATCTATTTCAGATTGAAGACCTTGGTAAAATGTTTTCATTTCTGCATCTCTAGTTTTAATAGTTGGGACATACATTTGAATGATAGTTATACCGAATGGATTGCCTAGTATTTGGATAGGCAGTATCCTATCAAAGACAGCATTGTACTTCAAGACTGATCTTGCAATGTCCTCCTTGACGAAGAGTTCTCTGACATTCCCTTTGATCGTGTTATTCCTGGCATAGCGAGCCATATGATTTTCTGATTCCACGTGGCCAGTATCAGTCCATTTGCGCTAACGAATACCTAGGAAATCAATCTTTATGCATTCCATCTCATTTCTGATGACTTCAAAATTTCCTAGATCCATACTTCACACATTCCAAGTTCCAGTTATTAGTAGCTGTTTCCAGCTGCTGCTTCTCATTTCGAGTGGCGCCCACCAGCAAAGGAAGGGCTCTACGGCTTTGTTCCTTCAGGTTTTACCCCATCTCTGTCATTACGGTTGACGCAGCTTGGAGAGGACAGCTCTTCTTCAGTCATATTTTGAGTGCTTCCAATCTGAAGGGATCATCTTCTGGCACTACATCTGACTATGTATGTATGTAATCATAGAGGACGATATAGCACCTTTCATCCTATAATCTGCCCCTTAATATCCAGAATCTTACCTTTCATCCTATAATCTGCCCCTTAATATCCAGAATCTTTTGACTTTTCCAATATGGTTTCCATTCCCACTCCCAACTGCTTCCCAGCATAGCTTGCTAGACTGAACAGAAAGTGATGTCACAACATGATTTTGAAGTGTTTTCCCCCCAGCAGTTTTATTTTCAAGTAATTTTCATATCATATAATTCAATAGTTCACTCAGATCGTGGAGAATTGAACAATGACCCCACATCAGTTTCAGCGCATTCCTCCTCCCCCATGGTCAAATTGCTTTTAAGATGATTCATGCATTCACAATCTATTCTAGCACTCCCTCCCCTTCCGTCTTCATTAGTTACTCCGGAAATCCCCTTTCCCTCCCTGTCTCCCACCACACCCTCCACATTCCCTGTATCCCCTTGTTTCCGTTTTTAACATTATGCCACCACTCCGCCTATGCTTCACAGCCGGGAAACCCAATACAAAACAGCACTAAGGTGCTAAGGGTGAAAACATAATAGTATACACACAAAAATACTAATGTGTAAGAAGGACAAGACCCCCGACAATAATCAAAAAACCAGGGAAGAAATTTCTGTCATGAAACCAGTAAGAGATAATTGCACCCAGAACAAATTCAGGTCAAGTCTGCAGTGTGGTTAACTGGCCAAGTGTCAATCTGGCATAATCAAGATTACAGTGGTGTCTGTGTGATAGTAAGGCTGATCAGGACTCTTGCCTGTGGCTACAGAGGGTCTGCCAGTGGCTCAGTCTGACCAGATACTCTGACGATGGGTTTTGGGCTCCCATCATATCCCACAGTCTGCCACAAATTGGGTGTTCATAATTTTTACTCTGATGCTCTTCTCATCACTAATTTTGAGATTTGTAATTGTCATCTTTAGATCACACAAGCTGGTGTACTTCTCCCATCTGGATTTAGTTGACTCCTCGCTTAGAGAGCTGCATTTTTTAATACAAGACTTTAATACACCAGACACTATTCCAATTGATAACCAGGCACCATCTGGTTTCTTCACCACATTTTGCTGTAGCACCCTTATCTTTAGTGATCATTTCATGAAGGGGAGTATATAGCAGGGATCTATATACCTTTTTTTTTTTAATTTGGTGTAATTTGGAAGCCACTACATATGTCATATCCTTCCAAAATGCAATCATATCCAGCATAATTGTGCAATTTCTTCCATAATCATACATATTTTCCACACAAAAAATTATTTTAAAAAGAAACCAAAAAATGTTACATGCATTTCTCTTAGCAATTTTTCCCCCTAATTTATGTTTTTACAATTCAAGGAGGAAAAAATAAGCCAAAAGTTCCTATTTGTTTACACTTGCCTCTTCTTATAACTTTGTGAAAGTCGCTTGATGTGATAGAGGTCTTTCTCTGAACTTCTTAAATTTCTCTTCTCTTTGTGAAAAAAAGAACTGAGGTTCCCAGTGTAAATGGAAGTGGAACTCAAAAGAGTTGAAGGAAATATTTCAAAAGGTAGCTCAAGAACACAAAGTAAATGGCCCTGTCTGATACTTGCCTCAGGAAGGAAGCACAAAAGATATGGGTGCTATAGTAAAGTGTGGTGAAGATACTAGGTGGTGCCTGGCTAGAAGATAGAATAGTGTCTGAGGTCTTAAAGGCTTGTTACCGAACAAACAGCCATCTGTGTGAGATGTCAACTAAGTCCACCTGGAAGGAGCACACAAACATCTGTGACCCAAGGATTGTAAATTATATAATCCAAAACCAAAGGAGGGAATAGTATCAGTGTCTTAATTATGAGATTCTGGTTTGCAGAAGGCTATGGATGACAGTGGAAACCCAAGATACATTTGTGAGATCCACACAGGAAATAAGCCTCTACTGATTCCCTCTAACCATAATGGAGGGATGGGAATAAACTGGTTATCAAATAGAGAGTACTGGAGAGATGCCTACATTAGATCAAAATGATTAACCTGACCTGAACAGTTAAGAACCCTGTCACCTGCTCTCCCCTCTGATACACTTGGGGCTAGATCTGGTTTTTAATATGCTCTGTTTTTTCTCCTTTTACATATTGGGGTTTATCTCTGATTTATTTTTCCATTGTGACTCTTTGTTATGGATTGGTCTGTTTTTCAGTGCATGAAAACCCAGCATTGGTGAACCTACATAGATAACAACTAGAATAAGGGTTCTTGGGCGATATGGTAGGGGAGGTGGGTGGTGGTGGAAAAGGAGCTGATCCTAAGGAGTTGAAAAGGAACAGAATGTTTTGAAACTGATTGTGGTAGCAATTGTACTGATTGTGGTAGCAATTGTACGTGATGTGACTGAACTATGATGTGTGGAATAGCTCCTAATAAAATGGTTTTTGGGGAAAAGGAATACAAAGTAAAACAATAGAACGAACTGCACAAAGAATTGTAGTTAGAAAGCCAAAAAGGAAGAATCCACATGGCATTTCTCACGCTGAAAGAACTGAAGAAAAGTTGTAACTTTGAAGGATTCTTTTCATTATTCTTTTTTTTAGTTTGAAGGTTTCTTTGGGGAAAATATTAAATGATGCAGGAAGCATCAGAAGAAGATGGAAGGAACACACAGATTTAATGTACCAAAATCATGGTCAGTGTTCAGTCATTTAACGAGGTAGCATATGATCGAGAACTGATAATATTAAAGAAGTCCAAACTTTACTTGAGGTATTGGTCAAAAACAAGGTTCCAGGAACTGATGTAATAGTAATCAACATGTTTCAACAAACACATCTAGTGCTAGAGGTGCTCACAAATCTATGTCAAGAAATTTCGAAGGTGTGGTTAATTGACTAGAAAAGACCCATATTTGTGCCCATTCCAAAGAAAGAGAGCCAAACATAAGGTGAAAATTATTTAACAATGTCCTTAATATTACACAGAAGTAAAATTTTGCTGAAGATCAATCAACCCCAGTTGCTGCAGTGCATCGACAGGGAACTGCCAGATTGAGAAGAGAACCTGGAACAAGGGATGTCATTGCTGATGCCAGATAGATTGTGGCTGAAAGCAAAAAATAACAGAAAGATGTTTACCTGTATTTTATTGACTCTGAAAGGTATTAGATTATGTGGATCATTAAAAAGTATGGGTAACATTGCAAAAAAATGTGAACCCCAGAATACTTCATTGTGCTCATTCAGGATCAGTACACCAACCAAGAGGCGGTCATTCCATCAAAGGGATACTGTCTGGTGTAAAAATAGAAAAGGTGTGCATCAGGGTTGTATCCTCTCACTAAATGTATTCAATCTATAAGCTGAGCAAATAATCCAAGAAGCTGTACAATATGAAGAAGATTAGACGATATCGCGCTAACAACCTGTCTGTATGCAGATGGTACAAGCGTGCTTGCTGAAAGATAAGAGGATTTGAAGCATTTACTGCTGAAGATCAAAGATTACAGTCTTCAATATAGAGTAGATTTCAACATAAAGACAAGAAAAATTCTCAAAGGCGAACCAATAGATAACATGATAAACAGAGGAAAGATTGATGTCATGGATTTCATTTTACTTGGCTCGACAACCATGAAAACAGCAATCAAGAAATTAAAGGACATATCAGCAGTTGAAAATCAGGACTTTCTACTCCCATAAAAAGTTAGTCTCAGAAATCCACCCTGTCCTATAGGTCTGCTATGAGTCAGAATCGCCTCGATGACAGTGAGTTTTATTATGATGGTTATTATTGTATTTCAGTGCATGAATCTCCTCCAAAAGACCTTTTAAAAGCTTTTTTAAAAAACAAAGATGTCACTTTGAGGAATAAGGTGTGCCTACTGCTCTTTGGTAGAAAGATAAGGCTTTCTACTCCCACTGAAAGTTACAGTCTCAGGAACACACGGGGCCAGTCTACCCTGTCCTAAGGTCTGCTATGGGTCAGGGTTGACTTGATGGCAGGGAGTTTGGTTTAGCGTTTTGGACTCGAGCCATGAAACTTCAATCACCTCCTAAGCATGTGAAATCTGGGCAATTAATAAGGAAGATCAAAGAATAATGGATGAGTTTGAATTCTGTATTGGTAAAGAAATTGAATATACCATGAACTGCCAGAAGAAAGAGCAACATTTGACGTGGAAGAAGTACAGCCAGAAGGCTGTCTAGAAGTGAGGAGGGTGAGACTTTGTCTCGTGTACTTTGGACCTATTAACAGGAGAGACCAGTCCCTGGAAAATGCTTGGGCAAGTAGAAGGACAGTGAAAAAGAAGACGCTCAATGAGATAGACGTATATAGTCACTGCAACAACAGACTTAAGCATAGCAAGGAGTGTAGATGTCCCGGGTCTGGGCATGTTTCCTTCTGTTGCACGGAGGGTGCCCGTGCATCGGAACTGGCGGGATAGCACCTAGCAGTAACACCTGGGTCCAGTTTACTCTCTTGAATGGAACCGCTGCTCTGGGGTCTGTCTGTAATAGTACAGCGTGGGGCGTGAGACGGAAAAGAGAGAAGCAGCTCTGTACTTTGGCAACTTCGGTCCTGTCCCTCTATTTGGGAGCCAATGTAGATTACCGAAATGCCCTTTCCACATACCCTTCTTACCTTCTTCTTTGCTCTCTCTTACCTTTTCTGCCTTCCTTTCATTCTCCTTCAAAAGGCTGAAAGAGACAACAGGCATACAGAAGATTATTTAGTGAGCACCTAATACATACAAGATTGTCATTTATTTTATTCCCTTAACGAACAAAGGGAGAGAGTAACTGATGGCAATTTTAAACCATGGCTTCAACTTCTTTGACTGTCTTCTGAGAGGTGGGGTCTGTGTTCTCTCCCTTGAGTCTAGGTGGGCTGTAAATTCTTGGATCATAGAGTATGGGACAGATAACATGATGTGACTCCTGAGTCCAGCTCATAAAGGGCCATAAAACTCCTGCTTCAATGGCTGGGAAACTTACTCCTAGAGCCTGGAATCACCATGCAAAAAATTCCTGAGGCCAATTAGTATAACAGCCGAGAAAGTCAGCACCCTAGTTTGGTGACTGGGGCCAGTCACTAGGGCCTTAAAAGCTTATGAGCAGCCATATAAGGTATAACTATTGGTCTCGCCTTGTCCAGAGGGGAGAAAAGTGATGACAATCGAAAGACACGTGCAAACAACTAGTCCCACGAACTGAAGGACCACAAGGCCTCCAGAAGAATTAGATGGTGCCCGGCTACCACTCGCAACTGCTATAAAGGGGCTCACCTGGATAGAGAAGGAGAAAAATATGGAGCACAACTCAAAATCATGAAAGTACTAGGCTGATGTTTCAGTACTTGTTGTAGTTGTTGTTGTTGGGTGCCGTCAAGTCACTCCGACTCACAGCGGCCCGAGGCACCACAGACGGAAACCCCCCCTGGTCCTGTGCTAGCCTCACAAGGGGCCTCTGTTTGTTTATTTTTATATTGTTTTACATTAGCATCAGTAACATTAGCATTATAAAATTAATGTGTACATGGGTTTTGACCAAAAAGAGCATTGTTAATTTATATATATTTTAATCATTTTATTGGGGGCTCGTACAACTCTTATCACAATCCATACATCCATCGTGTCAAGCACATTTGTACATTTGTTGCCATCATCATTCTCAAAACATTTTCTTTCTACTTGAGCCCTTGGTATCAGTTCCTCATTTTCCCCTCCCTCCCCCATCCTGCCTCCCTCAAGAACCCTTGATAATTTATAATTTTTTTTTCATGTCTTACACTGACCGATGTCCCCTTTCACCCACTTTTCTGTTGTCCATCCCCCTGGGAGGGGGTTATATGTAGCTCATTGTGACTGGTTCCCTTTGTCCCCTAACCTTCCCCTTCCCCTCCTGATATTGCTACTTTCAATTTTAGCCCTGAGGGGTTTTATCTGTCCTGGATTCCCTGTGTTTCCAGCTCTTATCTGTACCCGTGTACATGCTATGGTCTAGCCAGACTTGTAAGGTAGAATTGAGCATGATAGTGTGGGGGAGGAAGCATTAAAGAACTAGAGGAAAATTGTATGTTTCATCGATGCCATACTGCACCCTGACTGGCTTGTCTCCTCCCCGTGACCCTTCCGTAAGGGGATGTCCAGTTGCCTACAGATGGGCTTTCAATTGTCTTTATGTATAAGCCCATTGTTGCGGCCACAGTGTCAATCCATCTCATTGAGAGAATTCCTCTTTTTCAGTGCCCCTCTACTTAAACAAGCATGATGTTCTTCTCCAGGGACTGATCTCTCCTGACTACATGAGATCAAGTCTCACCTTCCTTGCCTCTAAAGAGCTTCTAGCTCTACTTTTTCCAAGACAGGCTTGTTTGATCTTTTGGCAGTTCATGGTACTTTTAATCGTCTTCACCAGCACTGTGATTCAAATGCATCCATTATTTTGTTGGTCTTTCTTCTTCTTCTGGAGACTGATAATTCCTGTGATCCATTAGTTATTGGGTGTTAATAATTCATGTTAATCCATTAATTTATTGAACACATGGACTGTTTCCATGTGTCTTTCAATTTTCATCATTTTTCTCTCCTCTGAACCGAGAGAGACCATTAGTTGCACCTTAATGTCTGCTCATAAGCTTGTAAGACCTAGTGACTAGTCACTAGTTAGACTTCGTGGACTATGTTATGCCAGTTGACCTCAGGGACTTTTTGCATGGTGATGCTACACTCTTCTTCATATTGTCCACCTTCTCAGATTATTTGCTCAGTGCACAGATTGAATCAGTAGAATGAAACAGCCCTGATGCATACCTTTCCTAAACGTAAACCATGCAGCATGCCCTTGTTCTGCTCCAATGACGGCCTTCTGGTCTAGCTACAGGTTTCGCATGAGCACAATGCGGTGTTCTGGAATGCTCATTCTTCCCATTGTCATCCATAATCTGTTATGATTCACATAAATACCTTTTTCTATAGTTTAAAAAAACACAATAAACATCTTTCTGGTATTTTTTGCTACTGGCCAAAATCCATCTGACATCAGGATTGATATCCTTCATTCCATGTCTTCCTCTAAATCTGGCTTCAATTTCTGTCAGTTCCCTGTTGATGTAGTGCTACATCAATTTTTAATATCTTCAGCAAACTATACTTGCGCTTGATATTAATATTATTTGATAGTTTCTGTATTCTAGAGGGTCGCCTTTCTTTGAAATGGGCACAAATATGGATTTCTGCCAGTATGTTGGCAAGTGGCTAGCCTTCAAATTTCTTGGCACACATTAGTGAGTGCTTCCAGAACTGCACAGATTCGTTGAAACGATTCAATTGCTATTTTGCTAACTCCTGGAGCCTTGTTTTTCACGAATGCCTTCAGTGGAGCTTGGGCGTCTTCCTTCAACATCATCAGTTCTGGATCATATGCTGCCTCTTGAAATGGTTACATGTCGACTAATTAATACTCCTTGACTCTGGAATTCTCCCTTTTTTGATGCTTTCTGCATCGTCCGATATTTTCTATATAGAATCTTCAATGTTGTAATTCATGGCTTATATATTTTTATTCAGTTCTTTTATGTCATCATTTCTTCTATTTTCTCAGATACTCATCATTCAAGCGCAAGTTTTATTGTCTCTTCCAACATCTAATTTGGTCGTTGCTTTCTCTCCTATCTGCTCAATGACTTTTTGCTTTCTTCATGTACGATGTCTCTGAGGTCACTGCTCAATTTGTCAAGTCTTCGGTCATTAGTGCTCAGTGTGTCAAATACGTTCTTGAGATGGTCTCTAAATTCAGGTGATATAAATTCAAGGTTGCACTTTGGCTCTCATGGACTTCAGATGCTTCCGCCTGCACTTACAATAAGCAATTGGTGGTCTGTTCCACAGTCGGCCTCTGGATTTGCTTCAGCTGATATTCAGCTTCTTCATCATCGCGTCCCATAGATGTAGTCACGCTGACTCCTGTGTTTTCCTTCTGGCAAAGTCCACTTGAATAAACATCATTTGTGATGTTGAAAAAGGTAATTGCAAAGAAGTCACTGGTCTTTCAAAATATATCATGTGATTTCCAGCTTTGTTTCTATCATCAAGGCCCTATTTTCCATATTGATTCTTCCTCCTTGTTTCCAACGTTTGTATTTCAATCGCTAGTAATTATCAAGGCATCATTAATGTATATTTGATCAATTTCAGACAGAAAAGCAGTAGATTTTTTTGTTTTCTTCATCATGGATTTTAATGTAAGTATGTATTTAAGTATGATTAATAATTGTTATTAACTGGTTTTCCTATCACAGATAGCATTGTACTTCAAGATAGATCTTGAAACCATCTCTTTGACAATGAATGTGATGGCATTACTCTTGAATTTATCATTCCCAGAATAGTAAATTATATGATAGTCCAATTCAAAATGGCCAATGCCAGTCGATTACAAAGTCTATGCCTATGATACTAGCCTTTATACTTTCCATTTCATTTTTCACAACTTTCTATTCTCTTAATGTCATGCATTGCACATTCCACCTTCTGATTATTAATGAATGTTTGCAGCTCTTTCTTCTCATGTTGAATAATGCTCCATCAACAAGGGGAGGTCCTGAAAGCTCCATCCACATCATTAAGGTTGACTCTACTTTGAGGGGGAAGCTCTGCCCCACTCATATTTTGAGAACCTTTCAAGCTAAGGGGTTCTTTTCTGGCACTAAATTAGATTGTGTTCTAGTACTATTCATAAGTTCTCAATGACTAACCCCTAAGAAATGGGGTGCCTATTCCTTTCTCCTAGCCTGGAAGCTCTGCTGTAACCTGGGTGACCCTGCTAGTACGTTGCATCACAGCAACATGAAAGTCACTGCAATGTGACAAGTTGACAGAACAGTAAGGAAGAAATGAAAGTAAAAATTTACAAAGCCAAATTTCTTAACCACAGAATCTTTTGTTTATACCGCTAAATTTGGAACTGTTTATTTTGTTTTCTTCAAAGCAATGGGTAACGATAACAGTAATATCATTCTTGGTGTATGGATGTAGGTACAGATTGAGAAATTAAGCTATAAAGCAAAAAAATGACAGAAGCATTTGAGCTCAGATCTGTTTAAGTATCAAGTCCATAGTTTTCCACCAAGACCCAATTAGGGCTATGGGAGAAGGAGCTAGCAGAGATGGGTGTAAGAATCCAAATTATTGTACTTTTCCTTAAATGTATGGTACCTCGTATATTGCTCATCTGAGGGCAGAAAGTCCTCACTTACTTTAGTTATTCAGCAAAGATCATTTTAGTTTCCCTAACTGGTTACTGTCTGATGCCTAGCAGGGTAAGCTGGAGAAGTATTTCTGGACTTGTATGCTGGTGCCACATTGACTCATATTTCAGGCAGATTCTGCTGTCCAAGAGATGCTCTGAGTTAGGACCTCTCTGAGGATCAATCAGATGCCCTTTGAGGATTGGCCTACAAAACTCTGGGCCCATATATAGAATAGAGGTGAGTGCCTTTTGGCTCTTTGTCTCCTGTGGAGAGGATATATAGGGCCTGGTCTCTGTATACAAGGTTTTCATGTAATTAGTCTCTATAGCATTTCTGGGGGCTGTCAGATGACAGGGAGATAATAAGTGTGAAATTTTACTCCTTTTTTCTCAAGGCAAAAAATCCAGCCTGGAGAGATTCAAATACTGGGAATCTGCTTGTAAAAGACATGAACCCTATTGTCAACTTTCAATAAATTGCAACTGAAGCATGACCAGGTTCCAAATTATCTCAGCAAGTACTGTCCAGCAGGGACTGTCCAGCAGGGACTGGCAATAATAAATTGGTCCAGGAGGGAGGCAGGATTGGAGCCTCAGTTTGGCTACCTCTCATGGCTTAGGACTTCCAGTCACCCATCATTTTTCTCCAGATTATACCAGAGTCCCTGTAGGTGCTCACTATCTGACTCTGCATACCTTCTTCTGCACCCTCCCCACATCTACTCAGGCCCACCTCCCACCTCCTTTCTGTTGCAATTATGTCTAGTAAGCATTGCTGGCTGAGTTTTCCAAAGGTACAGCCGTGGCCATTAACCTTTAACGAGAGCAAAATGTCAATCGGGTGTAATGAGGAGCACACCATCTATTTACAGCTGCTTTTCAGAGCACAAGGTGCTGGGCAAAGAGAGAATTTTGCTTTAATATAAAGCAGGTGCTTAAAATTCATGCAGTAAGGGAAAGCGGGGCTATGAGGACGGGCTCCCAGCGAGCAGTGGAGAATCCAGGTCAGGCAGGAGGAGCTGTTGAGCAGCGTCCTGCACGCGGGGTCAGGGATGGACGCCACTGGAAGCCACGTTGGCCAATTCTACAAGGAAGGGAAATTAGTATTTACGAAGTGCTTACTAAGTAGTGGTATTTGCAATGGCCTCGTTTGCATGCAAAATCTGGACAGAAGAATTGATGCATCTGAATTACGGTGTTGGTGAAGACTATTGCGTATACCAGAGATGGCTAGAAAACAAACAAAACTCTCTTGGAAAAAGTATAGCAGAATGCTTCTTAGATGTGACGATAGAAAGGCTTTGTCTCGTATACCTCAGACAGGTTATCGGGAGAGACCAGGCCCTCCGACTTGGTCAAAGCGAGGGTCAGCAAGACAGAGGAAGACTCTCAAGGAGATAGAGTGACACAGTGGCTGCAGCAACGAACTCACACCTAGCGATGGGCGTGAGGATGGCCCGGCCGGGGCAGTGTGTTGCGCTATTCAACAGAGAGGTGCTATGATGTGGAACCAACTCAGCAGCGCTAACAACAGCAATCAGGTGCAATGCCAGGTGCCTGATGCTCACCATTCGTTTCTCGTAACAAAGCTGATGTCCTACTTTCTGGATGCGTATCCTGAGCCTCAGAAGGGAGTAACTGATTCACTGAGGTTAATTGCCTCGAGTCACACAGCTCCTGTGGGGAGGCATGAGATGTAAACCCAGATTTGTGTTACTCCCCATTACCTGTTGTTAGAGAAAAGGAAAACCGAAGAGCAAAGAGAGATGGAGATCTTGGAAGCATGGTGCTGGTGAGGCACATTGAAAGTACCATGGGGTGCCAAAAGGACAAACAGATCTGTCTAGGAAGAAGTACAACCAGAATGGTCCTTAGAAGCCAGAATGGCCACACACACACACCCCAGGATGGCGAGACGTCATCTTACACACTGTGGACATGCTAGCAGGAGAGGCAGGTCCTAGAAAAGGACATCCCGGTTCGTGTAAAGGAGAGGGACAGTGAAAGGAGAAGACCATCAAGGAGATGGTTTACACACTGGCTGCAACAAGGAGCGCAAACAACGTGATTATGCGGATGGTGCAGAAGCGGGCAGCGCTCATTCCGTGGTACACAGGGGTGCTGTGAACGGTCGGCGACTTGACGGCGCCTAACAGGAGGAACCCTTGGAAAAGTGCTTATTATCTTTGCCCAGATGTCCTAGTGCCAGGATGAGCAGGTAGGTAGCTCCTACCTCCGTCAGAGAGAAAAAGGACAGAAAAGTTAAGGTTGCTTCTAGCCTCTGTGTAACTGACCGGAAGACAGGGGCTTTCCGCCTCCTCGCGAAGGTCCCGGATGAGGTGATGGACGCTGACTGTCAGATACAGAATCTGGAACCCATGCCAGTCACACAACTCACCCCTGACCAGCGTTGGATTATCCAATAAGCAGGGGAAACACAGGCTTACTAGTGCTTATCTACTGATATATAGTGAACAATTTGACCTCTTTTTTTTTTTGAGTGAATGAGTGAGTGAGTGAGTGAGTGAGTGAGTGAGAGAGTGAGTGAATGAGAGTGAGTGAGTGAGTGAGAGAGTGAATGAGAGTGAGTGAGTGAGAGAGTGAGTGAGTGAATGAGAGTGAGTGAGAGTGAGAGAGTGAGTGAGTGAGTGAGTGAGTGAGTGAATGAGAGTGAGTGAGTGAGTGAATGAGAGTGAGTGAGTGAGAGAGTGAGTGAGTGAATGAGAGTGAGTGAGTGA
>NW_022111373.1:619746-626246 GCF_000313985.2 Echinops telfairi
CACACACACACACACACACACACACACACACACACACACACACACAGCTTCTTACAGAATCAACGCATCTTTTCAAATTCACAATCCCTGTCAGAGATAGCGTACCCAGTAAGCGAGGTAAGCATGGGCTTACTAGTGCTTACTTACTAATCTGTACTGATCCACTTCACAGACTTACTTGTGCTTGTTTACGGTGAAACTCATGTGAAATTGTTCACTTCAGGTTAGTCAAGAAGCACAAGTAAGGCCGTGCTTACCTTCCTATTAGGCAATCTGCCCCTGCCATCGCCACACCCACCACCGCAGTCCACTGGTCCCTTGGGACAGGAAACGTTGCCTCTATCGGTCAACTCTCTGCTGGAATGAACCCACCCCCAGCTAAATGCAAAGCAAACTCTCTGCCACTGTCCATTACTGACTTCCAGTGACCCGGCAGGCCGGCGTAGACCTGAGCCCTGTGTGTTTCTAAAGCTGCACATCTTACGTGAGCAGAAAACCTCATTTTTCTCCTGAAGAGCGACTGGTGGTTTCCAGCTGCTGACCTTGAGGTTATTCCAGCTGCTGACCTTGAAGTTAACAGCCCAACACGTGACCACAGCCAACTGAAACTTGTAGGTATTCATAAAACCAACCTCACAACATATCTACTGGTTACCTCCATCCACCAGGGTTCCTGACCACCCCCGAGACCACACTATCTGAAAAAACCTGTTAGCCTCTCCCTCTATCTCTGGTTACCCTATGTGCATTCATTCTGCACTATGCAGCTTTAAAGCACTTAGCTCAATAACAGAGTAATATATACGCAGGGCCTTCCCAAGCCTTGCTTGTGGAATGAGAGCTGCTGGAACAGATCCACAGACCTCTGGAAGCGCCTTGCTTGGATGTGATTGTTTCTGTCCCTCCATGAGAACGCAGGCTCCATGACGGCAGATGTTTGGGGATTTAGTATTATTATTATTATTCTAATCTTTTCTCTTTTTATTCGTCCAGTGGTGAGGATTTTTGTTTTCTTCTTTTAAAAAAAATCATTTTATTGGGGGTTCATACAATTCTTATCACAATCCATACATACATCCATTGTGTCGAGCACATTTGTACATTTGTTGCCATCATCATTCTCAAAACATTTTCTTTCTACTTGAGTCCTTGGTATCAGCTCCTCATTGTTCCCCTCCCTTTCGCCCCCTCTCCCTTAAGAACCCTTGATAAATTATAAATTATTATTATTATTTTGTCATGTCTTACACTGTCCAACGTCTCCCTTCACCCACTTTTCTGCTGTCTGTCCCCCAGGGACAGGGTTATATGTAGATCCTTGTGATTGGTTGCCATTTCTACCCCACTTCCCCTTCCCCTCCTGGTATCTCTATTCTCATTATTGATCCTGAGGGTTTTATCTGTCCTGGATTCCCTGTGTTCCCAGCTCTTACCAGTGTACATCGTCTGGTCTAGCCGGATTTGTAAGGTAGAATTGGGATTATGATAGTGAAGGGAGGAAGTATTAAAGAACTAGAGGAAAGTTGTATGTTTCATCGTTGCTACAGTGCACCCTGACTGGCTCGTCTCCTCTTCAAGACCCTTCAGGAATAGGATGTCCAGTTGCCTACAGATGGGCTTTGGGTCGCTAATCTGCACTCCCCCTCATTCACAATGATATAATTTTATGTTCTTGGATGCCTGATACCTGATCCCTTTGGCACCTCGTGATCACACAGGCTGGTGTGCTTCTTCCATGTGGGCTTTGTTGCTTCTCAGCTAGATGGTTGCTTGTTTACCTTCAAGCCTTTAAGACCCCAGATGCTATATCTTTTGAAGCCGGGCACCATCAGCTTTCTTCACATTTGCTTATGCACCCATTAGTCTTCAGTGATTATGTCGGGAAGATGAGCATCATAGAATGCCAGTTTAATAGAACAAAGTGTTCTTGCATTAAGGGAGTACTTGAGTAGAGGCCCAATGTCCATCTGCTACCTTAATACTAAACCTATAAATATATGCACATAGATCTATTTCCCCATCATCATATATAAATATATTTACATATGTACATGCCTTTATTTAGACCTCTATAAATGCCCTTTGCCTCCTAGCTCTTTTCTTTTGTCCCAATATCATGTTCAGCCTTCATTTGGGTTTCAGTAATTCCTCTCAGTTACATTGCCCTTAATCAAGCCCTACCAAGCCTCCTACACCCTCCTTGCTACCAATTTTGGATCACTTGTTGCTCCCTTGTCTCTGGGTTTGTTAATACCACTTCTTTCCCCACACCTCCCCTGCTCCCATGTCACCCCGGAACTGTCAGTCCCATTGTTTTCTCCTCCAGATCGTTTATCCAGCCTATCTCTATCTAGATAGACCTGCAGAGATAATAACATGCACAAAAACAAGACAAAGCAAAACAAAGCAACAAAAGAAAAGAAAACAACAACAACAACAAACCAATGACAATAAAAAAAGAAAAGCCTGTAAATGGTTCAAGGACTGTTTGTTGACCTATAGGAGTGTTTTCCGGTCGAGTCTGATGGGGTGCCAAGCCATGGCCCCATAGTCTATTTTTGGTATTTCCTGGGGACTTCCTTGCTCTATTCCCCTTGCTGTTCTGTTGCCCACCCTTAGTGTTTTGCCTCGGTGTGGTGGAGTCAGATCGGGCGCAATTCCCACACTGTATCTCCAGTGTTGTCCCCTATAGGGCTATGGGTCAGTGAGGGATGTTGTATCTCATAGTGGGGCTGGCCATATGTTCCTCTCTGTGCATTGGCGGCTCTGAGCAGAGATATCGTCTTCAAGGCTTGGTGGGCCAGGATGTGCTCCCCTCTCTCTTCCTCTCCCTTCATTGCTCCCGTGTGCTCTGATCAGACATGTCCCGCTCCCTGAGCTGTAGCTTCAGTGCTGTCCTCTGAAGTAAATTCGTCTGGGGGATAGGGGGCTGTCCACGTAGTTGGAATTGGGGGAAGTTTTGTGATTTTGTCCTTGTCTCTATCCCTTGTGCCTAGAACACTGTCCAGCACACAAGAGACTCAATGAATGTTTATTGGTTGATTAAATGACTGAATAAATGTTTTCTGTTCTACACGGGCCTGTTCTACAAATTCTCTGTGGAGCAGAGAATTCCATAGGACTTGGTTACTTTCTTGGAATGGGGAAGTGGGAAAACTGTAGGGAGGATAAATGAGCAAATAGACATTGTCCTGCCACAAGCATATATATGAGTCTGGTGGTACTGTGGATTCTGTGTTGGGCTGCTAACCTCGGGTCAGCTGTTGGACCCCAGCAGCCTCTCTGCGGGACAAAGGTAAGGCTCTTTGCTCCGGTAAAGATCTACAGCCTCAGAAACCAACAGGACCAGTTCTCTGTTGTTCACAGGGTCTTAGTGAGTCAGAATTGACCTGATGACTGTTGGTTTTAGTTGGTCTACTGTTCTGAGAGCTATTTTGAAAATGGGAACGTATTCCAACATGATTGGTATATATAGGGTGCAATTTGAACAAAACATAAATTTTGTGCTTACTTCTGCATGATTTCATCTGTAAGAAACATTACGTGAACACAGAAAACTGCAGCCGGCTGAACCTTGTAGACATTCATAAAATAAACCTCAAAATACACCTACTAGCTACCTCCATTCACCACGTGTGCGCCGAACCACGCCCACACACATCTGGTGTTACAATTTTCCATGTAATTTGATGCCCTTCCCTCCACCACTACACAGTAACTCCCAAGCTGCAACTTTTCCAACACTCAATTCCACCAGCAAATATCAATCAAGTCCTTTTCAAGATGAAATACATATACGGTAGTATTTATATTTTTTCTTAACAGTGCTTGTAAAGCTGGGCTACCATTTTTATTAGGTGTCATTAATTTGGATTTTGAAGGGTGTGCTCTTAACCCCCAAGCCCTGACGACTCATAGCGACCCTCTAGGACAGGGAATAACTGCTCCTTTGAATCTACTCTCTCAGAAAACCCACCGCCTTCAAGTCTGTGACGACTAATAGCAACCCTACAGGGCAGGGTAGGATCGCCCCCTGGAGTTTCCGAGACTAAGTGGCCTCCAAGAGAGGCTAGTAGCTTCAAACTGCTGACCTTGTGGATGGCAGCCACATGCCTAAGTCCACCAGCGCGTGCTTCCCTTCCCTTACTCCCTAGAAAACACCTGAAGTCAGGGTCTAGTCATTTCTGAGCCCTCAAAGCCCAGAAAGACTGTAGCTTGATGTGTAATAGATGCTCACAAAATGTATGTGGGTTTATTCATTCTACCCTGGCCTTCTTTCAGGATATCTTTATCAATGCCTCCTGCACACTCCATCCAAGTGAGCGGGGGCCCAGAGTGGTGGGGAGGGATCAGAAGAAACCAGCATGACTGGCTGCCTGACCCTTCCAGAGGAGCTCCCAGGGGTCCTGGGGCTGGGAAGTGAGGAACCTCAGCAGGCGAGCTGAAGCCCACGCCACCCCGTCCCCATTCTGGAGAGCTCCCCACGGTGGAGAGGGGGCAGGCGCAAATCCAGGCGGTTGTGTTGTGCCGGCAGGCGGTCCTCAGTCCCCTGGGCCCTGCAGTACCGGGACGGAAGCAGCAGCTTGCGATGGAGGAGGCCCCACATAAGATATATTAACATCACAAAAGTTAATGGACCAGAAAGGGGGAAAATTAACATAAATTACCTTCGGCTGAAATCCTGCCTTTCTTGGCAACTAGAGAACAAGTTCAGGGTGATGCCAGAGGAAAATCAGGCCTTGGGAAGCAGAAGTCTTAATGGGCTAAAACACCACCTCAGCCCTCCCGGAAAACAGTAACTCCCTGATCATCTGGGCTAAGTAACAAATTATGCAGGCCAAGTGGCACATGGAGGCTGGTCTTATTGATGCTGTTTCTGGCTAGCTCTTGGTGCAGTCGGAGTTGTGTAGCGTTTGCAATAACGTTCCGTGGGGAGACATTAACTCATCCCTGAACGGGGGACCACCGTAGGGGCAGCAGCCTACCCCTCTCTGGGCCTCGGTGTCTCCTTAGGTCCTGGAGGTGAGAGAACTGTCTTTATTAGCGAACTACCTCCACAGGCTCCTTAAATGTAAAAAAGAAATCCTCTATTGCCTTTTTTTTCAGGGCTTAGGTGGGTTATGGGGAGGCTTAGAGGAGAATTCCTTGGTATGATGTTTTTTAAAAAGAACATTTTACTGTGCTTAGGTGAAATGTGACAAAGCAAATTAGGTTCCCAGTTACCAATTTATACAACAGGTTCTTTTGTCACTTAGATTCCAGTCCCCTCAATGTGCCAGAGCGCTCCCCATGTCCACCCCAGACTCCGTTCCATTCTTCAGGCTTTGCTGACTTCAGAGTCTTGCTTTTGGGCACATGTTGCCCCTTAAGTCTCATACAATTGAATATTCCAAGAGCACATTCCTCCCGGGTGTTATTGTCCATTTTATAGGCCGGCCTATCGTTGGGCTGTAAGACGGTCTCTAGGAGTGGGTTCAGTTTGAAGTTAAAGGGTGTCTAAGGGCCATAGGGAAGCCCTGGTGGTCTAGTGGTCACATGTCGGCCTGCTAAACTCAAGGCTGACAGTTGGGAACCACCAGCCTCAGCAGGAGAAAGATGGGGCTTTCTGCTCCCATAAAGAGTTACAGTCTGGGGACCCACAGGGGCAGCGCCACTCTGTGACTAGAAAGACTTAGCGTCACTATGGGTCAGCATCCTCTGAGGGCACCGAATGAGTGGGCCATAGACCTAGTCATGCCCACCATACCCACCAGTCTCTAGAAGGCCAGTCAGTCTGAATTTGAGTTCTGCTCTGCACACCCCCACCCCCATTTCTAATTCGGATCGTTTATTGTGGGTCCCTGGGTGGTGGTAGTTGCGGGAAGGACACTATCTGATTCTCCTGGTTACAGCTCAGGAGGCTGTGGTTCGTGTCTTCGTCAGTACTTGGGACTCATTGCTTCCTTGAGACTCTGATTTCCTCCACGCATCCTGGCTCTGGACGAGAAGGCCAATCGTTGTATCCTGAAAGCTTTTAAAACCCCAGTTGAAACTCACCAAACTAGGATGTAGAAAATTCTTTGTGGATGATGTTATGCTAATTAACCTGTATTTGCCTGACACTGTCGTGGTCCCTGGCCCTCAGACGCAGTAATGCCGTCATGGAGTCATTGGTGTAACATCGTGAGTTTCCAGGAATTAGGGGAAAAGAGAGGGAAAAGGTGAGAAAATACTGGCATGAAGTGAGCCTACACAAGGGGATAAGCTGGTGTTAGCATGGAAAAGATGAGTCGGGGCTGAGCGCGGCCTAGTGGCAGAGTAACCAGCGGGCATATCACAACAGCAAAACCCACGCTTTCATCTAAGTTGTCTGAGCTGTGTGTAGAACCTTTGCTTCCTTAACGTTTTCCATAAATAGCCTAGAACTAGGGGTGAAGAATGACGAAATTGGGGCAGCATGACGGGGGAGGGGTTAATGCATTTAGTCGATAGATTGGCTGGAAAAAAAAAACACAAATAAC
>NW_022111373.1:627338-629288 GCF_000313985.2 Echinops telfairi
TACATATGTACATGCCTTTATTTAGACCTCTATAAATTCCCTTTGCCTCCTAGCTCTTTCCTCTATTTCCTTTTATTTTCCTCTTGACCTACTATCATACTCAGCCTTCATTTGGGTTTCAGTAATTCCTCTCAGTTACATTACCCTTGATCACGCCCTATCAGTCCTCCTACACCCTCTTCACCACTTATTTGCATCACTTGTTGTTCCCTTGTCCCTGGGGTCATTAACACACTTCCTTTCCCCCCACCTCCCCTGCTCCCACGTCCACCCGGAACTGTCAATCCCATTGCTTTCTCCTCCAGATTGTTCATTCAGTCTATCTTACTTAGATAGACCTGCGGAGATAATAACATGCAGAAAAACAAGACAGAGCAAAACCAAGCAACAACAACAAAAAGCCAATGACTAAACAAAACAAAAACACACATATAACACAACAAAAAAGAAAAGCTTGTAGTTAGTTCAAGAACTGTTTGTTGGCCTTTCGGAGTGTTTTCTGGTCGAGTCTGATGGGGTGCCAAGCCCTGGCCCCAAAGTCTATTTTTGGTATTCCCTGGGGACTTCATTGCTCTGTTCCCCTTGCTGTTCTGTTGCACACTCTCAGTGTTTTGCCTCGGTGTGGTGGGATCAGATCAGTACTTACCAAGTGCCTGATATTATTATAAGTGCTTTATAAGAAGATCAACATATTTTATTTTCATACCAACTCCATGAAAGCAGAACCATTGTTATCACCAAATATATAGGAAGACACTGAGGCACAGACTTATCTTCAATAACTCGGTTGCATGGTAAATGGCAGAGCTGCAATGTGAACTCACAGTGGGTTCTGAAGCCATTCTTTCTTTTTTCCTCCAAAGCCATTCTTTCTAACACTACACATTTTTGTCCCTTATGAGCCCTCAAAGTCATGGGGTGAGGGAAACAGCATCTCCCATTATACATGGAGATGGGAAACCAACTTTAGTCTTTTTGACAACGGGAGAAAGGGGGAATCCCAGGACTGAAGATGCTGAGCATCTTTTCATGTATGTTTTGACCACTGGCATATCTTTTTTGGAGAAATGGTTATTCAAATCCTTTGCCTCTTTTTAAATAGAGCTATTTGTTTCTTTTTATTGAGTTGTAAGAATATTTTATATATTCTAAATATAAGTTCTATCTATCTATCTATCTATCTATCTATCTATCTATCTATCTATCTATCTATATATGGAGAGAGAGAGAGAGAGCCCCATTCTTTGGACTGTCGTTTAATTTTCTTTATGGTGTCCTTTGAAACACAGAATTAAAAAAAATTTATAAAGTCCAATTCATTTATGTTTGATTGCTTATTCTTCTGTTGTCATATCCATTGTCAAACTCAGGGTCACAAAAATTTGTAGCTTTTAAAAAATTTTTAAGCTCTTATATTTAGGTCTATGATCTACTTTGAGTTAATTTTGTTGCATATGAGATAGAATCCAATTTTTTTCTCTTCCATGGGAATATTCAGTTTTTCCAGTACCATTTGGTGAGAATACTGTTTCTTCCCTCATTGAATTAACTTTATATCCTTGCTGAAAACGAATTGATCACAAATATTCGAGTTCTTTCAGTACTCTCAGTTCCACTCTATTGATCTATATGTCTATCCATGTGCTAGTTGTCTATCCTTATGCTAGTCCCACACTGGCTGGATTACGGTCACTTTGTAGTAAATTTTAGAATTAGACCGTGTGAGTGCTCCATCTTTGTTCTTCCTTTTCAGAACTGCTTTGATTCTTTTGGGTCGTTGAATTTCCATATAAATTTTAGGATCAGCTTGTCAGCTTCTGCAGGGAAGCCTGCTGGGATTTTGGTAGAAAGGGCATTGAATTATTTGTTCCTTCTCTGACAAGTTTCCTTTCTTTAAGTAGACTCCAGCTTCTGACCAATGCAGTTTTCATTCTCTCTTAAGAACTTCTT
>NW_022111373.1:630765-632586 GCF_000313985.2 Echinops telfairi
CATGTTGAGATGAAATCGGAAGACCGCGGGAACAAGAACTAGATAATGTTCTCTCTCAAAAGTCAAAGGTAAAACTGATGAGGCGGTTTCTCTTGCTCGGCAGGCCTTTGTTGTAGAAAGCATACTGACATGATTTCAAAATACCTACTTTGTCCCCCTCCCTGACCAAACATGAGGGACTTTTTTTTTTTTTTTTTCATGAGGGACTTTTTTCTCCAGTATTCACTTTAAGAACACTCATCCTCCAGGTAGTTGCTAAATTTACCACTTATACGTCCCTACTGTTCCCGGCCTCGGTGGTTTTTGCTATTGGTAAACTTATTTGTAGTCACCTGCCTCTCTAATTCCAGAGTAGTGACTTGTCAGTGACTTGTCCTCTGACCTCAAAGTCTTTGGTGGCCCTAAGAAAAGTTGTTCATTTTCATTCTGTCCATCTTTTCTTCCTAGTTATGAGAGCTATGGTTTCGATGGGGATTGTACTGAATGGGTGAACTGCAGAATCTGGGGAGCATTGCCATCTTACCAAGAAGTCTTTCCATCCATAAACACAGATGTCTTTCCTTTTAAGGTCAGTCAAAAGGTATTGCTGTTCTAGTTCACACATTCACAGGTTTATCCCAAAGAAAACTTATTGAAACAAGCCTCCGTGATCAGTAGATGGCTGCAGGCAAGTTCTCTAAGGCATACATTTGTCTTTGTCTCATCAAGAGACCTTAAACAAATCCAATCAAAACAGAGGCTTCTTCGGGGATCTGCTGAGCCAGAGAAGTCAGCTTGGAAGGTTAGGGTGACTTCTTTGGGGTCCACCACGGGTAATCTTGATAGATTATAATTGTATCTATCAAGAATGTATCTTGATAGATACAATCACAGGGGGGTATTATGACATAGAAGTAGAAAAGGAACTAGAAAATTGCATTGGTGAGAAAAAGGCTAGGAGAATTGCCCCGAGGAATGAGAATTTCATTGGGAAAGCTTACCCCATCCATCCTACAACCCTGATCTTGACACACCAAGATTCTTTTTGTTCTCAAAACTCAAGGAGCATTGCAAAGGAGCAGGACTGGAGTCTTGAGGGTACAGAAACTACTGTTTGGACATAGTGGGAATCAAAGAGCATAGAATTCTCTGGCGGAAGATTAAAGTGATGGAAGCACCACGTTCAGAAGCGTATAGACCTATATGGAGGGTATGTCAAGAAACAATACCTTCACATTTTGATGTTGCTGCTGGTAGGCACTGTGGAGTCAGTTCCGATTCATAGTGACCTATGTAGACCAGAACAACCCCTGTCCCTGCCCCACCCTGCACCAACCTCACAATTGTCCTCAGGTTTGAGGCCACTGTTACAGCCATTATGCCAATCCATCCTATTGAGGGGATTCCTCCTTTGTCCTGGCCCTCAACTGTACCAAGCATTTCATAAAGGTTTTGGTAATTGTGTGGCAATATTTTTTAACTTACCCTTATGCATAGGTTTTAAAAGATGGTAGTAGTATTTTGTAACTTTTGTTAATCTTTACTTAATTTGTTATACAACGGAAGGGTTAAGATAAGAAATGGATCAGAAAGGAATGTCACAGTTTCCCAATGAGGGACAAGACCGGGAGTCCCCTAGAATGACCCAGGCTGGGTGCTAGGGAAGCTACCAAAGGGCCTTCATGCTGAAGTGCTCCGGCAGCTGCCAGAAGCATGCCAAGGACGCTCTCCCTCTCTGGGCCACTGAGTCTCAACTTTTGAACCTTTAGATGGGTCATTATTCCAGGCAGGCAGTTTTATGGATCAGCCATGGAACAACAGCCAAGGGGCCCTGAAGTCCAG
>NW_022111373.1:633790-638658 GCF_000313985.2 Echinops telfairi
AGAACAAATTCCTATGCACACTGCACATGTCTTGTTTTGAAGTAAAAAAAACCAAACGGGGCAAAAACACCCAGCAGGCTGGATAAATGTCCTCGCTCGGTGGGCCGCCGCAGTTTGAGGATGCCTGGCCTATGGCTGTTGTTACTAGCTGCTGTGGAGTCAGCCCTCGGTGGAGCAGAATCCACCTGCGTCTGGAAGCATCAGGGAAACCTGTGCAGCATCCTGGTACCATGACATGGCTGATGGGAAATTAAACCCAGCTCTCCCACAAGAGAGGTGCGAATGTTACCACTGGATCCACAAGGTCCCTGGTCACTTCCTGTAGGAAGGCTTTCCCGTTGATCTGGGATGGTGGCGGGAGAGTATGGTTGAGCTTGATTCCCACTCACAGCAGCCCTCAAAGGTTCCCTAGGCTTTATGCTTTATGGAAGCAGAGACCCCCTGAGGCCACTGGTGGGTTTGAGCCACCCACCTTTTGGTTGGCAGCTGAACACTTCACCATGATGTCATCGGGGCTCCTTCCACTGATCCAGTCTCTCAGGCAGCGATTCTCAACCTGTGGGTCAGGACCCCTTTATTGGGGTTGAACGACCCTTTCGCAGGGGTTGCCCAATGCATAATAGTAGCCAAATGACAGTTATGAAGTAGCAAAGAAAATTGTTTTATGTTTGGGAGTCACCACAACATGAGGAACTGTATGAAAGGTCGCGGCTTGAGAAAGGTTGAGAACCGCTGCTCTAAGGAATGGATAACTCTGTTGTTTTCAGAGATCTAATTCTTTGATCATAGGGTTGAGCTCCAAAAAGGGAAGGAGATAATCAGGAGATTATGAAGAAAGTCCCCCAAAAGTCTCTAAACTTAAAAAAATCGTTTGCTCTGCGGCTGCTGCTAAAAACACCACAGTGCTCCCTGCCCACCTTCCCAAGAACTAGTGAAGATCAGAAGTGGCTAAGAAGCGTCTTGAGGTATGTGAAAGAAAACCATTAGGGGACACCACTCTCATTCCATTGCAGCAGCAATACCATTTCACTGTGTGGCGAACTGCTTGCAGACCACTGGAGGCTGGTTTAGCTTATACCCACAAACATGCTGCGGCTTTCATCGCTGGGCATGGTGGTCATGTTTCCAGTGCCTCCAGGCCTTAGATTTTTGGTGAGAGTCATCCCTCAAATCTTTCCTCCGTGTGAAACGGATTGCTGCGTTCCCAGGGCTTAATTGTCCACACTGGCTAAAAGCACTCTGCCAGTCATGAAAATACATCCACCCTATCAAGAAAAAAGGATAATAACTCAGCAGCGTTAGCTTACATCTTATTGAACATCAGTCCAGCGTGTTTCCAAGGACATCTCTGATGAGAAGCCCAGAAGGTGCAGGCAGCAGTGGGGGTGGGGTGGGGGAGGTCTAGGGGGATGATCGGCAAAGTTGCCCAAGCTGTCCTCCTTACCTCCTTGGAGGACAAAGCTTCCCCAGATGACAGAAGCCCAATCCCAAAGATCTAGCCTTTACGACCACTAAAATGTTACAACGCCTTTGCTTCCCATATGGAAGATGAACAATAATAATAACTATGGCATTTGACAGTTTTCAGAGGATATGCGCAGATATTCTCTCACATGATCGTTACAGCCTCCCTGAAGGGTTAGCAGAACAGATGTTACTGTGTCAGTTCTCAGAGATAAGGAAACTACGACTTAGGAGGAGAAGTGATTGACTCGGTAAGAGTCGACCAGAAGGCTGAGCTGGGCAGTCTTTTCACGACTTTACACTCAGAGCTGGGTAGATGGTTCCTGATACGAAATGGGGCAAATCCATTAGGGATCTATGCAGTTTGAAAGATTACACATATCTCTGAAGAACCTAAAACAAACTCTGAATTCTCTCATTTCCAGTTTTATAACCTCCTCTTAAAAGAGTCCTAGTGCCACAGTGCTGGCTGCTAGAAAGATCGGAGGTTTGAACCCAATAGCCACTGTGCAGAAGAAAGACGTAGCAGTCTGCTTTCGTAAAGATATACAGCAGTGGATGTCCTATGGGGCAGTCTACCCTGTCCTCCCGGGGAGGGACAACTCAGAACTGACTGCATGTGGCCAGTGTTCTGGATCAGCTATCTCCACTTCTTCAGCAATCATGTTAGGTAGGCGAGCATCACAGAAAGCCGGGTAATATTAGAACAAAGTGTTCTTGCATTGAGGGAGGACTTGAGTAGAGGCCCAAAGTCCCTCTGCTACCTTAATACATAACATATAAATATATGTACATAGACCTATCTCCCTATTGTTATGTATAAATATATTTACATATGTGCATGCCTGTATTTAGACCTCTATAAATGTCTTTTGCCTCCTAGTTCTTTCCTCTATTTTCTTTTACTTTCCTTCTGTCCTACTATCATGTTTGACCTTCATTCAGCTCTCAGTAATTCCTCTTGGCTACATTGCACGTGATCAAACCCCACCAGGCATTCTACACCCTCCTCACCATCGATTTTAGATCACTTCTTGTTCCCTTGTCCCTGGGTTTATTGACTACCCCCATCCTTTCCCTCCCCCCTCCCCTTCTCCCATGTCCCTGCAGAACCTTCAGTCCTGTTGTTTTCGCCTCAGGATTGTTTATCTTGACTATCTTCTATAGATAGACATGACCATCTCATTTTCTTTATGTGAAATAATATATTTCTTCCTTGTTGTGCCATTTTTGATGCTTCCTTAATGCGTTCTTTCTACTAATCTATTCTAAATGATACACTTCCTTTCTGTTCTTCAAACCTCTAGTCTCTCATCTCAGAGTGTCTGCTTGCACCTGGCTGTTCCTGTTGTCTGGAGTCCTTTGCACCAGATTTTCAGCCAGTGGGTTCCTTATCATTCAGATCTCAGTTTAAAGGTCACTTGTCCAGAGAGACCTTCCATGAGCCACTCCTCCAAACCAGTTTCCCAGGCACCATGCTTTCTTCAGGAGCCCTGGTGGTCCAGTTGATAAGCATTCCGTCGCTGGCTGAAACGTCCGTTTGAACGGAGCCAGCTGCTCTGAAAGAAAATGTGGCAGTGTGCTTCTGTCAAGATGAACAGTTCTACTCTGGGACAGTTCCACTCTGTCCGTAAGATGACGACCAGTCAGAGTGGCAGTGGATTTGGTTCCGTTTGCTGCTTTCTTCACAGCACTTATTTTTATTTATGTGCTTATTGGTCATTGACTGTTTTCCTCAAGAGAGTGTAAGGTCCTTGTGTGTAAGAATGGTGCCCAGGTTGCTCATCATTGCACTCCTAGCACCTGGCAGAGATTTCTAGCCCATAGTAGATACTCAAGAAGTAAGTGAATGAACTGCATAAATCATCTCACCATGCTGCTCCCCAATCGCACTCTCCCCTATAGCTGTTGAAGTATTGTGTCTACACCTTGGCCTTTTGCCAATTCCTTTTACAAAAATCTCAATATCCAAATCAGAAAGAAATAACGAAGGCAGCAGAGAAGAAAAACATCATAAAAGCAAAATTATTTTGGGCTTAAATGTAAAAGGAGAGCAGGCTGATTGCATAACATATGTAGATCTATGCAAATTACCATGCAAGTTAAATAGGGGAGAAGTTTGAAGTGGTGGGAGGTCCGAGGCCCATGTTGGGTGTGTTTTCCTTCTGACTGGGAAATGCTATCAACTTCTTCAGGCTCAGAAAATGAGGATGCTGACATTCAGGGGGAGAAAAATCAATTGAGGGTTACAGAAGTAAAAAAGAATTTAATTTAGTTGGGTATTCTAAGAGATGGAAATAAGAAACATTCAACTCACCCACCTTAATATTAGGAGGAGGAAACATAAAACATACTCAGTTCTAGATGATGGCCAACTGAGATCACGGAGAAAGAGAAAGAAAGGAACCAGAGAAAGAGACCACAGTACCCCACCCCCCCATGTTACCTATAAGCATAAGCACCAATAACTCTTTACAGTCACAGAAAAGAAAGAAAGAGAGCAGCCTTTGGGGTTTTTTTAATTACACATTTGTAGGGGTAGTGAATTATTTAATGTGGTTCTTCTGGCCAAAGTCTCTAACTCCCACTAAATGACCTTTCCTTGCACTGATCTGGTAAGAAGGTGCAGTTAGCAACATACGGATAAAGATTCAACGGTGAGTAATTGAGAACAGGCATGGCATCCTGCTGTGTATAAAATAAGCCCTCAAAGAAGCAGGAAGAGGGATCTCACTACCCCCACCGGAGCAGTGCATCCGCTGCACAGTGACCCTCCTGGTGATCCAGAGGACTACTACAACACAAGGACCAGAGGGATGGACCTCCCACCACAAGGAACCTCACTGCCTCTGTGCAGGAGGCTAGCTTGCACAGTGGGGTGCCTCTGGGCACTTAATTCAGGAAGTTGGGCTTGCTAACTCTCGGAGCTAAAGCTGAATGTCTTTGGTTTGAAGCTGATGGGGGAGTGGTATGCCCTTTGGGCATTTGTTGGCAGACTTGGCAGAACGTGTCTAATAAACAATTCAACTCTTAGGCTTTTCTCACTGGCATTACAACTAGTTAACTTCCTTAATAAATCCTTTAATTATGAATTTTGTCTGTCACTTCTGTGTAGTCATTGCAATGGTAATTAGAACCTAGATATAACATGTAGAACATTTTCCTAGCATGTCATTAAAACAGCTTAAATTCCTACCTCGAGTGTGGGAGAAAGGGTACACACTCACTCACTTGTTCCACATGTCCCAGACCTTAAAGTAGGTGCCAGGAGACTCCTCAGACCTAGATAGGGCACAGCACCTGTCTTCATGGACCTGGCGTCCTCTTGGGTTCTAGTCCCCTACCTTTCTTTTTCTTTTTTTTTAAATCATTTTATTTGGGGCTCATACAACTCTTTTTTTTTT
>NW_022111373.1:640830-652484 GCF_000313985.2 Echinops telfairi
AGTAGCTTTTACCCTATGCCCCCTTTGCATTCTTCCCCTTTTGTGCTTGACTTACTTCACTTAGCATGATTTCCTCCAGCTCTTCCCATGCAGCGATGTGCTTCATACATTCATCACTGCTTTTTAGCTATGTGTAGTACTCCATTGTATGTATATACCACAGTTTTTTAATCCAATTGTCAGTTGATGGAAATTTGGATTGCTTCCAACTCCTTGCAATTGTGAACTGTGCCACAATGAACATTGGAGCACAGATGTCTGGTCTTGGTTTATTTCTTGCCTCTTCTGGGTATATGCCCAGTAGGGGGATTGCTGGGTCCTATGGTAACTCAATTTCTATCTGTTTTAGATATCACCAGATCGACTTCCATAGTGGTTGTCATGCAACTCTTATCTCAATCTATCCAGCCATCCAAGCACATTGCACATTTGTTGCCATCATCATTCTTAAAACATTCTTTCTACTTGAGTCCTTGGTATCAGTTCCTCATTTTCCCCCTCCCTCCCCATCCTCCCTCCCTAGACAGAGCAAAACAAAGCAACAAAATAAAACAAAACAACAACAAAATCAATGACAAAGAAAGAAAAGCCTGTAAATAGTTCAAGATCTGTTTATTGACCTTCAGGAGTGTTTTCCCAGTGGTCTGATGGGATGCCATGCCCTGGCCCCACAGTCTGTTTTTGGTATTCCCTGGGAACTTCGTTGCTCTGTTCCCCTTGCTGTTCTGTTGCACACCCTTAGTGTTCTGCCTCAGTGTGGTGGGGACAGATCGGGCACAATTTCCACACTGTGTCTCCAGTGTTGTGCCCGGTAGCACTATGGGTCAGTGAGGAACATTGTGTCTCATAGTAGGGCCAGCCCTATGGTCCTCTCTGTGCTTTGGCTGTTCTGAGTGGGGATATCGTCCTCAGGGCTTGGTGGGCCAGGATGAGCTCCATTCTCTCTCCCTCCCCCATCATTTACTCCCATGTGCTCTGATCAGATGTGTCCCTCTCCCTGAGCTGTAGCTCCAGTGCTGTCCTCTGAAGTGAATTCTTCTGTGAGAAGGTGGGGGGGCTGTTCACATAGTTTGGATTGGGGCCGGCCCCTAGTACCCTAATTTTCAATGAAGAAAACAACTATTAACTGTATTCTCAAAAACAAAACAAAACTGTATTCTCTTGAAAGAAAGGATTTCCTATCTTATTTTGGAGGAAAAGGTCCACTGGACTGCTTCACTGTGAGTGAGCTACATGCTACTAGTAAGTGCGTGATGGCTTAGTCCTAATTTCTCAGGGCCAAGCATCAATGGACTTGCCTTTGGCAGCCATCTCAGGGGATGATGTCTTACATTCTGGCTTTTCTAGGATATTACTGATTAAGCATTAAGGGACATTGAGCTAATGTCCCTTGCATCACCAGCTCCTCAGCGATCTATCTGGTTCACCATCATATTCTCACTTCAGTTACTGCAGTAGTCTCCTGACTGGTCCTCCAGCTCCCATCCTTGCCTGTCTGTCCTTCCTTCTTTCTGTTCCCCACACAACAATCATGTGGCTTCTGTTAAAATGGAAGACAGAGCTTTTGTGCTCCCCACAGTCTGCGGGCTTCCCACTCACTCTGAGTTTGGCCGACAACCTCATCCATTCCAATCTTTCCAACCTCCTCTCCCTCTTGCTCACTGAGACCCAGCCACATGGATCCTCCACACACAGCCCACAGTCCCAGAATGCACTTTGCACACTGCACCGCTCTGCCTGGAGCCTTGGCTCCCTACCAGCCCTGACCCCTTCACTCCCTCACATTTTCAGATGTGCCCTCAATTGTCACTTTGCTATCGAAGCCTACCCTATCTACTCAACAACTCTACTTCTCTCCACCCTCCCTATCTTCTTTCCCTGACTTATTTTTCTCTACAACTTCTATTATTCTCTAACTTATTGCATATTGTACTCATGTATTGTGTATGTTCCCCTGTAGAACGTAAGCACCATGAGAGCAGGACTTTCCATCTGTTTCATTCATCACTGTATTCTCAGTCCTTTGAAGAATGATAAATGTAGCTACTCAAAGAGTACTTGCTGATCGCCCTTAATTTGAATTAATTTGGCTTTATGGAAAGAGTGATTGTTTTGTTCTTATTTCTGTTGCTTTATGAGAGGACCAGTAAAAGCTTTATCTGAGGCCCAGCCTGGTCCTCATACTCATGCTTGGGAAGCACTGGCCCAGAGACTAAGAGCCTCCAGACACCTTGGTCCTGGATGTCTCTGGCCAGCCCACTTCAAGTGCTCCACTTCAATTGTTCTAGGTGTCTGAGCAGCAAATGCTTTTTCCTAAATGCAGCCAGATTTACTTTGCAGACGGTGAGGATGCATTTTAATTTGTTGATGTGAAATCTTAATTGAACTAAACTGCTAGAGGTAGTCTCTGTTCTCTGTCATAATCTTAATTTCGTTGGCAAAACAAGATATCATCAGAGGAAAATCACACGCAAAGATGCTGTGCCCAGAGGGGTTGGGAATACCCTTTGGGGTTTGGAGGTGGGGTAGGTATGACTGGCACACACATGAACTCCATCTTTACAACTTAGGATGCAGACTTGGCATTCCAAGGACATCCAGGTGCCATCAGAAAGGCTTGGGCACACAGACCCTCCCAAAGCAGCCAGCATACAAACAACTCCTGCTCATGTGTTCAAGGAAGTATTTTAGTTTTAGAAGAGAGGAAGGATTTTTTTTAACTCATAGGTACTGAAATGTCAGAAGGGCCAGCTCTCGGCTTCCCTGGCTAACATGTATGACTCTCCCAGGATGCTCTGCTCATGTCAGGATACAGCCTGAGGTCCCTTACTCTTGCTTCCCAATCTCTGCTGAGTAATCTACTCAAACTCTTAGACACGACATATCATTTCACCATTAGTCTTACTGTCCCTTCCATGGGGTTAGGCCATCACTAAAGTGGCTTCATCTCTGCCCATAGCATCCTAGATTACGATTGCTTGTCCTAACAAGAGGACTTAGGAGTCACACAAAAAAAAGAGGACTTAGGAGTCATCCTCATGTGGCAGATGCCCATCCCACCCTTTTCCCAGCTACCTGCGCCCAAGGGCTTCTACACATGCTGCATGTCCCACCCTGGTAGCTTCTGTCCACCAAAATCTCCTGCTGGGGGCCTTGCTCCAAGCTCACCCATGCTGCAGCACCCTAGACAGACAGAGGCAGATCATCCGTGGCAGATAGCTGATATTGAGACCCATGAACAATCTGCCCAAGTTCCTGCCTTGTCTTTTACCCACAAAGGCCTGTGCCATGTGTGTACCCAGGGAAATGGCATGGTTGTAGAAGGGCTGGAGGCAATGCCCTTGAAGGTCAGGCTAGCATCCTCACCCTGGTGACTCACCGGCTAGAGCAGGAGGGTTTCAAGTCCCAGTCACCTGCATTTAGTCGCATGCTCTTTCTCCTGCTGGAAACCAGGTGCCAGAAAGAGGCAAAGCTGTGGAGAAGGAGTGCACTTTGGCAGTAGAAACCACCTGGAAAATCCCTTCTGTTCGGAGTCTGTTTCCTCGTCTGTTAGCCAGAGCTAACGATAACCACTCTCCAGGAACTGTTGTGAGAGGTAGATGACAGCATGCTTGGGGGGGCGGGGGTGGTGGGGGGGGGGAGCAGGGGTGGGCACTGTGCTTGGTCCAGACATAGCCTGCACGCCCCAAATGGTAGCCGTTAATGAAGAATTCTTATGATTAAAGTCACAGCACAGTGCTTGGCATTCAGGACATGCTCAATAAGTGAATAGAGTTGTAATTCTCATCTGCCAAAGAACATGCCGAACCAGGGAATTCCTTTCAGTTCTTTGGGGATGGTGGAAAACTCGGGATCACACAGGCACATCCTGGAGAGTCCTCTCTCCCGTAGTTCTTTTTTTGCTCTCCTTGCCCATTGGTATGTGAGCACACTAGGGTCACAGAAATGGACCACTATCTGTTCAGTGGGATGATGGCATCTGGGAGGGAAACTGTGAACTCTGTTGACTTCTGCTCTGGGTGGAAGCTGGAAATGGCCAGTTCTCATCACAGACGGAAAGTCCAGGACTCACGAGCTGGCTTCCTGGGAGTGGGTTTTTCATAGCACTGTTTGGGTAGAGACCGGGGCTCAGCCTTTAATTAGGTGGGACTTTTCCTACTGATAGAATCAGAAATCTCAGACTCTTAACCACTGAGTTACAGAGGAGTCTGGTGAAAAAAATCAAGGTGACTAAAACTGTTTTGGGGACTTGGCACTCAGGGACCCATGCTCACGAGAAGAAAATAAAACCTGAAGGTATGGTGGACACTGAGCTCCCTTGGTGTTGGGAGGTCAAGGTCAGGTCAGTGTGGCCAGCCTGATGGCAGAGGGAACTGCCTATGCAAAGGCCCTGTGCGGGGCACAGGAGGGAGTCTGTGTGCCCGAAGAGCTGGGGGACAAGAGAGAACAGTGGAAAATGAGGACCCAGAGAGAGACAGGGACCAGATCATGAAGGATGTTTGAGGCCAAGTTATGGAATTTTCATTTTTAATTCAAAGAATTGTGGGGAAGCCATTGAAGGGTTTTAACAACTGTGGAGGGCAGAGAGAGAAGCAAATTTGGAGGGGAAAGGATAGGGAGAAGCAGGGTAGGATGAAGGTAGAAATAAGAATTCTGACTACATGTCTGGAGTGGTGGGATGCGCATACCTGGAAAGAGGAGGGACGCTACAGAGGACCAGCCAACAGCAGCCCTGCCAGAAAGCCAGTCTATGACGGGAGGTCCGCTATTAACTGAATATAACGTTTTTCTCTCCATTCTACCAGGGCCTTTTAGACTAGCTAAGGACCCTTTGGACTTCCTTTCTAAAGTATCCTCTTCAATAAACCTATTCTTTTTGTTCAAACCTTTAAAAAAAAATTAAAAAGAAGAATTCTATTCTGATCATGTTACATTTGAGGTGCCTACTAGACATCAAAAGGAGCACTTGGTGGTCCAGTGTTTTGAGCTGCTAACTGCAAGGTTAGCAGTTCACATCTACCCGTCATTCTGTGGGGCAAAGATGAAGCTGTCTGCTCCTCTTAAGATTTACAGCCTTAGAGACCCTTTGGAACAGTTCTACTCTATCCCATAGGGTCACTACGTTGGATTTGTCTTGATGGCAGTGGGCTTGGTGTTTTAAACATCGAAGGAGCTCTGGTGGCACAGTAGTTAAAGCATATGGCTGTTACCCCAAAGGTCAGTAGTTCAAACCCCCCAACTATTCTGTGGCTGAAAGAGATGACAGTCTGCTATCACAAATATTTGTAACCTTGGAAACCCTGTGGAGCCAGTCTATTCTGTACCCTATAGGGTGGTTATGAGTTATAATAGATAATAGAATAGAATGTAGAATAATGGAATAGAACAGAATGCTACAGCAGCATTCCTTGATTAGACATCAAGGATTACATGGGTGTTGCAAATGGTTAGTGCTTGATACTATTTACTGAAAGGTTGGAGGTTTGGGTCCACCCAGCGGCACATTGGAAGAAAGGCTTGGAAATCTAGTTCTCAAAACCCTATGAGCAAACTTCTATTCTGCCATGTGCGTCAGAGGGCAATGAGATTTTTTTTGGTATATTTTTAAAAATACAACAAGGGGGTGTCAAGTAGGCTGAAATTCAGGGGAAAGGTCTAGTTTGATGTTAATTTGGCAGTTCTGAAAAACAGCCATGGGACTAGATGTGGACAGAGAAGGGACAACAGGCTAGCTAAGCTCTGGGATTTTTTAATAGTTAGTGGTTCACCAGAGAAGGGGTAGCCAGCATGACAGACTGAGAAGCAAGAACCAACAAGGCAGAAGAAAACAGGAAGTGTGTGGTTCTGGAAGCCAAGTGGAGAGCACATGTCATGAAGGAAGGGATAGTCCCACCAGCCTGCCGACGGGGTGATCCGAACATGATCCACTTCAATGGAGTGGTGTGGGTAGGAGCCCTCCAAGAGGGGCTAAGGAGAGAATGTGAGAGGAGGGTGTGGAGACAACTTATACAACTCTCTCAAGAAGGGTTGCTGTGTAGTCCAGTAGAAAATCCAGTGGCAATAGAGGGGGGCATGGACTAATGAAAGGGTAGTTTATTTAATGTTTTAAAGCTGGGGCATAATGAAAAACGTCTTCTAATGAGAATGTTCTAGTGTAGCAGGTAGCCTGTGATTGGAACAGGGACATTAAATTCACTGTACAAGGAAGGCAGGCAAATGATGCGGGTAGCAAATACAAGTAGGTAGGTAGGTAGAATCCGTGTTAGGGAAATGTTAGAGTTTCCATCTGATTTCTTCTGTTTTCTTCATAAGATCTGAAACCAGGCATCGGCTGAAAGTGAGAGTGGAGAGACTGGAGGATGTTTGACGAGACAGGAGAAGGTACGAAGCAGAAGTTGTGAAGAGTGGGGAAGGAACATATGAGAGGAGTGTCAGGATCACAGAGCGGTGTTACGTGTCCTCTTGATCTTTCTCCTTCATACTTACGATTCATCTCTTCCAGGTCTACATCTCCTTTCAGCAAAGAGCGTTTATCGACCCTGCTTAAGATCAAGGCCTAGTTCGGGTTCAATCTTTATATCAACAGGAAGAGATACTGTGATTGGGCTGCTAGGTCACATGTCTACTCCTGTAACTAAAGGCTCTAGAACCACATGGGATGGGTGAGGAGAAGTGAATACTTGGAGGAAATAATATCATGAACACAAGGGGCTAACTAGACGTGCATGCATGTGTCCATTATACAACAGAAATTTGTCAGAGTCCTTTGAGCCAGAGCATTAGGAATTCAGAGGGAAGAGGAATCATTTCCAGCTGGGGAGATCAGGCTTTTGGACGGGATCTTGAATCATATTAAAGGCCCTGGGCAGGGCTTAGAAGAAGGCAGGGCACTCTAGCTGAGGGAACACCATGAGAAAAGGCTAGAAAAGGAAAAGTAGAGTTCTCAGAGAATGGTGGATGGTTTGATTATCTTGAAGCCTAGGAGCTGGTTGGAAATCATGGAACAATGGCAAAATCAGATTCTCCACCAGCCTCCAAGAGAGACAGGTCCCTACACCCACACCAGTAATCCAGCTGCCCAGGCAAGGGCTCCTGGACTATGGAAGCACTTGCAACTGCTAGTCCCCAAGTCCAGAACAGGCAAGCCTCTGGCTGGATTCTCCTGCTCGGGTTGGCCTTAGAAGCCCAGGCCCTGATCCAAGTTAGTGTTTCTCTCCCAACATTTTACCCACAGTCCTGTTGGCAATGCTCTGATAAAGGTTTCTGTGGGTTTCCCATTTGTCTCTTTGGCCTCCCTCACCCAACCTGGTCTCAGGAGGACACTCCCAAACCAGGAGAGGTCAAGACTCAAGAATATCGCTGTGCGGTCTCCCCAGAGTCAGGAGGATGGACAAGGTGATCAGGTATGTCTCCCACACTCTTGGTGTGGACGTTGTCCTTACCCTGCCAGGGGCTCCTCTTTCACTGCAGCAGAATAGGGAGTTCTGTTTTGCTTAGAATGAGATCTCATAATTTATTTTATTCATAATGTCATAAAAGAAAGTGAAAATGGCTCTTTACAATTGCATGCATTACAGTATGAATTTCATTGTCTTTTTGGATTTGCTTGTTATTATAGCAAGGGTATGGGTTAAACGTTTATGTAACAGAAACTTTCCATTTCTTATTATGTGATACGAATGTGATGATCAGGCAAGTTAATTTGATAAAAATCTTGTTTGTTTTCTTGGTAGCTATCAAATGCAGCACATAGAAAGGAAAGCTCTGTGAGAGCGGGTCCTGGACTGTCGGAATTAATGAGCTGCCTGCAGCCTGGTGGGCGTGTGGTCTGATGGGTACTGGCCCTGGGCAGGTTTGCACTTTTAATCATGAATGCCCTGCAGCCTGCTGGAAGCAGGGAAGGAAAAGCAGGGCTAACTAGGACGTGTCAAGAGATGAGGTACGGACCACAGGGAGGTCCCCCACTGCCCAGGAAGGCCCTGCCGGAAGGCATAAAAGGAGTTCAGGGCCCTGCTGTTGGGTACAAATCTTGGTGGTCTTGCCTCAGGAAAGGCAGGGAGAACGCTCTCTTGGGTGGTCTCCAGACAGCAATACCTCAGCAGGTTGCAGGGCCCTCCTCCTGCAGAAAGGGAGACTTGCATGTCACTAAGCCCGTCATTCATTCACTCAAAAATATGTCCTCGCAATCCATTCTGTGCCAGGTACCGTTAGAGGTGTTGGGGACACCGTAATGACTTGGACAGACAAGCTCCCTGCGCTTTCCGAGCTTCATTTCCGTCTGGGAAGCGGACAATAAACAAGTAAGGAAAGAGCGAAGCAAGGTAAGGTCTGTTAGTAATGAGTTCTGTGAAGACAATAGAACGGGTGATGTGGTAAGAGCACCTGGCAGTGGGTGACTCATGGGACATGAGGCGGCCAGGGGAGGCTGAGCTGACCTGTGCACTGACTCTGAAGCACAGGGTGTTGTGAGGAGCTGTCAGGTTGGCTCTCACAACCCTGTGAACAGTGCTGCTGTGCTTGAGTGCATTGTTGCAGTGGCTGCGTCAGTTCAGCTTGCTCAGCGCCTTCTCTCTTTCGCTGGCCCTCTACTTTATCAAGCAGGATGTCCTCCAGGGACTGGTCTCTCCTGAAACCATGCTTGAAGTGCATGAATGGAAGTCTAAGGAACATTCTGGTTGTACTTCCTCTCAGACAGTTTTGTTTGTTCTTCTGATGGTCATTCTATCTTAAACATTGTCCCACAACACCCGATTTCAAATGTACTAATTCTTCTTTGGTCTTCCTTATTCATTGTCTAGCTTTCACGTGCATACAAGGTGATTGAAAATGCCCTGGCTCAGGTCAGGCAGACCTTAGTTTTCAAAGGGACATCTTTGCTCGTCAGGGGTCCTGTGCAGCAAAGTTGCCCAATGGAATGTGACCTTTAATTTCTTAATAGCTGATTCCATGAGGGAACCAAGTAAAATGAAAATGAAATCCTTGACAACGTCAACCTTTTCGCCATTTATCCTGATGTTGTCTATTGTTCCATTTTTGAGGATGTTTTGTTTTCTTTACATGGGTGTAATCCATAATGAAGGCTGCAATCTATCTTTTCATCAGTAAATCCTTTAAGTCCTCTTAGCTTTCAGGTAATAAAGTTGTGCCATCTGGATATTGCAGGTTGGTAATGAGCTTACCTCCAACCCTGATGCCACATTCTTCATAGAGTCCAACTGTGTTAGTCCAGGTTGACTAGAGAAACAAATCCAGAGACACCCATGTATGTATAAGAGTTTTATATCAATGAGTAATTGTATATTAAGAAAACATCCCAGCTCGGTCCAGATCAAATCCTTAAGTCCAATATTAGGCCATATGTCCACTACCAGTCCATAAATTCCTCTGTAGACTCACACAGAGCATGCAATTATGAAAAATTCAGGAAGATCACAGGCCAGTGGGTGGAAAGTCTTGTGGATCCAGTGGTGGTGGAAGCATCTTAGTGCTGGTGTGGGTCTCCACATGACTTCTCCAGCTCCAGGGCTCTGGCTGCCATCAGTATGTCTCCATGAGGCTTGTCAACATGAATGTCAAGCAGAGAGAGAGTGTGTCCCACCTCCAGGGAGGAAGACAGGAGTTCCAGAATCCTCAGGAGAAGGCCATGCTCACACAGAGGCATTATTGGCGATGACCTGATTGACAGGCTAGACTCCACCCCTTCACTTAAGTTGATAGGAGGTTATGTAACTGCCACAGACCACCCCTTGTCAACTTGACACTTTTAAACAACTCTTTAGCCATATATAATTTTTAAACAAAACAATAATAAAATCATATCTGTACCTAACAGGATAAAACTAAAATGCATACAATTCAATATATGCCACCCTGATTTAAACATAATATTCTATAAGTGAACAAAACAACAATATTCTATGCCTAACAATTGTAGTTAAGTGAACACCTATACCCTGATCCTATAATCCTAGGAGCATATTTCCCTGCCTATGAAAGTTTGTAAGCCAGCTACTTCATGTCTTTATCCTCCCCATTTTGGGTATCCAATTTCTATGCTGCCCTCGTATAGCAACCAAGTGCTCTGAGGAGAAAAGCATGTTCTTAAATGTGAAGAATGTTCCTTCCAGTTGGAACCTTGTGAGTCCACATCCATAAGTAAAGTTAAATCAGGACAGGCCATCATAAAGTTAGCCACAATATGTACCAATTCACAGGCTCAAAAATCTTCTCTTCATCTGGTTGGGTTCTGGTCAACTCAATGTGGGCCACCTCACTTAGCCTCACCAGGGTGCCCACTGGCCACCTCGCCTTTTGACCGTGGGCCCTCACCCATTGACCTCTCAATGATTTCATGCTCTCTTGAGCAATCTCTTCAAAGTTATTTTCAACTTTTCCTTATGGTACTTGTTGGCTATTGGTCTCATGCCAGTATTTAGTCTTAGATGGAGTTTACTACTCATTTGGCCTGCACTCCCAAGCAACACAACTCTGGGAAGACCCAGGCCCGGAGTGCTGGGGGCCACTACTGGCCTGACACTGTCCACAGGCTGTGTGGACCCTACCCATTTACCAATTGTGGCAGGGCAGGGTTCTCTAGAGAAACAAAACCAGGACACTTATGATTATATATATATATATAGATAGGTTTATACAGCGAGAAGGAATATAACAGCTAATTAGTCCACACAGCAGCACAAAGGGCTTAGTTCAACTCACTTTTGTGGAACAGTTAATATACTGGAAGTCCTTCAACTCATGTAGGGTGCTGGGTCCAAGGTCAAGGAAGCAGACAGTGGAGTCCTCCCTTGAGTAAGGCAGGCAGTCTACCCACAGGCAGCAAACAGCAGGGTGGCTCAGCAGTAGTCAGTAGCTCGGAGCTTAGTAAAGCAGGCCTGGACGGGATATTGAACTCAAACAATGCAAGGCAATAGGATCCACCAGCCTCAAGCACAAGCAATATATGCACCAGCAGCGTGGTGAAGGTCTTGAAGGAGCCTCAAGCTCTAGTGATGCAATCCACAGGTTGGCTTGGCCCACAGGTAGTGTAGCACACATGTTGAGGCAAAGCACTAGCTTAAAGCAGCAGCATGCTGGTCTGATCACCAGAGAGGAAGAGAGAGGGGGTGGGCCTTGCAGAGCCATTTATCTTTTTGCCCTTCAATCAAACTATGACCTGATTAATCCCATATGTTCCTATTGGGCAGGTTGGCACAATAAATCTAACTATCACACCAACTTCTAAGATTCTTTTCTCAATTTAAAGCAGCCAAAGGAGATGGAAAGAATACACAATCACTGTACAAAAACAAACTAAAAAAATCCTACCTGATGTTCAACCATTTCAAGTGGTGCCATTTGATCAAGAACCAATGGTACTGGAGGCATTAGCCAAAAACGAGGTTTCAGGAATTCATGGAATACCAATTGAAATGATTCAATACACTGATGAAGCACTGGATGCACTCATTTGTCGGTATCAGAAAATTTAGAAGACAGGTACATGGCCAACTGACTGGGAGAGATCTGTATTTGTACCTACTCCAAAGAAAAGTGACCCAACAGAATGCTCAAATTATAGAACAATATCATTAATATCACAGGCAAGTAAAATTTTATTGAAGATCATCCAACAATGGTTGGAGCAAGTACATTGA
>NW_022111373.1:655164-656232 GCF_000313985.2 Echinops telfairi
CTTTACCTTAGAGGCAAGGATGGTGAGAGCGCCTCATGTACTGTGCACACGTTGTCAGGAGACACCAGTCCCTGGAAAAGAACATCATGCTTGGTTAGGTCAGGGCAACAGAAACAGGAATGTCCTCCACAAGATGGACTGACGCCGCAGCTGCAAGCCTGGGCTCAAGCAGAAGGACAGCGGTGAAGACGGTGCAGAACTGGGCAGTGCTTTCCTGTTGTACCAGGGCCACTGTGAGTAGGAACTGGCTCAACGGCACTTGGTAACATCACTGCCATGCACTGAGGCTGCTGCGTAGGAACTGGATGCCTGAGAGAGAACCCAGGAGCAGGGTGTGGTTCCTGCTGGAGGTGGTATCAGAATGAGAGAAGGAAACGGCTTCCCTCTTGCTTCCCAGTCTCCACTGTCCAATGTGCAGAGCCTAATAGGAAGCCAGCTATCAAAGGAGTATAGGGTATGCGGATTATTGCCTCCCTGGATTAGGGAGAATATATACAAGGCCAAATGTGGAACGGAAAGATGGCATTTTCCAGGATATCAGGGTAAAGAATTTGGATGTCATTCTACAGTTCCCCTTCCACGAGCCTGCACTTGATATGCAGAGCAAGTTGCTGCCACAAATTGATGGTTTCATTCCACACCTATACATTGAGCATGGCAATAGTAACTACATGATAGGTTTTTTTGGTAAGAATTCGAGAAATTATAGATGTACAATAGTTAACAGGGTGCTGCAGGGCCAACCCCAATCCCAACTACGTGAACCGCCCCCTTCCCCCAGAAGAATGCACTACAGAGGACAGCACTGAAGCTACAGCTCAAGGAGAGGGGCACGTCTGATCAGAGCACACAGGGCAAATGAAGAGGGAAAGAGAGAGAATGGAACACATCCTGGCCTACCAAGCCCTAAGTACAATATTCCTGCTCAGAGCACCCAATGCACAGAGAGGATCCTAGGGCCAGCCCCACCACGAGACATCACATCCCAAACTGACCAATAGCGATACAGGGGACAACACTGGAGCGACACTGTGTGGGAATTGTGCCCGATCTGACCCTGCCACACCA
>NW_022111373.1:656835-657966 GCF_000313985.2 Echinops telfairi
GAAAGAACTAGGAGGCAAAGGACATTTATAGAGGTCTAAATACAGGCATGTACATATGTCAATATATTTATAGATTGTGATAAGAGCTATAAGAGCCCCAACAAAATGATTTAAAAAAATAGTTAAAAGGGTGCCAAGTACTTAAGATTTTGGTAAATGCTAGCAATGATGACGCTATACTGAAAGTACAACATGTATCATGTGGGGGCCACCCAGTCTTTCTGATCCAATAAAATAGATCTTAGCATTTGGAAAGGAAAGGTTAGGGACTAAGGGTCTTAAGGAAAGCTCAGTCTAGACAAACTGATAGGATTTGAGAAGCTCCATTGTCAGTCTGATTCCCACAGGGCTCACGCCAAAGACCTTTGCTATCCTCTGCTTCTGCAAGTGCTACTTGGGCAAGAGAGTAGTCAGGGAGTTCTGGTCCCTCCTTCAGATAAGGGAACTGGTGCTCAGAGAGTTAAAGTAATCTGCATAAGGACACACAGCTAGTAAATGTCAAAGGCAGGATTTGAACTCCGGTTGCCCTGGCTCCAAAGCTGGGAGCCCAGCCATCGCAGTCACCATTCTCCTTTTCAAATGAGGACAATGCCTTCATCCCGAAAGTGCATACACAGATTCCAAGTTTGCAGCATGGACCGTCAGGCTCTTCCTACCTACAAACACCCTAGAAACAAGGCATCTGGGTATGTCCGCTCAGAGGAGGAGTTTGGGATTTATCCCCAGGACCCATCCTTCAAGATCTCTTTAATGCTACCCTTGTTTCTATGTCCAACTCATAGGGACCTATATAGTCATCCTGAGGCTGTAAATCTTTTGTTTTTCTTTTTAAAATCATTTTATTGGGGGCTCGCACAACTCTTATCACAATCCATACATCTATCCATGGTGTCAAGCACATTTGTATATCATTCTCAAAACATTTGCTTTCTACTAAAGCCCTTGGTATCAGCTCATTTTCCCCCTCCCTCCTGCCACCCCCATGAACCCTTGATAATTTATAAATTATGATTATTTTGTTGTGTCTTAAACTCTCCGATGTCTCCCTTCACCCACTTTCTGCTGTCCATCCCCCAGGGAGGGGGTTATATGTAGATCCTTGTGATCAGTTCCCACTTTCTACTCCACCTT
>NW_022111373.1:659244-680579 GCF_000313985.2 Echinops telfairi
GTGTCTCATAGTGAGACTGCTCTGAGCAGGGATATCATCCTCAGGGCTTGGTGGGCCAGGATGTGCTCCACTCTCTCTTCCTCCCACTTCATTTGCTCCTGTGTGCTCTGATCTGACATGTCCCTCTCCCTGAGCTGTAGCTTCAGTGCTGCCCTCTGAAGTGAATTCTTCTTAGGGGAGGGGGCACTGTCCACGTAGTTGGGATTGGGGCTGGCCCAAGGCTGTAAATTTTTAAGGTAGCAGATCTCCTCATCTTTCTCCCATGGTGTGGTTCTGGGTTTGAACTTTGCAGTTAGCAGTCCAGTCATTATTCAGTAGTGCCACCAGGACTCTCGATTCTATGTTGTTGTTAGGTGTCATCGAATCAGTTCTTAGCCAGAGTGATCCTATGCACAACTGAACAAAACACTGCCTAGTCATGTGCCATCCTCACATTTGTTCCTGTGCTTGAGCCCATTGTTGCAGCCACTGTGCCAATCCATCTCCTTGAGGGCCTTCCTCTTTTTCACCGCCCTCCACTTTTCCAAGCATGATGTCCGTCTCCAGGAACCGGTCTCTCCTGACAACATGTCCAAAGTATGTGAGAGAAAGTCTTGCCTTCTTTGCCTCTGAGGAGCACTTAGGGCCATCATTCTTCTAGGACACATTTGTTTGTTCTTTTGGCAGTCCATGGTCCTTTCACTATTCTTCAACAGCACCACAATTCAAATGCATCAATTCTTCTTCAGTCTTCCTTATTCAATAGCCAGCATTCATATGAATATGATTCTGTGCAGATCGCCATAAAACCTGCTCTAAGTCCTACAACTGCCCCAGCTTCCTTGACTCTAGCATACCGTGGTGCTGTGTTAAGGCCTTGTCTATACAATGTCTGTTGTGTAGCATTCTCACCACTGTTTTCCAACCTTTAATACACATGGATCCCTGAGAATAAAGACTTGGGTTTGAGAAACCTGCGTTAAATGGTTAAGTGCTAGCACTCTTGCACCTAGAATCTAGGTGATCACAGGGGCTCTGAAAAAGTTAAGATCATTAACAGAGTCATCTGGACTATGTTCTTGTTAAAAAGCATTTTAAGATGTTCACTAAAATAAAAATTCAAAATTTAAATATTCTCATAGTAAACTTTGTGGTCCCTGAAGACAGATTTTATCTTTATAGCAGACACGAACTGCTCCACGACATAATGTAGCATTTCATTATCTCTCTAAATCAAAATCAAATCCAGCTAAAATTCTGTGGAACACCAGATTATTGTTCCAGCTCTTCAGCTCCCTCCTGAGTAAAGGCTTCTGCACCTACATCCTCTGCCTGGTAACTTTGCCAGTTCCTCCCACAGTAGGTGAGATGCATCCCTTGACTCTGGACTTGGTCCTGTGACCTGTTTAGACCAACAGTATATTAGTAGGCACGACACTAGCAGAGGCTTAAAATGACCTCACACGTGGGGGACTGGCATTCTTGTGTTTCTGCTATGAGCATGAGGTAAGCGCTCCCAGGCTAGGTCTGCTGGTCCTGGGAGGAGGATGAGAGATACATGGAACTGGGCCAAACCATGTCAGCCTAGATCAACTAACCCCCAGTCAGCCCTTAAAAATATGAGCTAAATAAAAGCTTACTGTTGCATGTCACCGAAACTGTGTGATCATTTATTACACAGCGGTACTGTGCCTCTCCTAAGATTACTAGGGCCTCGATTCATGCCAGTGGCCACAGCTGTACTCCCTGACTGAGCTGTGTACCCCACGAGGGTGAGCACTCTAAGGAGTTCCATCCCTTTTGGTGACCTTTGCCAAGGATCCCAAAACTGTGGCCTTTGTGTTCAGTTCTCAGTGAAATCTGATTTTCTTCATTTGATTCTTGAGACTATGCCTTGGGCAACTAATTTCATCTTTCCCTGTCTTATCTGTAAAATGGAAACCATAATAGTACCTACTTCATAGGGTTATTTATTCTGAGAAATAAATGAATGCATGCAATGTATTTAACACCGTGCCTGGCATATGGTGGGTGCTGAACAAATGCTAGCTGTTATCATCATCCTGCATTTGCTCACCAAGTATTCTTCCTCCCAGGCCCTATGTTCACGAGGTCATTCTCCTTCTAGTCTTGAGCATTCCAGTCAAGCCCTCTCTCTTTAATCAGGGAAGCTCAAGCCTCCTATCCTAACCTGTTATGAAGGTCTCTTGGTAAGTTGTCTCTCGAGTACCTAGTGGATGGGTAGTCTTATGTCGCTCCTGAAATACACAGCTCTTCCTGGAGGTCAAGAAAGTTCAGACCTCAAGGACACAAAGCTTGGCTCTCCTGCCGGGGAAGGGTAAACGCCTTTCATCCCTTTGAGGTGAGCCCTTGAAGTTGTTGTTGTCAGGTGGTTCTGACTCATAGCAACCCTGTGTACAACAGAGCGAAACACTGCCCGATCCAACGCTATCCACACAGTGGTGCTTATGTTTGAGTTCGCTGATCTAGCCACTGTGTCAACGCATCTCATTGAAGAGCTTCCTGTTTTTAGCTGCCCTGGTACTTTACCAAGCATGATGTCCTTCTCCAAAGACTGGACTCTCCTGACAACATTTCCCAAGTGTGTGAGAAGTCTCACCGTCCTTGCCTCCAAAGAGCATTCTGGCTGAACTTCATCAAAAACAGATTTGTTTCTTCTTTTGGCAGTCCACGTCCTACAGCTAAGAAAAACTAGACAAGGCTATATTCTCTTCCTTCTTGGTGGTAGTAGGTCTCATTCATTTTCTGCTCACTTCTCTCTCTCTCTCTTTCCCCTTTGGTTTCAGTAACTTTCTGTTACAATCAGAAGGTTTAGAAATCATGAACAACATCACTTAGATGTATTTACTGTAGAAAAGTATTCTAAGAGTGAGTGCTTGGTGGGACATCAGGACTATCTCCAAATGTAATATTCCTAAAGCAATCCTCCAGTTACAGAGAATAAAACCAAATATGACGTCTTCATACCAGGGACCTCTGTCAAAGAACTGAAGGGCATCTAGCAATTAACAAACCCTCCCATTATCTCCAAGTTTCACAAGGAAATATCTTACGACTCAAGATGTTCTCGTTAGGTATGAATGTCAGAGGTGATAACTGCCCTAAATAAAAGTTCTTGTGTTGTTGCTCTCTTTATCGCTTATAAGATAAAAGATGACACAGGACGGAAAACACCCATTAAGGTCAACAGACAGACCTGGAACATTTATAGGCTTTTCTTTCTTTCTTTTGTTGCTGTTAGTTTTATTGTTATTGTTGTTTTGTTTTTTCCTTTTGCTGTTATGTTTTGCTTTGCCTAGTTTTTGTGCTCATTGTTGTCTCTGCATGTCTATCTAGATAAGATAGGTGGGATAGACAATTTGAAGGAGAAAGAAAGGGTACCAAGGGTTCCAGGGAGACACAGGAGAGGGGGAGGTGGGGGAAAGGAAAAGGGTGCCAACAAACCCTTAGGATGCCTGGGGGGCTTGATCAAGGGATTGCAGCCAAGAGGAATTACCAAAACCCGAATGAAGGCCAAACATGTAGTGGGACAAGGGTAAAGTAAAAGGAAATAGAGGAAAGAACTAGGAGGCAAAGGACATTTATAGACGTCTAAATACAGGCATGTATATATGTAAGTACATTTATATATAATGATAGGGAAATAGATCTATGTACATATATTTATTTTTTAAGTTTTAAGGCAAAAGACGGACATTGGGCCTTCACTTAAGTACTCCTTCAATGCAAGAACCCATTGAAGACAAATGTATGCATAAGCAAATGTGGTGAAGAAAGCTGATGGTGCCCAACTGTCAAAAGGTATATGGTGTGAGGTCTTAAAGGCTTGAAGATAAACAAGCGGCCATCTAGCTGAGAAGCAACCAAGCCCACATGGGAGAAGCACACCAGCCTGTGTGATCAGGAGGTGTCGATGGGATCAGGTATCAGGCATCAAAGACCCAAAACAAAAATCACATCAATGTGAATGAGGGGGAGGGCAGAGTGGAGACCTGAAGCCCATCTGCAGACAACTGGACATCCCCTCACAGAAGGGTCACAAGGAAGAGATTAGTCAGTCAGGGTGCAGTATAGTACCAATGAAATATACAACTTTCTTCTAGTTCTTTAATGCTTCCTTCCCCCCACTATCATGACCCTAATTCTACTTTACAAATCTGGTGAGACCAGAGTATGTACAGATAAGAGCTCACAACACAGGGAATCCAGGACAGATAAAACCCTCAGGACCAATAATGAGAATAGCGATACCAGGAGGATAAAGGAAGGTGGGGGGAGTAAGAGGGAGGTGATCATAATGATTGACATATAACCCCTTCCCAAGGGGAAGGACAGCATAAAAGTGGGTGAAGGGAGACAGTAGTCGATGTAAGATGTGAAAAAAAAAATTTATAAATTATCAAGGGTTCATAAGGGAGGGAGGGGAGGGAAGAAAAAATGAATACTAAGGGCTCAAGTAGAAAGAAAATGTTTTGAAAATGATGAAATGTGCTTGACACATGAATATATGAGTGATGAGTTGTAAAGGCCTCCAATAAAATGATTTTTAAAAGATGACACAGGCAGGCTCTAGGGAAACTCTCCTTACATAAGCTCAGGGCCATAACCTAAGTCAGGCTGTTGCATTTCACTCGAATCCCCTTACAACTGATAGGCTGATCACAACTGGTCACAACATGGGGATGATTTTATCATTACCTATGACCAAATCACTGAGAATCGTGGCTCAACCAAATTGACAATATTGGGGGGGACGGGACACAATTGAATCCATGACCAGGACCAAGACAATTTCCAAATTAAGAGTGCATCAATGAGCATGAGCACCCAATAGGTGCCCAACTCTCATGATTACCATGAAGAACCATACGAGAAAAGGACCAAGGCACTGAGCCTGATGGTTAAGTCCTCCAAGCTTAAATCTACAAAGAAACAAAGTTGGACCACATGCAGTATCTGGTAACGCAGCAGGAGCACTCCATGAAGTGCTTGCTTCGGGAGCCGCTGGGCGCTTCATGCGGGCATAAGGGACTTTAGGGAAGAGAAACGCAGGCTGTGGCCTAAGGTCTGGAGGTCTCAGCGGGCTCAGACACTTGGAGGGACGGCGTCTGGTTCACTGTGTGTCTGAGAACTTCACAGGGAAAGGCCTAGCAGAGGAATGAGTTTGGCATTTGGGGAAAACGCTGAGATCAGTCTGACCTGGCCATACATAGGACTTGTGATAGAGAGTCATGAGAGACACTGTTGGCTATTTTAGGCTGGGACCTGAGTGTAAAGACCAAAAAGTCAGGCCAGGACCTGGATCACCACAAAGAAAAGGTCTGAGAGCAACGATGCGGTGCATCCCCTAACAGCAGGACCATTCCCATTCTGGGACCAGGGGGGATCTGAATGTAAGCCAGGGACACCCTCACAAATTGAAGAAGGTACTGGTGCCTGCCACCACCAGCTACCATGACCCAGTTCTACCTTACATATCCGGCTAGACCAGAGAGCACACATTGAGACAGATAAGGGCTCTCGACACATGGAATTCAGGAAAGATAACCCTCTCGGGAGGGGGATGGCCAGGGAGGGGGAAGGGTGAGAAAGGGGGAACCCATCACAAAATTAGATATATACCCCCCACTCCAAAGGGGATGGATAACAGAAATGGGTGAAGCGAGATAATGGACAGTGTAAGATATGAAATAATAATGACAATATAGAATTAATCAGGGACTCACAAGGGTGGGAGGGTGGAAAAAAGAGGAGCTTATACTAAGAGCTCAAGTAGAACATGTTTTGGAAATGATGATGGCAACATATGTAAAATTTGCTTGATACAATTGATGTATGAAATGTTATAAGCGCTGTAAGAGCCCCTGATAAAATGATTTTTTAAAAGGAAGAAAGAAAAGAAAGTACTGGTGATGATTCTTTGGTTGCAAGCAATAGAAAAAACATAGTAAACAGTTAAACATTTTTAAAAGATTATATGAGCGTGAGTCAAAAACTATTGCTACTGAGGTTCCAATTTATACGCGCACTGGTTTATTCCAAGTAAATGTGGCTAGATAACAGTTGTATGAGTCCCTAATAAAATGTTAAAAAAAAAAAAATGTGGCTAGACTAAAAGTGTCTCCATGATCTTTGAATGAGTGCAGACAACTTCTCTCGGCAATGCTTCTCTCAGTCTTAGGTTAATCAGAGTGCCTTCAAAAAAGGTCCAACCAGAGCGAAAGCTTTCAAAGGCAGCTGTTGGTTAGTTCAATTCAAGGTGGGACGTCAACTCAGAAGGTTAAATGACTTTTTGGGGGTGTGTGGAGTTTCCCAAGGGGTAGTTTGGGGTAATTTTCTTAAAGGACATAGGATGATCACAGGGACTTACTATGAAGAAGTTTTAAGAACACTGACAGCTGCGTTAAGGAGAAAAAGAACAGGAAAGCTGAGCCACGCGGTAGTTTTTTCATCGTGACAATGCACCTATTCATTCTTTGAAGGTCGCAAGTGCTGTCCCATGAGATTCCATTGAGAAACCTTAACCTCTCCTCCTGGAGTCCTGATCTTGCCCCCTGCAGACTTCTCTTTGATTATGATTAGAATACCCAACTTGTCATTTTGACATGATGTAAATTGAAGAGTGCAGAAATATTCAGGAAGGGTTACTCAGTGCCATCGAGTTGATTCCGACTCATGGCAAACAGGAACAGGGTTTCCGAGGCTCTCTCCGTCTTATGGGAGCAGAGAGCCTCACCTGTCTCCCTCAGAGTAGCTGGCGGATTGAAGTTGAACTGCTGGCCTTGCAGTTCATGGCTCAGTGCTGACCCATCAGCTCCAGCCGGGCTCCTTCAGAGGACGAAAACCAAAACCGAACAACACTGCCATGGAATAAATGACAACTCACATCAAACTCTATACACTTCCGAAGTGTATTACACTTCTGACTTCAAACTCACATCAAACCCTATTGGAAAGGGTAGAACTGCCCCTTATGAGTTTCCAAAACTGTAACTCTTTAAGGGAATTGAAAGCCCTATTTTCTCCCAAGGAGCGGCTGGTGGTTTCAAACTGCTGCCTTTGCAGAGCGCAGCCCAACGTGTAACCGCTAGCCTCCAGGGCTCCTCAGGGTAGGGTTGGACTCAGCAAGGGTCCTCAAACTGCAGCCTGCAGGCCAATGTGGCCCATGGAGGACATGTATCCAGCCTGTTGGGTGTTTTTGTCCCGTTTGTTTTTTAACTTCAAAGTAAGATATGTGCAGTGTGCATAGGAATTGGTTCATAGTTTGTTTGTTTTTTAACTATAGTCTGACCCTCCAACGGGTCTGAGGGACAGTGAGCTGGCCCCCTGTTTAAAAAGTTTGAGGACCCCTGGATTAGAGCATTGGAAATACCAGAAGTGTAATACACTTCGGGAGTGTATAGATCTAGACAGAGGCAATAATAGCTTCCCATTTTGATATATATGTTTAACAAAGGTTTTTATGACTTATAGCAGGATGTTTTGATTTATCCTCGCAGTAGAAAAAAATGGGGTATCTCATAGGATCAAAAGAGAAGCTAAAGAGGTGGTCCGAGAAGGATGAGAAGCAAGAACAGTGACATCAGAGAGAGGCCGAGCTGACGAGTGGTACCTTCATGGTGCTGCCTTGTGGCTGGACTCCTGAGTCCCTGTCTTCCCCTGAGAGCTCGTGTGGGCAGTGACTGGCCCCAGCTGCACCCTCACTGAGCTCTGGTCACACTCTCTTTCCAGTCTATCCCTGGTCATGGCTTCCCTCTGTGTCTGGGCCTTGAGTGCTTCAGTGTCCTTTGTGGTTTCCTTACTCCTGCGAAGCTGTGAAGTGTCCCTTCCTTAACTGCTCTTGAACTGACTCAGTGTGCTGGGTCCTGAAGTACCTTGAAGACAGCAGCATGGAAATCCCCTGCCTTCCTGGTCCCAATGGTGGGCTCCATGGCTCAGGGCTGCCTCAGAGGCACAACCGTGCTCAGGAAGCTGGGTTGCGTGTCCCCTGGGTTTTGACAGAGCCCTGAAGTAGCTCTTCTGTCCTCTCCTACCACATGGAGAAAAAGGAAAGGTGCCCAGACTGGCTAACCCAGGATAGGCCTTCAATTGCCCGTTCCAGGGAGTTCTTGCCCCTTGTCCTCATGCTGCTTTATTAGCTGTTCCTTGTCCTCTCAAAGCAAGCAGCTCTGCTTCCATGGACTCCTTCCAACGGAGAAGCCAGGGCCCTCTTTATACACGTTGGCTATCCTCTTGTCTCTGCCGCCTTCCAAAGTATTGTGGGGAACAAGAAGAAAGGTTATAAGCCTTCTTTGAGCTGTGTGATACCGCCTCCGATCTTGGTTTCCCTGGGAAGCAGCAGGCAAGGGAAGGCCTGTCTCTGACTGGAGATAAGACAACTGCTCATTAAGGAAGCTGAGAACCAAAGGAGGTGATGAATGCTGTCAGGAGCAGAGCCCAGCAGAAGCACAGAAGTGTGCGATGGAATCAGAACTGATGGTGGGAGGAAAGAGGAGAGGATAACAGAGCTGGCCCAGAGTAGACCGGACTCTCACTCCCAAAGGGTTCTCTTTGTTACAACAAAACCATCCTCCTCCACATCCTGACCCTCTACATCCTGGACGCTGTCATCTTAGAAAGAGTGCCACATTGTCATTGTGTGTGTGTGTGTGTGTGTGTGTGTGTGTAGAAGCAGTAGGGACATGGGTACAGGCAAGTTTCGCTATTCATTCCCCAAACATCTGCTGAATGCCTACTGCATACGGGGGCTGTTCTAGGTGCTGGGAACACAAGGATGAATCAGACATAGTCCCTGCGCTCATGAAACTTGTGTTTTGGCTTCCTGTTGCATGAAACATTCCATATCCCTGCTATGACCCATGGAACCACATATGGTCTGGCTCCCAACCTCCTCTCCAACTGCATTTCGTGCCCTCTCCCCTTCTCCCAAGGAGCCCTGGTAGCACACTAGTTACAAGTTGGGCTGCTGACCTCGAGGTCACCAGCGCAACACCACCAGCAACTTCGTGGGAGAAAGATAAGGCTTTCTACTTCTGCAGAGTTACAGACTTGGAAACCCACAGAGGCAGTTCTACTCTGTTCTGTAGGGTCATTATGCGTCAGGACCCACTCAACGGCAGTGAGTTTCTTTTTGGTGCCCCTTCTTTCACTCTGTTGTCATCCCAAAAGCTCCTGTCTACACTGAGCCTGCCAACTCCATTCTTTATTTTTTAAATCATTTTATTGGGGGTTCTTATAAAATTCCATATATCAATTGTTTCAAGCATACTTGTACATATGTTGGCATCATCATTTTCTAAATATTTACTCTCTATTTGAGCCCTTGGTATCAACTCCACTTTTTTCCCTCCCTCCCAACTTCCCACTCTCAGGACCCCTTGATAACTCACAAATAATTATTGTTTACATGTCTTACAATGACTGCTATATCCCTTCACCCATGTTTCTGTTGTTCATCCCCCTGGGAGGTGGATTATCCATCAATCATTGTGATCAGTTTCCCCCTTTTTCCCTTCCTTCCCCCATCTTTTTCCTACCCTCCTGGCATCGCTACTCCCAATTCTGTTCCTGAGGGCTTTATCTGTCTTGAATTCTGTGTGTCGTGAGCTCTTATCTGTACCAGTGCACATGCTCTGGTCTAGCCAGAACCGAAAGGCAGGCCTGGGGTCATGACAGTAGGGGTGATGAAGCCTCAAAGAACCAGAGGAATATTGTGTGTTTCATCAGTGCTATACTTTGTCCTGGTTGACTCATCCCTTCCTTGTAGCCGTTCTGTGAGGGGATGTCCTATTGTCTACAGATGGGTTTGGGGTCTCTACTCCAGCACCCTTCATTCTCAATATGTTTTTATTTGTTGGGGTCGTCTGGTGCCTGTTACCTGATTCCATCCATACTTCATGATCGCACAGGCTGGTGTGCTTCTTCCATGCGGGCTTGTTGCTTCTCTGCTAGATGGTTGCTCATTTAACTTTAAGCCTTTAAGACCCCAGATGCTGTATCTTTTGATAGCTGGGCACCATCAGCTTTCTTCACCAGACTTGCTTATGTACCCATTATGTGATAGTGCTGGGAGGGTGAGCATCACAGAATGCCAGGTTGTTAGAACAAAGAGTCTTGCCTTGAGGGAGAGCTTGAGCAGAGGCCCGAAGTCCATTCACTACCTCAATGTATTGCATATAAATATACGTACCTAGGCCAATACTTCTATTTTTATGAATAAATTTACATAAGTGCACACCTATGCTTATAGGTGGGGGAAGGATGGAGACCACACCAGGTGACACTGTTAGAAGAAGTGACACCAAAATGACTGTCGATAAAATATATACAGTGTTTCAGCAGAAACTATTTTTTATAAAATGATCCCTGTAGCCAGTACTCATGGAACAGAAAAATAATTTTTCATAAGCTCTGCTTATAAGTATTAATATATTTACAAGGTTAAAGCTCTGTGATAAGTTACCTTTTGAACCTTCCAACACATTCCTCTCTGATCTGTCATCATTACCCAACGAGGACGGTATTTCAAATCTTGTGGTTTCATCGGCAGGTGCAAAAGCAAGCATGCGCTGGTGTTTTCATCGCTGCCAGTGTTTTTACAGTTGCTGATTCTGTCAAGCTTTCAAGTGCTTTAGCTACAATATTGTGGTAATCAGTATTTGTGAACGTGTATCAATAACTTCTTTGAGAATTAAAGCTTAATTAAAGGAAAATAAGGATCAAATTTTTAAAAGGCATCTACTCAGTTACTAATAATGTAATCAGCAATGTGGTAATTCAATATAGAAATATTTTGCAAAACACGGTGTTGTTAGAATTCATATAATTTAATACCAGGGGACTTCAAAAAGTATGTGGAAAGTATGTTAAAAGATACTTTTTCCACAAATTATTACATTTAATCAAGTTACAATTATATTTATCACATATTAGTCTATGGTTAAAGTTGATAATAAGTGTTTTTAAGGCTTCTGTATAGTCTGGTATAGGAAGAGGTCCATGGTGGTGGAAGGGTGTGGTAGTCACCTAATCTGGTGTCAATTTAAGGATTAAGAGGGCAGGGATGGAGTCTAGTCTGACAATCTGGAGATAGCCAATGAAACTTCTGTGTGGGCATGGCCTTCTCCTGAGAAATCTGGGACTTCCTCCTCGAAGGCGGAAGACACTCTCTGTCTCTGCTACTCTCTGGAAGACACTGCAGATGACAAGCCACATGGACACAACCAGACCTCGGAAGCTAAAGAAGCCACAGAGAGACCCCTGCCAGCACCAAGATGCTTACGCCACTGGACCCAAAGATTTTCTATCCACTGGCTTGTGATCGTCCTGTATTTGGCTTCATTGCATGTGTTTCATGACTCTGAAGAGGACTTTATAGATTGGTATCAGACATGTGGGCTAATATCAGACTTATGGCCTTGGACTGGACTAGGTTGGGATGTTTTCTCAATGTTCAATTCCTCTTGTATATAAAACTTTTTTTTAAAACTCTTTCTTATACACATATGTATGTCCATGGATTTGTTTTTCTAGTCTACCAAGACTAACACAAAGGGTTTGACAACGTAAATTACCACAAGGTGATAGCCACCCTAGTGATGACACGGGTATGTTTGAAGAACTGAAAGGCAACCCGGGTGGCTGGGGCAGAGAGGGAAAGGGGGTAGTGATTTAGCCTGAGTTTCCCTGAACGAAGGGCCTGGCATGGAGATTGATCCAGGAAGCACGAGTGAGGGGCAGGGAAGTGACAGAGGAGAATGTATTATTGAGTTGATCACAGCTTCAAGCCATGGGGAACATTCTGAAAAGCTTTATGAAGAAACAATCCACCTGGGGGAAGAAAGAGAGACTCATTTACCCATGGTTCCCTGGTCCGTTGATCAAATGTTTCCCTAAGGTACCTGCATTTCTGGGCTGCACAGAGGCATGAAAGCCAAGTGGCAGTTCCCTGGCCACAGAGAAACCCTAGGGCAGAAAGCCAGAGAGTAAGGTCAGGAGCCTGAGGCTGCCCATGCACGAGCTGCTGAAACCTGCCACAGCAGCGACTGGAGTAAAGGGGAGGCTGAGAAAATGTGAGCTGTCAGACAGGGTAAGAGGGAGCCAACCTGAGGCCAGGGCAGAGAGTGGACTGTGTGCATCTGAAGTGAGAAGAAAGCTGAGCGTGCAAAGGAATAGAAGAATGAATTGTGTGGTCAGAGGCTCTGGCGAGCAGCCCCTGACTAGAGCCCCTTTGTAGGACGCCCAACCGGGTCCCCATCTACTCACTTCTTCCTGTACCAACATGACCGTTTCTTTTGGGGAACATCCTAATTATCCTGTAGTATCATCCCATGGGAAGAGTGAAGAAGTAGGGTACTGGTGTGTTTCTTAAAGGATCGCTGCATGTGACTGATGTTGAATTGAAGGCTAGGAAGGATTCTCATAGTGTTTATTACAAGACTCTGACATGGTGCCTACGTGTACGCCTTTATTCCATCATCAGTCTCTAGTTACTGGGCATCTACTGTGTCCCAGCTCTGCCCCGGGCACTGGGGGTGCAGCAGTGAAGAGACAACAAGGGTCCTGGACCTCATTGAGCTCCCATCCCAGGGGGTGACGTGTATCCTTGGTACACACTACCCGCACGTTTCAATGTATACACAGAATAGGCATGTGCTACCTTCTTGGGGCCTATGATGCCATTTCACTTCCTCCATAACCTCCCCCTGCCCGGCGCCTGCTGCCCCCTCTTCCTGCTCCCCTGCTCAGCCTCACACTGAAGGCTCTAGGAAGGAGAACAATTCTAGTCCCCTCACGCTGGGGACCAACGCATTCTGAGTTCTCTAGAAGTTTAATTTTGCCAACAGCCAGAGGCAATGACAGCCGCTCTGAAAATCTGGCTGCTGGTTCTCTGGGCAGGGCTAGGCAGCCCAGAAATAATTGCCTCTTTGAGTGTTTTATTGGAATGTGCACGTGCTTCCTGCTTCTGTGGGGGCTGTTCCCTCCCAGGGCCACAGCCAGTGGAATGTGAGGACTGGATTAGGCACGTGAGGCCGCTTCCAGGAGAGTGTGGAGGGCAGATCAGCTTCAGGGAGGCAGCCTGTCCAGCCCCCTTGTCCCTAAACCACTTTATTTAAGTAGGTGTTTGGAGAAGCCTGGCAACCCTTATTGTCACATGTACCCAGACCGTGCTCCCCTGCAAGTCATAACACGTACTCCAAGGTCAGCCTCAAGTCCCCCAGCTGCCCTGGCAGCCCTTCTCTAAGTGGGCTGAGGGTGGGTGTTATCCCAACCCTACGCTCCACCCCCCAAAAAGAAAAATGTGCATTTGAAACTGTAGCCTCTGTCCTGTCGTTATAATCTCTTCATTTGGGGCTGCATCATCTTTACAATGTGAATGAGGCAGGATTAATGTAGGCAAGATATAAAAGAGATTAAACAAGTGGTGGTGGGGGGGGCGGTATCAAGTGCCATGCTGATTGCACAGGAGCAGTAGCTCAGAAGAGACAAGGAGCTTCCTTCAGAGCCAACGCAGAGCGCGCGCCTTCCCCTTGAGCCAACACCCTGAACCGGGCCTTCCAGCTTCCTAAACTGAGAGACAATCAATCTGCGGCATTTGGTCTGGCAGCACTAGGTTAACTAAGCTAGTGAGACGGGGGCTGAGCTCTGCAGGCTGTTGGGCTCCCAGGCTCCCCTGTGCTGCGGCCCTTGTTGCGGGAGGCCTTCCTCTCTCTCCCGCTCTGCGCAGGGACACAGAATGCTAACGATGATGAGTCCAGATTTTGCTGTGTGTGGAACCAGCCAGATGGATCCTGAGACCACGTCCTGGCTCGTCCACCAGGCCTGTGACGGCACCAAGATGGCTGCTTCCTCGGAGGCTCTTGTTGGGAAGAGGGAAGGGAAGCAGAGGATGGGGGGGAAAGGACTGAAACCATGAGGGGGGGGGTGTTCAGTGACCTGCCCCACATCTGGTAGTGTCTGCTTCCTCAGCCCCCGTGGCGCCTGTCCCACACCCCTGACGTGCCGGGTACCTGGTGCCCTTGACTAGGTCCGCCAGTGTGGGACGTGGGGCGGGCGGAAGAAAGGGGCTTCCTCTGCGTGCAATTATTTCACTCTCTGACTCGGCTGAAACCCGCAGAGACCATAGGCCTGTTGACTGTGTTCTCTCTCAACCACCCTTCATCAAGGTCATGCAGGACACAATGGACTGGCCATCAGGGTGGGTGCAGGCAACCACCCTGTAGTATTCCCCGGAGTGGGACACACTGGAGCCCTGGTGTCTCGGTGGGTAAAGCACTCCAGTGCTACAAAAAAAGAAAAAAGGGAAACACTCAAAGAGTTGGATTGACACCGTGGCTGCAGCCCTGAGCTCAACCACAGTGACAGGCTGAGGCTGGCGCAGCGGCTGTGCACAGGGTTGCTCTGAGCTAGAACCAACTCCACAGCGCCTCTCACCTGGCAGGGTTAGAGAGGCTTCTTTACGATCTATTGCATCTCGGAATACACAATGGTAATAGTTACACAGCATTATGAATATGCTGAATGCCACTGAATAGTGCATTTTTAAATAGGTAAAGTAGTAAGTTTATGTTATGTAAATTTTACCACAATTAAAAAGAAGAACAAAAAATGTAAAATCAACAAAGCGCAAAACCTAGTGTTGTGTTTGGCATACGGTCAGGGCTCAGAAAATGGCATCTCTTGGAGTGATGATGGCAATGTTATTCAGATGTCTGCTTACATGTCTGTCACCTTTAGTAGACTGTGACCTTCTTAAGGACAAGGGCCACAGCCACATAATTGCTGTATGCATGGCACCCTGACTGGCTCAGAGTGCACTCCCAATAAGAGATAACAAATGTCAGCATTATCATCTCTCGTTGTTCTTGTTAGGTGCCACAGAGACAGTTCTCCTAGCGACTGCACGCAAAACAAAACCCGGCCTGGTCCTGCACCCCCTCACAGTCATTATGTTGGCGCCCACTGGTACAGCCACGGGGACAGTCCGTCTCCTTGGGATCTCCCTCTTTTGTGCAGACCTTCTACTTTACCAAGTATGATGTCATTTTCCTAATATCATGTCTAAAGTACACGAGACAAAGTCTCGTCGCCTCACTTCTAAGGAACAATCTGGCTGTAATTCTTCCAAGACAGACTTGTTTGTTCTCCTGGCAGTCCCGTGGCATAGTCAATACTCTTCAGCGACACTGGCGTTTGAATGCGTCCGTTCTTCCCCGGCCTTCCTTATTTATTGCCCACCTTTGGAGTGCCTACGAGGCCATCAAAAACACCTTGGCTGGCGCCAGACACACCTCCATCCTCAAAGTGACATCTTTGCTTTTCAACACTCTAAATTGGTCTTTTGCAGCAGGTTGACACAATGCAATATATCATTTGATTTCTTGACTGCTGCTTCCACAAGCATTATCATTACCTAGCCTTTAATGAGGTTTTACCAGATGTCAGACACGGTTTCAAATGATTTACCAGGATTACCTCATTTAATCTTCACAACAATCCTAAAGTAGGTATTTGCATCCCCATTTTGCAGATGAGTAAGATGAAGTTTATCGAGGTCAGACAATTTGCCTGAAGTCACACTGTAAGAAATGAGAGACTGAGGTACAGTTTTGAACCGGGCCAATTTGACTTCGGAGGTTTTGACCAATTACCACATATCCGACTGGCCAGCCTGCCCTGAACTAGACTGCAACCCTGGGTCTGTGTTTCTTTCTCGTCTAGCAGATTGTGAAACCTCTGGCAACTGGTAGTGGGTTTGACGTCTTTCTGTAACCTGTGCCTGACATAGATCCTGGCACACAGCAGATCCCCAGCTCATATTTGCCGGATGAGTGGATGAGAAAATGAAAGACAGAAAGGAGAAGGCCAATGGTGGGCAGTGAGGCTAATGTGGCAACAGACCTTTGGTGCTGGAAAGCACTGGTGGGGTGGGGGTGAGGGATGTAAGGCCAGAAGTGGACCGAGGAGAGGACTGTATCCTGCCTGTATCAGGCCCATACACCTTTTCCTGGACCCCTTGTAATTCCTCCTACACTGAAGCTCATTTGCAAGGATATTTTCATGGGAACAGCCTGAACCATGGAAGAAGGTGATCCGAGAGGGCTCAATGCTGCCTCTGTCCCAGGAAGCCCCTTCCCAGTCCTAAGACTGCTGGCCTGCACGAGGTGGGGGGGGGGGGAACACAGAGAGAGGCACATGGCATGTGAGTGATCCAGCGGTTAGAGAACAAGACAGGAAAATAGGCAGCAGAATCTGTGTGTCTCAGAAGACCAGACAATCGGGGTGGGAGAGTCACCGCTGCCTCAGTCTTAACACTTGGGACTCAACATACTGGTCAGGAGAAGGTCAGCGTGGGCGGGTGGATGTGTCTCCATTCCTGGTCATATTGTGAGCACAAGGGGTAGGGGCTGCCCTCTCATCTCACCCCAGGGCACCTTTACCTGACCTCTAAGCCTGGCCCTGCTCCTTCAAGTCCAGATACTGCTAGGGAGGGAGAGGGACCACTTAATTTATCTTTCTTCCTTTGATTCGCAGTCCAGGCAACGACTTGACTGCTTCACTGGAACATTCTTTAATTCTGAAGTTCTTTTTCTCATTACGGCTCGAAAATTAAAATCTCTCTGCCTTGGGCAAGTGAAGGCTGGGTGAGGGACGGCTGGCGCCGCCACACATTTCTTATTTAAGTCCATTTGGAAACACCAGTGCCTTCTCTCAGGGCAGGTGACCGAGGAGAGGACAGGGCAGACTTTCGCCTCCTTCCTCCTCACGTCGTCTGCATTAGGCCTCCCATTACTCCTGCAGCCCTCACTGATCCGACTAATCACAAACTTAATAACACCCTGCACTTGTGAAGCTCTTCCACATGCATTATTTCCAGCGGATCTTCACAGCAGCCCTGCCAGGAAGGAAAGCAGGTGCTCTTGTCCTGTTTTTATTAATGAGGGAATGAATGGAGGGCCGGCACATTTTACAGATGAGAGGAGGAGGCCTCGTGCGATCCTCAGAAAGGTGGCCTTGGGGTGGACGTGGTAGAAGTTGTGGCCCCTCTTGCTCAAATTCCCTTGCTTGGGATCCACTTGGAGCATGACTGCCTCTTTTCCTTGCCCCCAGAACACTGAATGATGGATCTACTCAGCAGCACTGTGATCTCAGCCAGCTCCTATCCCCTCTCTGAGTCTCAACATCCTTATGTTTAAGAGAAGGGTTACCTTAAATTATGTCTAATGCCAACCAGAAGTGCCTGGGCCCAGACCCCAGGGAGACAAGGAGAGTAGCTCTCTGTGGTTTCTCTCCATCTCCTTGTTTCCAGCTCACTGTTCCGGGTGGTGGCTGCGGCACCCACTGAGAGTGTCCCCAGCTGGCTTGGCGCCGCTCTGCTCTTCTGTGGTCAATGCCGAGCTGTGCTCACAGATTTGCGGAGGGTATTTTGGTCTAGACGGGGTCTCCGAGGGCCGTTCCAGAACCTCCCCTCTAAGAGGGGCCTGGGGTCTGGTGGAAGGTGGCTCTGGGACTTGCCTCAAAGTCTCTGTAGCACACGGTTTTTACTGAGCATTATCAGAAGGCGGGGGGGATACCAAGCTACTGAGGACACCAGGCCTGGGACATTTTTCCTTACTGGGGGGAGACAGAATGCTTGGACTACATCTCAAGTGACACTAGAAGTTGTGACTGCCATGCTGCCCGACAGCAGGACGAACCTTTTAGGGGCACAAGCTCTGGCAGAAAGGGAGAGTTTTTGTTCTGCTTTTGCCCCCACCTCAGCTTCTCCCAAGGAGCTGGTAGTTTTCCACTTTCTTCTACTTCCTTTGTGGGCTCCAGAGCCTGCCAAGAGCCTTCCTGTGGGAACCAGGGTTCAAGGCCCGACATGACCCTAACTGCTCCAACAGCCTCATGTTGTTCCTGGTGTGATATGACAGCCAGCCTCATCTCCTTTCATGCCTCTCCAGGGAGCAGGAACCGAGATGCAGACCGCTCTCTTCTCTCCCACCCCACCCTACCCTGGCCAGCAGGAGGGTTGGAGCAGGCACCCAGGAACTTTCTAAGGGTAGTACGGGAAGGAGGGAGAGCTGAGGGAAGGGGGGTGGGGGTAGGGATTAAAACTCAATAATGATAAAAATTTTTGAGTTGCAACTCAATCCCCCAAAAGGAGGATGTATTGTTGAGGGAGGGAGAATGAAAATAGGCAAGGAGGAAAACTGAGGATTTAGGATGAAATAGATCTGGGTACAAATTTCAGCTCTACCCTAAGCTGTGAAATCTTAGGCAACCTCCGGAACCCCCAATTTCCTCCCCTGTAAAACATCAGTAATCATAATAATGAGAGTCCTGATATGCCAGACACTTACCGTGGTGACTGGCACAGAGTTGTTGTTACAGTTTAGGTGCCCGAGTTCCTCAGACCCATAGCAACCACAGGCACAACAGAACAAACCCTGCGAGATCTTTCCCCATCCTCCCAGCTCTTCCTGCACTTGAACCCACTGCTGTGGCCACTGTGGCCATTCATCCCATTGAGGGCCCTGCTCTTCTCTCTGCCGTCCCTCTACTTTTCCAAGCAAACACGAAGGACTCAATAGGTGGCTGCTCATCTTACCGTTGCTGTTAGTTTTACTGTTATTGTCGATGACGGGGAAATAGGGACTGAGGATTAGAGACGGACCTTTGTTCATAGTGATATTCAGCCCCAGCAAGGAGGTACAGGATATCCCCAGACAGGGGGTCTCCGCCAGAAGCGATCTCCAGTCTCCTGAGATACCTCTCCAGTTCCATCTTATTGATATAGACATAAAGGCTTTGATTTCCCTGGGACAGCTCACTTTATCCTAGGAACAAATAGCACTGGGGAAATTAGAGAGACAGACCTAGCAGTTGAGTCCCTCTTGCTGACAGATAAAGGGGCCTCTGTTCTGATTCCCGTCAGTGGCAAAGGATGACGCTTGGGCTGCCACTGAGCACGAGGGCCAGGCCAGCAGGAACAATGGTTGGGCAGATGCCAGGGCCTTGGGAAAGGACTGAGGTCTCAAAAGAGAAACCAGAGCTCCCCATAGGGATCACCTTCCCTTTTGTGCCTCTCACTCTGGCTTCCCCCTCCCCCTCCATCTCTGGGTAGGATGATCAAACTGAGAGACAGCAGGTAGGTGGGTGAGATCATAAACACTGGGACTCTCGCCTTAGGGAGCTGGTTCGGAATGCTGGGTTCCCCCTATATCACTAGGTCTGGGGGACATAGATATGATTGAAATCTCAGAAAAATAGGGTCACAACCCTAAGCTCCTGAGAAAGGAGAGTCCACAGCTGTCAACTTCACCTCACCCCATCATCTTTCTCTGCTTGTTCCTCTTGGTCTACTCCGTAACCACAGGCTGGTCTTGCAAGATTTCATCTTCTGCCCCAGGTCCCCTACACTTGTATAGGAGAGTCTGCCTCTTTCTCTCATTCCCTTTCAGCTCATTTGTATCTCTGATTACTTCAACCAAAAGCTTGCTTGCTTTTATGATAGAGGACCTACGAGAGGCTAGGCCCTGGGGCTGGGGTAGCTCAGGCTCCTCCTCGGGGCATGGGGGCTGGGAAGGGGCCACATTGACGAGAACAAGCTGGCTCATGAGAGCACAGAGATGGATGGAATGCGGTATGGACTGGACTCTGAGTGACTCATCACCTCAGGGGAGAGAACTGGGAGAGTGATGTCATTGTTGGAGCTGGTCTGGACACTGGCTGCTAAACCCCGTGCCTGGCCTACAACTTGTCCCTGCCTCACTAACTTCTTTTTGTCTCCCCATTACAGTGCAGGACTGGGGAAGCAGGTTTCACTGATGACGACCTCTGAAACCACGATGGTTTCCTTAGACCAAAACCGTACTTCCCACATCCTCATTCCACTTCCTCTGCCTGGCTCGTAGGTGTCCTCATGTGCACGCAGACACTCACTGCCTCACCCGTGTGTATGGACTTTCTACCTGTCTAACAGCGCATGTGCATGTGCTTGCACGTACAGGCACACACTCATACATACTCCCACTTGCCATCTGTTTCCTTCTGCCGGAAGAAGCATACACACAGGGCCAAGCCTTGTGCGCGAGGGAACGTGAGGGTCTGACACTCCTTGGGAGTGATCTGAGGAAGAACTCTTGCGTACTCTTAATGCCACGTCCCTCTTGTCAGCCAGGGCCACATCCTTGCGCCTAAGAGCCCACCCAGCGTTTGGCTAGGCACGTGTATCCCTGTATTCCAACTTCATAACCAGAGAAAGTGGGAAGCTATGACGTTTGTGGGGTGGGGGCCTGTTGAGATATGTGGGAAAAGACAATTTACCCAAGTTGTAGGTCCAGAGGCTCTGAGACGCTGACTCCAAGACAAGTCAACAGTGTTCCTCCCCTCCTCCCGTCTGAATGTATCTTTCTTTCCTTCTATAGGATTGGGGGAGAATGTTGAATCTCATTGGTAACAAAACCTCAATATTCTAGTTTGAGCTGGGGCAGAGGAAGGGTTCCCAACATGAGTGTGAATATTAATGGTATGTAAATTGCATGCAAATGAACCCAATGCAAAAATAAATAGCTTGTGGGTCCTTAAAAAGAACAATTAGCCTGAGGTGAAGGCAGTGGAGGAGTGACAGCTCAAGTAATGGGGTGACTTCGAGAACCTGGGTGGTCGATGGCGTCCACCCCAGCCCACGGAGATCCTGGACTATGACATGGTAAAAATGCTTCATTTGGGTCATCAGCAACTGTCTTAGGCTAGGTTCTCTATTAGGCAAAATCAGACCCAAAAAAGAGATTGTCTTTGCCGGGGCATCCACATAGGAGGGAGTTCATTTAAAGTTTGTGGGAAATGGAATTAAAAGATAATGGAATTTGACCACAAACTTTTTGAAACTCCTCATATTACTGGGTGCAGGATACATGCGCAAGGAGACCTGCCCTTTACATCAGATCACAATATGGAGAATAATTTTATCATATTCACCAAACCACTGAGAGTCACAGCCTAGCAAGGTTGACGTCTAACCTAAACTAGCATAGCAAACAAAGGATGAGTATTTATCACCCACCCATTTGGTATGGCAGAAGTGGGTTTTCCACGAAGTTAATAAAGCTTACATTTCAGGATTCCTCATTTTCATAAGCCTCATCCAATATCTGCACTTAACGTTGTGTTCAGAATTTTATATATTTTATCTTAAAGCGGGCTTTCTGAATTGCATAAGCTTTGTGCATCACAAACACTGAATCCATCTCTGTATCGATGAGATTGATCTGGAAAATGTAGACAAGCTCCTTGTTCTTAGCTTAATTGGAAGCCTCCTCTGAAATCAGCTCTCTCTATCAGAGATGCCT
>NW_022111373.1:680822-696265 GCF_000313985.2 Echinops telfairi
GCCTGCAATACCCTCCTTGCTGGTCTACCTGCATCTGCTGGTGTCCCCCCAATGCATCAGACCTGCCTCTCTTCCGAGCCCTCCTGGTTTAGCATAATAACAAACACCTGGGCCCCCCCCCGCTAGATGGAATGTGAAACCGCTGGCCCCAAACTCAGTAATCCTTATTAGGAAGCATATACCTAATAAATAATAATATCGTACATACATATGGAAAGCCCCTGAGAGCTTCTCAAGGGAATGTCATTTGAGCTTCACCACAACCTTGAAGCAGGAAGGAGTATTTGTTACAGACAAGGAAACTGAGGCTCAGTAAGTCAGATGACAATAGCTGCTGCCATGGAAGACTCTGATTCATGGTGACGCGATCTGTGTCAGAGCAGAGCTCTACTCCATGGAATTTGCAATGGTTGATTTTTCACAAGTAGAAAACCAGGCCTTTCTTTCCAGGCGTCTCTAGATGGACTCAAACCTCTAACCTTAACAGTCCAGTGTGTCAACCATTTGCACAATCCAAGGCTCTGACAATAACTCACACTTAGACTGCTGTGACATATTTGTATTTCAGCTGGCACCGTTCTATGTAGGAACGCACTTAATCTTCACAACAACCCTATGTGGTAGGCACTGTTATTATTATTCTCCTTGTGCTGCTGTCGAGTACGTTCTGACTCATAGTAACATCACATATAATAGAGCGAAACACTGCCCGGTCCTGTGCCATACTCACAATTGTTCTCATGTTCAAGTCCACTGTTCCAGACACTGGGTCACTCATTCTCACTTTAGCAATGAGGAAACTGTGCCGAGGGAGGTTCAGCCACTCACCTTTGCCGGCCAAGGCTTGAATTCAGGCAACCTGGCTGCAGAGTCCTTGCTCGTAATGAGTTCACTACTCAAATGACTGGTCCAAGGTCACAAGCCAGAAATAGCAAAAGCAGGATTCAAATCCAGATCTTTCTGACCCCAAAGCCCTTTCTCATCATCACTAATCATTACCACCTCTCTAATCAGCCAGGACGTGTTCAGGCCATGTATAACCAGGGACTTGAATGAGGGACAAGGGGGACTGGTAAGTAGTCCAGGCTGTTGATCCTAGGGCCCAGGATCTCGTCACAGAAGCGGCCATTAACTAAGGATGAGTGCCAGTGTTCCTCAGGTGAGCCAGCAATCATCAACCTGCAAAAAGCCTTGGGAGGCTTCTTGAGAAGCTGGAATTTCAGTGTCCTCCTGAACCCTTCCGAACGAAAGTATTTGACCATCTCTCCTCCATCTTAGAATTCCCTGACAAAGGAAATCAAGATTATGGTCAGCGGGGATCATGTTCAAGGAGATCATATGGTAACAAAGTAAAGAATTATGGATTAGGGGTGAGGGTAAGCTGGAGGGAGACTAGGTAGGACACAGTTGTAAAAGTCCAGGGGAGAAGAGGCCTCCAAAGTGGCAGAGACTATGGTGTGCTATAGGGGCAAAGGAATGACGAGTGGACAAAGATTTCCTCTTCAAAGACACAGCCCCTATTTGTTCAGACCCGAGTGGAAGAAAAGGGTGGGGTCATAAACAATGAGGCCTGCAGGAGTGGAAGCCATTGAAAGCTACTAGAGCTCATAACATTCCCTCTTCCTGCTCTTTGGGCCCCCAGTCAGGCACCATGTCCCCAGACTCTGTGTGTGTGTGTGTGTGTGTGTGTGTCTTCAGACTGTGTGTGTGTGTGTGTGTGTGTGTGTGTGTGTGTGTGTATGAGATGGGGAAGAGTGTCAACCCTGGACTCTGGGGCCACATCACAGGAAGGTGAGCTATGCGGAGCATCAGAGAAGCGTGATTTAGAGTCTCATTCCCACTGCCCTTCACTGTGCTGCAAGGACAGTTCAATGTAATATATAATTACCGCCGCCCACCAAGGCTGCACTGTATACAGAGCTCCCCACCTTCCTCTCGCTCCCTCCTGCCTGCCTTCAGACTATAAATCAGTTTTCAATCCTGAGTGCTACCTGTAAATGTTCAAGCTCGGGATCCTTGCCTCTTAGTCCTGTATCCCTGGGGGGTGATTCAAGCTCAGAGCAGCCCCCCTTCCCCTGGCATTGTTCCTATCCCTTGATTGATAGTGGGAGGGGCAATTAAGGAGCTGAGATTGGCTCTAGGGTCTCTGGGGCCCTAGCTCAGGGCAGGGGGGTGCCTGGGTCTGTGTCTACCTAACTCACCAGGCCTGAGGCTGGCACAGGCTAATGTGCAGCACGGTGGGTACACACGCAGTCAACTAAGAGGGAAGGCATTGAAACGAATCCCTCCCCTAAGAATGGCAGCCTTTCCCCAGCCCTGTGGTATCTCCACTGGCCCAGGATGTGCCAGGCGGCAGATTGCCATCTTCTTTGGAGAGTAAGGGAATGACAATGCCTTCCCCAGAGGCTGAACAGGAAGGAGGAAGCACCAACCATGGTTTTGCCCTGAGCTGAAATCCCGCGATGCACCTGGGGGTGATAAAAGGGCAAATCAAGAGAGAAAATATTGGTTTGTACCTACCAGGTCCCTGGGGACTTTGATTCTTCCTTTAACAAAAGCTGCATGTCTCATTTCTTCTCTGTCCTGCTCCCTCTTTGCTAGGAGGCCTGCAATACCCTCCTTGCTGGTCTACCTGCATCTGCTGGCGTCCCCCCAATGCATCAGACCTGCCTCTCTTCCGAGCCCTCCTGGTTTAGCATAATAACAAACACCTGGGGCCCCGCCCCCCTCACAAGATCTGACTCTGCCCATCTCAACCATACAAACCTCACTGAATGCCACTCCTTCCCTCCTCACCTGACTCCAGTCAATCTGCTTTCGGTTTCTCCAACACTCCTACCACAGGGCCTTTGCACTGACGAGTCCCATGCCCTGAAATACTCTTCACCTGGGCCTACTCTTCCAGGTCTGCTCAGAAGCCATCGCTTTTCCCTGATTAGTCCATTTGAAGTAGGTCCTGCGGGCCCTGACCTGCTACTTTTCACCTCAGCCTCGTTGACTTAAAACTAATTGCCATAATGTATAATTCTTATACATTAGTTTCCTTGAATTTTCTTATTGGAACCTCCTAGAGGGGAGGGATCATGCTGTCTTATTTATGACTGTATTCTAGGTACTTAGCATAAAGCCTGGCACACAGTAAAAAAAACAACAACAACAAACAGAAAGAAAGAAAAGAAAAAATCCAGTTCTTTGGATGAATTGAGTGAATGGGTGATAACTGCCAAGACGAAGGCTTGGAGGTCGAGCTGACTCTGCCTACCTCCACTTGCAAGTAGCCCTAGGAGGCTCGGCTCGGCGAGGCGAGGCCCTGTCCTGCTCTTCTCCAGAAAGACGTCTTGGGCTGTGGCCCCTCTGGCTGCTTCTGGAACTGCCTCCCTGGCGTCAGGCCGCAGCAACCGCCCACTCCCCATCGAGGGCTTTACCAGCCCCACGGATACCTGTGCCCACGTTGGGGTACAGGGAGGATAAGGGGGGTGGGGGGCAGGGTGGCGGTGGAGAAGAGCGAGGGACAGCAAAGGTGAGCTGAGGAGGCAGCCTTACACAACGCCCCAAGCACAAAGCAAATGCAAATGAACTGAACGCTCCTTTTGAATAAACAGCTTTTAGTGAGTGAGCTGCTCTAATCCCCAAATGGCCCTAGTGACCGAGACGCTTCCTGGTGGGGGAGGGGCAGAATGTAGATCGCTGTCCGGAACTCCGCAGCGCCCTTGTCCCTGTGCTTTTACATTCAGGACATGCTCCTGTGGCTAATGGAACTCAGAGATCTCTAACCTTGGCCTCCGTGTTCCACCCCCCGCCCCCACCCCCGGAGCCTGGGAGCCTCGCCTGCCTCTGGGTTTGCAGGAGGCTGAGGCTGCGCGAGGCTGCATCCAGGGTTGAGCGAATCCCTGCAGCTGTACGCAATTGAGTGTGGCTGCAGTGATCAGCTCCGTGGGCTCTCCAGCGACCGGGGGGGCGGGGGGCGCCACATGTGGACCCACACATCCCTGACCCTGAGCTGTGTGTGCCTGAGAGTTTGTGTTACCTGTATCCCTGGGAACAAGCATTGAGGTCTCTGTTCTGGGCAGAAGAGGACACCCCTCCCCCCCCCCCCCCACACACACATCCTCTTTCTATTATTGCAGCTATTCTTCAGGGTGTGGGGTGGCTGGTCTCAGCTGAAGAGTCATGCTTCTTAAAGGGCTAATGACTTTCATCCGAATGATAATGAACGGATGGCAGGTTAGCACACACACACACACACACACCTCCAAATGATAATGAACTGATGGCAGGTTAGCACACCCACCCCCCACCACCACCCCCTGTGGAGAGAAGCCAGAGAAAGCAAGTGGGGATGGCATGGGGCTGGGGGGCTTTGAGGACTCAAGGACCATGTTTCTCAGGAGGCTCATTTCAGCTCTGCTTGTATTTTACAGGGTGAAGAGGGTGGGGACGGGAGCCCCAGAGGATATTAGAAATATAGTCTATATGCTCTGCCTGCCTCTTCCTGAACCCTCGTCACCTGCTTGGCTTTCTCTCACTCCCTGAGGAGCACTCATTATGACTCTACGCTGGGAGGGCTCAGGCTGGCCACTGCTAGCTCAAAGGCTGGTCCTGTGCAGAAAGGGATGGGGAAGTCACACTTAGAGGCCAAGATACAGATGTGGTCCAGATCGACCTTGGAGCCCTAGAAACTGGAAAGCTGCCCTTTGGTTGGGGAGACTGCCCAGGCTGACTCCACTGTTGGAGTCATATTGGAGTTAGGGCCAGGTGAGTTACCAATGCGGTGAGGACAGAAGAGTCCAGAGGCTTGCGGAGCATCCACACTGGATGGACCTGACAACGGTTCAAGGTTCCAGATGACAAAGCTGGAACACTAGTTGAAGATAAACCCCCACCCTCAACTAACCACGACAGCCCAGCTAAAGAGTTCAGGCACTTCATGAAACCTGGCCTGCAGCACTGAGAAGGCTCACCTTGCTGGAAACGTTCCTCCACCCCCTACTGAGAGGTAGCCACCCTCCCCAAGCTAGAGAGCTCTGGGCCCTCCCTGAAGAGCAGCCTGGCAAACATAGTAAGTGCTCAATAAACATTAGCTGTTGTGAATATTAGCAAAGCTCCTGGTAGAAAGGTCCTGAAATTCTGAGGGTGGTCCCTGTAGAGAGAGGGCTCAGCCTCTAGGGTCCTGTGAGTCATGAGGGTGGGGGTGGGGGCTGCAAAGCTGACATGGGGCCAAAATGGGGCCTTTCCTTCTCTTACCCAGCTTCCCAGGGTCACCATCCCCTTTCGTCCTGCAAGGCGTCTTCCTGTGTCCCAGGCAGACCCAGTGACCTTTCACTCAAGTCGGCAAATACATCCTTGGCAAGCCCTGGAAATGAAATTATGCTCAACATTTATATAGGGCTTTTCCATCACCCAGCCCTTTATAGAAATTAGCTAAATAAATGTATGAGGAGGAGAGCCTTGCTTCTACTGATCAGGGACTCCAGGCCCATCTCCAGTCTCATTTCCCACTTCTGTCCCTGCAAGGTTGAACTTACACTTATGAGGGCAGAATATGGGGAGTTGATCACTGAGTCAGAAAGCAAAGGGAGGAGGAATTCTACAGTATGCTTAATAGGTGGGATCTTCTTGGGGTCATTCTGTCTCAGTCAGAAAGATCCAGCCACTGGCCCAGTCTGAAAATGCTGTCAGGTGCTTGCCATAAATGGGGTCAGCCACCATATAAGCCCGCTCGTCTCTCCCTTAAGAGGAAGAGACAGAACAGACAGACAGTAAATAGAGCCTGAGTAAGTCATCAAAGCTCCTTTCCAGAGCATTAAGGGGGCAAGGGGCTGCACACAGCAATTTAGCCTGGCCTAGGGACCAAGGCAAACACTGGTGACCCTGGGAGTTGTGTTAGTCTGCTAACCACAGTGTTGGAGGCACAAACCCAACAGCTGCTGTGCATGAGAATGATGAGTTTGCCTGCTCCTATAAAGACTGACAGTCTCAAAAACCCTGTATAGGGTTGCTTTGAGCAGGAATTCACTTGATGGCAGTGATTTGGTTTTTGGCTTAGGGACCAGGGCCACTCTCACACAGCAGCATCCAACCCACCCATGCTCTCCCAGTGATGAGATCCCAGAGGCACTTCCCCATTCCCATCTACTCCCCACTGTGCTCAGACCTGCCTGCCTGTGCTGCAGTGAATGGAGCTGCCTTCCATCAGGCAAGTCAGCTTCCACCTTGGGAGGGGCTAGGAGGGAAGGGGAGGAGGCTGAGGCTGAGGCTGAGGCTGAGGCCAAGCAACGCAAGAGAGTTAGTGCAGGAGGTACCAAGGCTGAAAAGGAGAACTAGCAAGGGCAAAATACAGGGGCAAGTTACAGAGACTGAGGAGTGAGGAAACAGGCTATCGGCTAGAAACTGGGAGAAAGGGAAGCGCATGGAGGGGTGAGGAGGGAGAAACAGACTGACCTCAGTGTCAAGCCTGTAGCTCTCTGGGCACATCCAGGGAGCCCCCTGTAGGAAGCCTCCCCAGGAGGCCCAAGGGAACCTCCACAGGCCCCAGTATGTGTTCCCCACCTCATGCTGCTTGCAGGCACTCTTCTCAGATGGATGGGCTCCTCAAAGAGGTCGTTGGTCCACTTACTCCTCCTGGACAGGGGTGAATTGTCCAATAAGCAAGGCAAGCATGAGCTTACTCATGCTTATTTCCTAATCTGTCGCAAGCAGTTTTACCAAAGCATTTTAAACTGTTCACGACAGATTAGCAAATAAGCACAAGTCAGCCTGTGCCTTCCTTACTTACTGGATCGGACACCACGGCCAGGTGAATTTAAAAAGAGGTTTTGATTCTGTAGGAAGATGCTGTGGGTTGGGAGAGAGGCACATGCCAGCCATACTTAAAAGAAGAATCTTAGATGTGTTGAAAACATGGGAAATTGTTCACTCCAGAGTAGTCAGCAAACACACGTGAGCCTAGGGCTACTTTGCTTCTTGGGTAAGTGGCCCTTGCTCCTCCAAGATCCCATCACCTAGCACAAGCCAGAGCCTCTGGTCCTCCTGCCATAGCGAGTGTTTCCAGGCCCAGCGCCCCAGTCGGCCCTGATCCCATCAGTCTGCCCAGCGCTGACTGGGAAGTCAGCAATTCCGGAGGCCCCGCCAAGTCCAGCAGAGAAGGGCCTGACCTCCCTGCATCGTAATTATCTGTCTCATAAAAAACAGGTATTGAACTTCATAAAACTAATTAAGACTGCAGGGCCAGGGCAGGGAAACAAGCAGAAGTCCAGGCAGTTCTGGTGACAGCAGAGCCAATACCAAGGGCAGAGCAGTACCTGACAGCTACCTCCCCTCAGTCCCAGCCTCGGGGGCTACCCTTACAAACCTCCTACAAAAGCAGCCGAAGAGGGTGAGGTCAGCCCCAAGGTAGGACTGGCTGGCTGGCAGGGAACACTGGAATGGTTTCTTCCCTTGTATCAGTGGTGGCCCAAAAGAGCTTAATTCCTCCCTCCACAGCCCTCTCTGGTTCCAGGAAGTCTCAAGAGCTTCCCATCAAGTTACCAAGGCAACCGCAGACCTGCAAGACTTGCAGTGATGATGGAGACAGCTGAAACTGACAGGAGCCCCACAATAGGCTCCATAGGGTGTTGGGGGGGGGGGCGCTGACATCTGAGGGTAGGCAAGGAGGCAAGGGCTTCAGGCCAGAGCAAACAGGCCCTGCTTTCCTGTTGAGTCTGTTCCAGGATCTATTTTACTGTAGGTTGAGCATAGGCTTTACACAGCTCAGTCCCACCCTGGTGAGAAGCCCACATCAAAGCTTCCCTTACTGTCAAATGTGGGTGAGGGAGGGGGAAGGCTCCTCCACAACTTCCCGGCATTCCAGATCCTTCAAATCCAACTCCGGGCCAGCCCACCTGCTTTTAAAGTTTGTCCTCTAACTACCTGCTCCCTCCATTGATGGCCTCTTGGGAGGCAGCGTTGCTAAGGGACCATGAACATGGGCTGCTTTAGATCAGACAGAAGCTCGTTTGGCTCTTGGTTAGATCAGTTGCTAAAACCTTGTGACCTTGGGCAAGTCCTTTCTCTTTCCATCTGTTTCCTTAGCTGTGTATTCCCAGAATTTAAAGGCAGGTCAGGGAAAAAGCAGAAGACTCTTAATGAGAGGCACTGGCACAGTGGCTGCACCAATGGACTCACACATAACAGTTGTGAAGGGCGAGGCAGTGTTTGTGCATAGAGTCACTCCGGGTAGAGCCAACAGCACCCAACAACGACATGCATATAATGTATTTGCACAGGTAGGGCTTTGAAAGAGATAAAAGCTGTTAAAATTTTATCATTACTACTACAATTCAAAATTTTATTATCTAGTGTGTACCTCTATTTAGTCATCTGTAAATTAGAAATCATAATTAGATACAATTCGATAGGATGTTTGAAGATTATACAAGGCAAATGTAGAAAAGGTTTAGATCAATGCCTAATATATGGGAAGTGCACAATGAATCCGGGCTGCTTTTATTATAGATGCTACATCCCCACCCCCAGGCCTTCAGATCACACATTGAAAGTTTAGGGGGCTTGACCAGAATTCCTAGTTCCCTGAGCAATATGGGCTGTGAAAATGAAGCTTCTAGAACTCTAGTGTGGGGGTGTCATTCCAGTGGGAGTGCCAGTGGACTTTGAACTCACTTCGGGGCTGGATGAGTCTTTACTGTCTGTGCTCCCTCACTTGCCTCTGAAGCCTGATGTTCCCTGAGCTGGCTGATGTCTAGCTAACAGGCCGTGTCATTTAGAATGGGAAAACGGTTTTGCTCCTGTACAAAGCATATTCTAGCTGGGGGAGGGGACAACATGGAGCTGTGATGTTTTGTAAAATTTCTTGCTTTTTGTTGGTCCTGCTCAAGTCTCATTCTAGTGAGATTTTAAATCTGGCTGAGCAGGGCAGACTGAAAACTCACTCATTGAATCAATTCTAATTCATATCAACCCTATAGGATGGGGACACCTGCTCCTGTGAGTTTCCAAGACCGTAACTCTTTTTTTTTAAATCATTTTATTGAGGGCTTGAGTACAGCTCTTATCATAATCCATACATCCACCCATTGTGTCAGGTACATTTATACATATATCGCCATCATCATTTTCAAAACATATTCTTTCTACTTGGTATCAGCTCATTTCCCCCCTCCTTCAACTGTAGCTCTTTACCGGAGTAAAAAGCCCCATATTTCTCCTGCAGAATAGTTGATGCTTTTCAACTGTTGACCTTGAGGTCAGCCTCCTTACAAATTCTCACTATCTTCCTCCCTCAAAATACTGTTTTAGGATACAAAAGAGACCCCAATCTCAAACATAATTTAAGGAGATCATTTATTAAGTCTTAGAAGAGACAAGTACAACCCAAAGACATAGATAGACACATCATCTGGATGAGGGAGGCCATTACTATGAGGTTAAAATGGCATCCAGGAGTTTTGTTGAGATACAAAGCTTTAAAGAGTGTGGGAGGGCAAAGGAAACCCACAAAGCATGATTGGGGCAGATGAATACGTCACAATTACACATGGGACTACAGACGCAGGAATGGGACCATGATTTGGACATGTACATTGTTAGACACAAGGGTTTACAAGATTGGTGCAGGGCTTTTGGATCAAGGCACCTGGACCAAGGCAGTCAGTGTGAGGCTGAGGGGGCATGACTCAGGACTTTTTGATCTCCATGGAAGACACACCCAGGTAAGCCCCTAGAGCAGCGGTTCTCCCAACCCCTTTGGGGGGTTGAATGACCCTTTCACAGGGGTCACCTAAGACCAGTGGAAAACACATTTTCCCATGGTCTTAGGAACTGAGACACTGCTCCTCTATCCATCTCCGGGAGGGCCCGCCCACATGCAGATATGCCCAAATACGAGTACCCGGAGTGAAGACTGTTACCCGTGCTACACCATGCTTCAAGACAAAATTTCATTTATTTGTCATTAGAAATAAATAGTTTACAACATATAACAGTAGCAAAATTACAGTTATGAAGTAGCAATGAAAATAATGTTATGGTTGGGGGGGATCACCACAACATGAGGAACTGTATTAAAGGGTCGTGGCATCAGGAAGGTTGAGAACCACTGCCCAAGAGAGACTGACTCTCCCTGGGCTGGCTGGAGGGGGGTGGAGGTAATCTACTTTCCAAAGCACTCAGTCTGAGGCCATCTACATCTTTGCATAATGATTACAAAGAATTCAATGGAGATGTTAATCTATGTAGGGACTCTGCACATGGATTTTAGGCTGTCACTGCCATCCATAGCCTTTTGCTCAGCATTTAAGCTCTATTATAACATCAACACTCCTTGCCCACCCCACTTGGACCTTGAAACCAGCTCCCACCATTTCCTCCACTACCAAGGGACTTCAGGCTTATTTATGATAGTCTTTGGAATGGATGCAGCCTTCCTCATCCTTGGCCTTGCCCACACATCTGTAGCTCTCCAACAAATCATACAAATGGGCATTCCAGGGACCCCCTGTGTGTGCAAAAACTTGAGGGTGGGCTAACTGCTGCTGGAAGACCCTCAGGAAGAATACTTTTGTTGAAAGGCTATAGTTAGGTGTAGAATTTGCTTCTCTTTAGAATTTCAGAGAGAGATCCCATATCCACTCCCTACAGCCCTAGAGAGCTTGAGAATTCATGCCTCAGTGCCCATGGAGTGGGGCAGGGGTGGTCCTCCATCCTGGGTGTATCTTTCCCTTCCCCCACTTCTCCCTAGCCCACTAGAGAGAAAGCTTCCATTTTCAAGGTAACTCTGAAGGCCCTTTAGGATAAGGGAGGGTCCTGAGGGCATGAGAATTCCTTCAAAAACAGACTGAAGAGAAGACCAGTGATGCTGGAGCCACTCCTGAGGATGACGTGGATATTTCTGGCCTAGAACAAATCCACACCCTTAAGTCTGTGTCCCCAGTGAAGCCCCACTGTCTGCTGACAGTGAAGCCCAGAAATCCTGTCTACCAAGCCAGCTACCATATCCTGGTCATTCCCCAACTCTATGGACAGAGAAAAATTGGAGATGGCGATGAGACAAGTGGGGCCCTCCCTTGTTCTCCATACCCTCCTTGTCCCACTCAACAGGAAGCATGGCCAGACTCCACACCCTTACCCAGCAGACCGAGGTTAGAGCTGTACCCCTGGGAACTGGGTACAGCCCCCACCCCTATCCCAGAGCCACTTGAACTCCCCATAAAAACAGTAGAATACATACTGCTGGGTCCCCAGCCACACCTGAATGGACAGGAACTCTGTGCACAACTAGCTGCCCTGCCCTCTTGAGCACCATCTGAGTAAACGTGAATTACTTCCAGATTACATACCCTGACCTTAAACAACATAAAAGCCTGTAGGAACTCCATCTAGAACCATGGTCCCACCTACTCCACCTGGTGAGGTCTTTAGCTGGCAGAGGGTGCAGATCCATATTGGGTGCCTACCCATCCTATGTGCCCTACCTCCCTGTTTTCTCTTTTTTTTTGGTTCTTCCATTGTTTTTGTCAGTTTTTCCTTTTCTTTCCCTTCCCGATTTTATCCCTTCTTTCCCCACTTTCATTCTTTCTTTTCTTTTTATCTTTCCTTTTTTCTTTTCTCTGTTTTTTCTTTCCATTCCGTTTTCTCTCCTCCCTAGTTTTGCTTATTGTCTTTTTTCTCTTTTCTTTTTCTCTACCCTTGCTTTTACTTTCCCTTCATATTCCCCTTTATAATTACTAAACATTGTTCTTGCTCTTATTTGCCTGCTTGCCCCTGCTTATTGACTTTAATTATTCATTTTTTAGGTGTTGTTGGGTTTTGTTTTCTCTCTTTTTCTTTCTCTCTCTCTTTTTTCTTTATTCTTGTCCCACCCAAGAGGAGACAGCAGCCATGCTCATGCAGCCCAAAGTCATGCACCTCCTGAAGTCACACTTACTTGGCTAGGGCTAATATTCACTCCTGGACTACCTGATACAGCCAAAGCTTCCTTTAAATGTGCTACACACACACACACACACACACACACACACACACACAAATGGAAAACTGTGCACACTTTCATTTTCTCTATGACACCAGGAAACAGGTAGTGAATGGCTAATGCCTCACCAACATACAATCATCAAATACAATACAACATCACCACAATGTCTCTAAAGTAACAGACGGTTTCAATTCACATGAAGAAACATGATAGAGTGGCCCAAACCACTTGGCAATATACAGAACTAAAGATCTTTCTCAGGGGGAAAAAAAAGTATTAGAACTACCTGATAAAGAATTCAAAAGAATTCTATTTAGACTCCTCCAACAAATTGAGAGGAGGATCGAAAATATTTGTGTTACAACCAGTAAACTGGAGAAACAAATGCAGACACTCGTATATGTAAGAGAGAACTATCCCAGCCCAATTCAGATCAAGTTCATAAGTCCAAAATTAGTCCACAAGTCTGATACTAGTCCATAAGTCCCTCTTCCGACTCACACAGCCACATGCAACAATGCAGAAGACAGACAGATCACAGGCCAGTGGGTACAAGTCTTGTGGATCCAGTGGTAATGGAAGCATCTCCAGGGCCCTGGCAGGTCTCAGTGTGGCTCCACATGCCTTGTCAACGGGAAGGTGAAAGCAGGGAGAGAACAGCCTGACTCCAGGGGGCCATTTATCCCAGTCACCCTCCAATCAAGCTGTGACCTGATTGACAGGCTAAACTCCACCCATATGTTCCTACAGGAGCCCTCTTGGCACACACAAAAAACCCTATCACATTTCTGCAAGTGAAATAAAAGGAACCAGAAAAAAGAAACTTTGGAATTCAGGAAAACACTGCACGAACTGACAAAATAAGCAAAAAATTAGAAACCATAAAAAAAGTCAAATAGAAATTGAGAGCTTAATACTAAGATTTCAGAAATATATAATGCATTGAAAGAGCAGAGGAGTAGAACTGAATCAACAGAAGGCCAAATTAGTGAACTTGAAGACAAAACCCTCAACAATAATCTGTTAGAGTAAGCTTTTTAAGATCCAAAGAAAGCCTAAGAGTTATGTAGAACAACATCTAGACGAATAACTTACAGATGATCAGAATGTAGGAAACAATTAAAAGTCCAGAGGAAAACTGTCAGAGACTTGTTGGATGAGAAGATATATATTCAAGAAGCAGAATAAACCTCTAGCAGGGTACACACACATAAAAACAACAACCCAAGATATATCATCATTTAACTTTCCAAAACCAAAGACAGAAAAAAATACTGAGAAGCTCAGGAAAAAGTGAAAACTTATCTATAAGGCGGAATCAATAAAATTAAATTCTGATTGCTCAGCAGAAGCCATGCAGACAAGAAAACAATACGATGACATATAAAACTCTGAGAGAGAATTGCCAACCAACCATCATACGCTGTTGATGTTGATGTTAGGTGTCAAGTCAGTTCCAACTCTTATTGACCCTGTGCACAACAGAACAAAATACTGTCCAGTCCTGCATCGTCCATACAATCATTGTTATATTTGAGCCCACTGTTGCAGCCACTGTATCAATCCAGCTCCTTGATATCCTTCCTCTTTTTCATTGGCCTTCTACTTTACCAAGCATGAAGTCCTTTTCCAGGGATTGGTCTCTCCTGTTGACCTGCACAAGAACCATATACCCAGCAAAACTGTCCCTCCTATGAAGATGAAATTAAGACATTTTCAGATAAACAACAATTTGTTGTTTATCAACAATTTGTTGAAGGAATTTGTAAAAACCAAACCAACCTTACAAAAAGTACTAAGGAGAATTCTTTGGACAGAGGAGCAACAATAGTAGACAACAGCCTGAGATTAATAGACATGACACCACTATCCAGGTATATTAGAATCCAAAATAAAACAAATCTACAAGACTGAAATTAGGGAACTGGATTTATCAATTTGTATTGAAAGCAAGTTCAAAGAAAAAAAGGGAATAATTTCATTATAGAACTTTCCTGAGAGGAAGTCAAGTAGATTTCAAGATAAAACATACTGTTTTAAACTTGGGCTATATACAATGAGGGGAGAAAATAATGTAAGCAGGGGAAGATACTAGGAGGTTTCCAATAATTTCATACACAATCCCACAATAGTAGTGATCCAGAAGTAGATGCTTAGATAGACTTAGATACAGGCTCAACAGGTATGAGAGGGAGAGTAGGGGTATAGCAAGAGCATATGTAAACACATGATATCTATATATGTGTTTTACCTTGTGTGTTAGTCTGGGTAAACCAGGGAAACAAATCCACAGAAACTCATATGTATAAGAGAGTTTTATATAAAAGGTAAGTGTACATTAAGAAAGCATCCCAACCCAGTGCTCTCCAAGCCCATTAAGTCCACCTCAGCCCATTTGTCCGACACCAAACCACAAAGTCCTCCATCTCAACAAAACACATGCAATGATGCCAACTGCAGGAGGAAAGCCGAATCAGTGAGTGTATAAGCATCTCCATGTGGCTGCTCCAGCACTCAGGGCTACATCAGGGTAGTTCCATGTGGCTTCTCCTCAGGGATGTTTTGCTGGAAGTGAGCCTTGCCAGCTGAAGCAGGGAACTGACTAAGGCAGCTTCACCCTGGTCCAACCATCAGAAAGCAAGAGACCCAAGAACTACAAAGGTGAGGCTCACCAAGTCATTTATCGCTCTGCCCTTCAATTAATCCCACATGTGTCTATCGCCCAGGTTGGCACAATAAACCTTAACTAGCTCACCTTGCCAGCAAATATATCCATGAATATGGTGGAGCATACAGAAGGCAAACTTAAAAAACTTCTTAGACATAATCAAACACCTTGAGGGAATGAGTCACTGGGTCTGAGAGACAGGACTATAGTCTCAGGGGACACCAAGGTCAATTTGCAAAACATACCCCACAAAGACAATGTTCTCTGTCTTACTTTAGTAAATAGCAACTGAGATATTTAAAAGCATGTGAGCGACCATCTTAGGTGCAACTCTTGTTCTCTATCCATCTGGAGGAAAGAATAATAAAATTGAAAGACACATGGAAATACGGACTAATGGACCGTGCAAACATCAGTTTCCATAACCCAGAGACCAGAAGAATAGATGTACCTAGCACTGCCATCTGCTCTGAAAAGGATCACATTAGAAGGTCCTGAGTAGAGTGGTAGAAAAATGTGGTATAAAACTCAAAAAAAAGGAAATCCGTTTTACTGAGTGGATAGAGACAGATGGGACCCTTAGTCATCCGTCAAGTCTGGAACTGAACTCCTCCCATGTGTTAGACTAGCAACCACGTAATATCTATCAAAAGGGCAGCATTTACCCAAGGACAAAGTCCAGAGGGTTAGGAAAGAAGGCGTATAGAAACAGGAAATACAGGGAGGATATGGGCGAAGTGACATTACATTGAGGTGATTGCAATGGATGAGTTATTAGAAACCATAAAAAAAGTCAAATAGAAATTG
>NW_022111373.1:696737-698392 GCF_000313985.2 Echinops telfairi
CCTTGTCCCATGAGGTCAGTTATGTCCGTCTTCCTCCCTGTCCCTCAGTTCCGCCTTTACAGTCTTCATGAATCATCAACTCAACAGCAACTGGCTTTAGGAGCCAAATCATCAAGCTGTTCTTCTAAGATTACATAACCTGATATAAACTTCTTACTCTGCCTATGCCCATCTATCAATGTTCAAAGGGGTCCTGTTACTGAAAGGGAGGCATTTCTGAGGGTCCAAGTGACTAGAATAACAGGGAAGGATGAGAAAGTCTAAGGGGGACTACAAGGGAAAAGGAAGCTGCTCTTTTCTGGGCTTACCCCCAGGCCAGCTGCTGCCCAGAAGTCCCAGCTGCTCAGCCACAGGGTCAGGAATGTGCCACACCCATCAACCTCATCCGCATTTCCTGCCTGGCCCCACCACCCACCATCTTATCCCCAGACAGGCCCCAGGGCAGTCACGGAAAAAGAAGAAAGCCATTTTCCTTGACTAAGGATCCAGTCGGTATGAGAAAGCAATTCAGTAATTAATCTGGAAATAATTCCTAAGAAAAAGAAAACGTAAAGACCCAGCTCCACATAGATGGCCAAACCACGGTCAGGTGCCGCGGCTGGCAAAGAGCCAAGAGATACACTGGCCGTAAAACTACGACTGACCTGGAGTGGCCTTGGCTCCCCAGTTCCGCTCCACTCACTGATTTCTCAGAGGCAGAACCTGGGTCCCTTCCGACCCAAGAAATCTCAAGGATAAATCAGAAAAGTCAGTTTTCTTTCAAGTCTGTCCTGCTCACCTTCAGATTGACAGATGGATAGACAAAATCTCTAATGTTCTCTGAGCTAAAATTGAAGCCATCAGCCGGGAATCACCTCCTGGAATGACCCAGGAGCGCCCCCTGCTGCCTTGTTCGACTGAAATCAGATAGGGGTGGAAGAAGATAGCTGAAAGTGGGTTCTAGTTTTCTAGTTGTAGCACCCACACTCTAACCCAGCTGCTTCAGAAATAAACAGATGGGGGTCATGCTTAGACTTTCCCCTTTATGACTTCCAAACCCCAAGCCCCAGCTGAACTTCTCCAGGGAGTGGTTGAAACCAAGGAATTGGACAGTCCTGAGCAGTACCTTTGAGAAAAGCAAGCATACACTGTCACACCCAGGACCTGCAGCCTGGCTTCTGAGCACAAACCCAGAGCTCTGAGGAGGGCTGGCCAACCTGCAGGTATGCTAAAGCTACATCCTTTTTGGAAAGCTGCAAAGCGAAATCAACCTCCTCCTCTGAGCCTGAGAAAAGAAACTGTGACCCACTCAGTGAATCATCTCAGGAGAGTGAGTGTCTGTGGGGTGTGTTAGACAGGGTTGTCTAGAGAGACAAAACCAGGTTGCTGGTAATTGTATTGATATTGCTAGATAACACGAGAAATAACCAGTTAAATTATAAAGCAGCTATACAGCTAGAGAGATACATAACACAAGAAATAAGCAGTTAAATTATAAAACAGTACAAAAGGCTCAGTAAAATTCAAACGTGTTAGAGAGTTGTGAGACACTGGCAGTCCTTCAAGTCTTGAGGGCCACCAGGTAGTCCTCTGTAGAGAGAATCAGGCTATCCCAGCACAGGCAGCAACCAGCAAGGCAGGTCACCAACAGTCAGCCAGGTCACATTACCTTCTTT
>NW_022111373.1:699699-719090 GCF_000313985.2 Echinops telfairi
CTTCTCATGCCTTTGGATCAACAAGCCAGTAAGGGTGTCACTGTACTAAGTGGTGTGTTTGATCCTGATTACTCAGGAGAAATTGGACTGGTGTTACATAATGGAGGTAAAGAAGAATATGTCTGGAATCCAGGAGATCCCATAGGCCGACTCTTAGTGCTACCATGCCCTGTGATTAAAGTAAATGGTAAAGTACAGCAACCCAATACTGACAGGACTTATAATGACCCAGACCCCTCAGGAATGAAGGTCTGGGTCACCCCACCAGGCAAAAAACCACAGCCAGCCGAGGTGCTTGCTGAAGGCAAAGGTAATACAGAATGGGTAGTAGTAGAAGGTACTTCTACCTATCAATTACGGCCACGTGATCAATTGCAAAAAACGAGGTTTGTAATTGTCCATGTATTTTCTTTTTATGTGCTTATTGTATATCTTTCCTTTGTTCAAGTATGATATATCAGATACAATTGGACTCAGTGTGTTTTCATTTATATGTATGATAGATGATTGATGATAAATATAAGTGTGATTTCATCAATGTCGGGAAATTATATAAGTATATATGACTAAAGAATTGTGTACAGGTGCCAGGTTGGCAAGGGGTGGATTGAGATAGTTCTTTTATTGTGTCAGCCTGGCCGATAAACACAAGTGGGATTAATTGAAGGACAGAGCGATAAATGGCTTGGTGAGCCTCGCCTTTCTTGTCTCTTTCTCTTTGATCATCAGACCAGTGTGCGGCTGCCTTGCTTGTTCTGTGCCTCAATTTACAGGCTACACTACCTGTGGGACTCCTAGCCTGTGGACTGTGTCGCTGTAAATTGAGGTCCCTTTAAGACCACACAATTGGAATGTACATCTCTGAAGCTGGGGACTGACAGTTGGTGACCTGGCTGACAGTTGTTGACCTGCCTTGCTGTTTGCTGCCTGTGCTGAGATAGCCTAGCTCTCTCTACAGAGGACTACCTAGCGGCCCTCAAGACTTGAAGGACTGCTAGTGTCTCACAACTCTCTCACGGGAGTGAGTTGCACTGAGCCATTTGTACTGCTTTATAATTTAACTGTTCATTTCTTGTATTATATATCGATCTATCTGTATATAATTTAACAGTTCATTTCTTGTGCTACATATCTAACTATATTTATAAATAAATATATTAAATTATCAACAATCTGGTTTTATCTCTCTAGAGAACCCTGTCTAACACAGGCCGCCAGGTAGTACTCTGTAGAGAGATTCAGGCTATCCCAGCACAGGCAGCAAACAGCAAAGCAGGTCACCAACAGTCAGTCCCCAGCTCAAGAGATGTAAATTCCAATTGCGTGGAGAAGCCGAGGTTTTAAAGGAACCTCGGCCCTTCAATTAATCCCACACGTGTTTATCTGCCAGGCTGGCACAAGAAACTAAGTATCTCATGGGAGAAGTCTGCCAGTGGTAGGAAGTAAAAGAAGTGAGGTGCTTCTCCCCACTAACTCCCCCAGGTGCCAAGGGAATACTTCCAAACTTATCATTGGCAGATAATAATAGCTGTTTCCAAAAAGTCGCACCCTTGTCTGTAAACTCAGGAATGAGTTTGTTGTTGTTGTAACATATAAGATTCCTATATGAGCCTCTAAGATTCCCCAGCTCACTCCTTCTCTCCTGGACATTTACTATTTCCACTCCCAGTTTGTTCGAGTATCGGATTTAACTTCATCTTGCTGCCTTCCGAAGGAACTCTGGTGACGTTGTGGGTTACGCCTGGGTCCACTGACAGCAAGGTCAGCAGCTCAAACTCACCAACAAGAAAAAGATGATGTTGAGTCAGGTACCGGTCAGGGGACATTAGAAAAAGCCTGCCTGCCCCTGTCAGACCAAGACAGCTAACTTCAAAGGGGCCCAGAACAGACAGGAAGATCAAGGCTACCTCTGAATTTTTATGGATGGAGGTGGCTTACAGCCCCTGCAGCTGCAACTCCTACCCCCTCCTTGCCCTTTGTTTGCTCACTTGCGGTTTCTACCTGCTCCCTTTATTGTTTTATCCTCCCTTCCTGACCAGCTTAAAACTGGCTCTCCACCACAGAGAAGCAGCTGACCATGGGGCTCCTGTCTCTCTCCCTCTCTGCTCCACCCCATCCTCCCGGGCAGCGGGACTTCTGTGACTCTCACCAGGGAAGCACAGAGTAAACTGCTCCTTTTCCTTCTCTCTAGCCTGGCCTCGGTTTATTTTTGCGGCAAACTTAGTAAGTGAGGTCTGCTGCTTCCATAAAGATCCATAGCCTTGGGAACACTATATAGGGCGCTACGAATCAGAAGTGGCAATGAATTTGGGGGGTTGTTTGGTTTGTTTTTAGTTTTGCTGCATCCTGAAAAGGGACAATACTATTTTCAAGATGGAGGAGAAAAGAGGGACGGAGAGGGGATGCTTACAACTTGAGGGAAGAGAAAGAAGAAACAAGAATAAAGGGTGGAACAAAGACAGACTAAGATCCAACTGATTATCTGTTGGGTCAGTAGTAGGATTCCTGCTTTCCATGAGGGAGACTCAAGCCGTTGATTGATTTCCAATGAGCCACATACATAGCTACCACCAATCTGAAGTCTGTCCAGGGGCCTTGCATGCTGCCAAACAGGTTTTAGTAGAGCTTCCAGACGAAGAGGAGCCATGATAGTAGTACTGGATTATACATTGGGCTGCTAACTACAAGGACAGCAGTTCAAAACCACCAGCTGCTCCATGGAAGAAAAATTATTGCTTTCTGCTCCCATAGAGATTTACAATCTTAAAAACCCACACGCAGTTCTACTATGCCCTATGGGGTCACTGTGAGTCAGAATTACCTTGATGGCACTGAATTTGGTTAGGTTTCAAACTAAATGGACTAGGAAAAAAGGCCTAGAAATCTACTTCTGAAATTCAGTCAATGGTAACCCTATGGAGCATAACCGATTGATTCCCCAACTGGTTAGAAAGCAGGTTCATGAACTGCAGTGTTTTGTGTGGGGGGTCAGCTATGAGTCCAGGGTCAACTCAAAGGCAGCTAAGGACAAGACAAGAAAATATCTGAGAGAGATTTTGAGTGACTAGATACTTGGGTAATAAGCCAACAGCACTGGCTCTAGTAATTCTCTGTCTGAACATTTAATAATATATCTCTGGGCTCACAGTAAATGTAGGTTTGAACACACATGTTCTTTGATTGTGGAGATGGCTTGGCTGTGGAGGGCTGAGGGGACAACAGCCCTCTCTTGGCCTGGTGTTTCATTCCCATCTGCATAATTGTCTTCTCCTCCTTACATACCCGCAAGTGTCCAAGCCTACCTGTATGTAGTAGGTCTTGGTGCTTTAAAGACCGCTCTCTTCCTAAATGCTACCTCCAGAAAGTCTGGAGCTGATATTGGTGTTCGGTGCTGTTGAGTAGGTACCAACTCATAGTGACTTGTGTACAACAGAATAAACACTGTGAGGCCCGTCATCCTTACAAGTGTCCTGATGTTTGAGCCTCCTGTTACTGACACTGTATCAGTTCATCTTGCTGAGGGTCTTCCTCTTTATCACTGCTCTTCTACTTTATCAAGTATGACGCCCTGTTCCAGGGACTGGTCTCTCGTGATAACATGTTCAAAGTAGGTGAAGCAGCTCAAATGGGGGAATGGAAGCGAGGAAAGCCTGTTATTTTCTCTCTAGAGTCCTACCCCATTTAATAGCTCTCTTCAATGCCTTTTCCCACCAGCTCTCCATCACTGCCACTAGTGACTACAAAAACAGCCCTCCCACCCTGAGCAATGGTCTTCAGGGATATGTCTACTGCCCTGGGCAGGAGACAGCTTCGTATGGGAGGGCTAGAAAAAGGGAGAGCTTGGGAAGTCACACCCCCATTGATGTCAATACCCTCTGCCTTGTCCCCCCACTCTCATATAATAAAATAAATGAAAAGGGTAGCCACTCTAGCCAAACCCTACTGAGCCATTTTTCAGTTGCTCCAGCTTCTCAAAATCCCTGACTAGCCCTGTCTTCTGAAACGAACGTATACTTCTCAGACCTGGAAAGTTGCTCCAGGTTATCTCACCCCCAGACAGACCCCTCTCGGAAGCAGGGAGACGGGGATGTGTTCACCCTCATCCTAGATTCTACTTCCCTTAACTCCTTTTCCTAAACAATTTCTTTAACTCACCCAAGATGAGGCAGGGGGAGGGGAAGACAAATCTGTGACACCCATCTCCAGCAGTGATTCTTCCTTCCAACCTGGCCCCGGCTCCCAGGGGAATACCATGCATATACACACACACACACACACACACACACACACACACACACCCTGGGGGCTTCTGAGGCACAGTGATGGTAAAACGACTCCTCCTAGCTCACTCAAGGGACCTCTGCTTTCTCTTACCTAGTTTGCTTCCTACCTACCCTTTCCTCTGAGTTTTGGGAAAGCCACACCGATCTGCCCAGCGGATCCTGGACGTTTCAGTGTGACCAGGACTCAAGAAGACCAAAAGAAGAATAAGATCTGCACTTTGTTCATTTCTGCTCAAATTATCCCACTCGCAAGATATGACAAAATAACAATTTATAAACTATCAAGGGCTCATGAGGGAGGGGGGAGCGGGGAGGGAGGGGAAAAATGAGGACCTAATACCAGGGGTTTAAGTGGAGAGAAAATGTTTTGAGAATGATGAGGGCAATGAATGTACAAATGCGCTTTACACAATTGATGTGTGTATGGATTGTGATAAGAGTTGTATGAGCCCCTAATAAAATGATTATAAAAAAAAAGAATGATGAGGGCAACGAATGTATAAGTGTGCTTTACACAACTGATGTATGTATGAATTGTGATAAGAGTTGTATCAACCCCAATAAAATGATTTTTAAAAATTAGCCCACTCAACACCCACATTTTCTGCTTGCCTGGAAGCAAAAACGCCCCAGAGGGTAAGTAAACTTTCCCAAAGGTACTCAGCTGGAAAAGGGCCAATGTGAATCGAGTCAGGTCTTCCACTTCCCAAGACTGCCTCTAGAGACATCAGAATTTAGTAGGGAAAGGGTAGGAAGCAGGTGACATTCCAGTTGCTAAAGACTCCTGAGTCAAACATCAACTCAAATCTGCAACTACTGACTATAGTTTGTACACTGCCTTTAGCTGGGAAGTTTGGACTCTTAGAAATGGGCCATGTGGGGTCTGGGGGATATAAGGATAGAAGAAGGCAAGTGGCTATTTCTACAGGGTCCAGGAGCCAGAGAGGGAAAGAGAGCTAGGCAGATGGGTCTAGATTGGCCATATGAGAAGGCTGGGCTATGGGAAAAGTGGGGGTCCAATGTGGCCTGGCTGAAACATGGCTTTGTCCAATTGGCAATTGGAGCACTTTTTTGCCTGATCCTTTCCAAATGGGCATCAATCCCTCCCCACAAGAAGAGACTGGCATGTGGAGGGAGGCAGTGGACAAATTACTGACACCATAGCTGCCTTCCAGCAGCAGCAGGCTGGGAGATAATAGCTCAGACTGCCACAGGAGCAGCTTGTGATATTCTGTTCCAGCAGATTGGAGAGAGTTCCCCATGGCTCAGCCCTGAAGCTGAGGGGACAGGATGCAAAAAGCAGGAAAGAGAGAGCTCCTGAGCTCTGGGCCAACCAGCTGGCTTCTTGGTGACCTGGAACAGAAGTGGCAGCTGAGCTCTCTTGCCTGGAAGCAGAAAAGTCAACATCACCCAGCCCTCTGACTCTGAGGGCCTGTTTACTCTCAGTGTTTGTTGGGTGCTCACCCTCTCTCCAGCCCTGGGTTGTTCTTCCTCGGGGAGGGTGAGCACATACCAATCACTGGCCTTTGCTAGTTCCAGGGGCAGATTACAAAACAAGCAAAATAAATTTACTTTGCTTATTGAGTAATCTGACACTAGTTAACTCCTTGAAACCCCTTAGGCTTCTTAGTAGCGGAAACTCACCTCCTCCCTGAGCGTTTCACTAGGAGTGGAAGGAGGAGTATCTTTTCCTGCCAGCATCTTATGGAGCTACCAATAGTTTGAGTTGGTATTGAAGCCAAATGCATCGCTTGCTGCTGTCAAGAGAAACAAGAGGAAAATATTTCAAGATTGGATTCAAGGCCTGGCCTCCTCTCTGAGAGAACTATCTGACTAACTTTAAGGGAGGACACTCCAAATGTTCTATCCTCACAACTCTGTGTAAACCTTTTATTTCCTCTGCAGATCAAAGTCACCGAAAGAAAACTCCTCAGGAGCAGCTGACACTGAATTGCAAAGTCACAGAGCTGGAAGGTCCTTGGGGCTCCCTAGATTGCAGGCTAAAGGACCTCACCTCCTATTTACTGACATAAGTAGGGGTTTTGAATTTCGAAGAGGAAGTAGGTGATGTGGGAGAATCTTTCAAGCATGCTGTTGTTACGTGCCATTGAATTGATTCTGACTCATAACCACCCCATGTGGAAGACTAAAACTGCCCCGTAGAGTTTTCTTGGTTGTAATCCTTAAAGCAGCGGAGTGCCACATCTTTCTTGCACAGGGTCACTAAGTGGGCTTGAACCTCCAACATTCCAGATAGCACCAGAGATATTAATCATTGTGCCACCAAGGCTCCATTTCATGTATGGAAGTGATCAACGCTGGGTGGGGAGTCAGTGGTACAGGGATGCCCTTCTAACGGAGACCACCGACCTCCAATTTGAGAGAAATAGGAGAGGACTTGAGATTGGGCTGTCTTGCTGATCTAGCCAAGGTGATCAGAGGGCCTATTTCTGGCACCCCTATCAAAATGGAAGTAGGAAGACAGGCTATCCCAGATCTGCCTTCACTAAGATGACAGGAATCATTCTCAGGTTACCTCTGAGCCTTGTCAGGCCCCAATCTTTGTCTAGACATTTCCTCTCCAGCAGGGGCTGGGAAGCTAGTGCAGACACTCACAACCTCACTCTTCACAGTGATGCCATTAAAGAGCCTGATTAGCAGAGCCCCACGCTGGGCTGCTAATGGGTCGGAGACATTAAGCATAAATGGTTTCCCAGACATCGGCAGGGGCAGAGCACAGGAAGAAACAAATATTTTAATCTCTAAGATATAGAAGTGTAGGAGGGGAGAGGGTTCCCCCTGCTTACTCTGCATCTACTGTTCCTCATCCTCTGTAACAGTTTCTGGATTCTCAGATCCAGGGATCCCCTGCCCAGGGGTAGGGTGGGTTATAACAGGGGAAAACAGATTTTTACCCACCCAGACTTAACAAAGTAGAGGAAATTTGCAAAGATTCACTGGGATGGAGTTTCCTGGGCTTGCCTTGGCCATTTTAACAACACTAATGGTCAGGAAGTCCTTGATCTCTAGTTAATCTTGCTATAATTCAAGTCTACTTCTCTTTGGTTGGGAATGGGAGGACAGGATTGATGATCAAGGATGAGACATCTTTAGATACAAATTGTTGTACATGTCATTATAACAGTGACTTTCAAATAATGGTTGGAATCATCAGAAGAAGCAGATAGGAACTTGTTAGGAATAGAAATTCTTTCTAGACAGAAACTATGCAGGCAAGAAGGCAATATATAAAACCCTGAAAGAAAAAAAATTGCCAACCAAAAAAAATTCTATATCTAAGCAAGTTGTTCCTCAAATACTATGATGTTATTAGAACAGTTCCAAATGAACAGAAATCAAAGGACCTACCTACCAAGAAATGCTAAAGGAATTTCTTCACACAGAACACCACCAACAGTAGACAACAACCTGAGATTAAGCAATACAACCTCAACCAGAAATTAACCTAGATATAGATGTATCGAAAATGAAATAAACCTGCTATTATTTTCATCAGGTGCCGTCAAGTCCATTCCAACTCACAATGACACTATTTTTGAACAACAGAATGAAAGACTGCCTAGTCTCGCACCATCTTTACAATGGCTGTTATATTTTATTCCATTGGTGCAGCTACTGTACCAATCCATCTTATTAAGAATCTTCCTTTTTTCACTGAACCTCTACTTTACCAAGTATGATGTCCTTTTCTAAGGACTGATCTCGCCTTACAACATGAGCAGTAGTCCTGGGCAGTAGAGGCAACAAATTGTATTAAACACATATCTACTGAGCATCAACTACGTGCTTTGTTTTAGGACTAAGGCACACATTCAGTTACATAACCTCATTCAACCCACACATTGTGAAGTGGGTGAAGGTTTGCAAAGATCATTTGTTTTATATTCACTGATTCATACACATTCTATTTCATCTCATTCATGACAAACCCCTCAATGTAACATCCCCCATCCCACCTCCTCTGTGTGTTTCTGTCTCCTATCCTCCCCTCTTATCTAACCTTTCTAAGTTTGCCCTGGGTAAATGTTGCCCCCTTGATCCCAAATAGCCAATTATTCTAAGGTGCACACACATTAATAGGATCGTTATTTCCCTATTGACCTGTTTACTGTTTGGCTGAAAAATGAGCCATGGAGGAACCAAGGACCATAGTCTTAGGGACTCCACTCGTCTCTATCTGACCAGCACGCCTAGTTTCCTTTGTGATTTTGAGTTTTGTTCCACGTCTTTCTCCCACTCTGTCCTGGACCTTCTAATGCAATCCCTTTCAAAGCAGTTAGTATGTTAGCTGGACACCGCCTAGTTCTGGTCTCAGGATGGTGGAGGTTGATGTTTGGGTGGTCTATTCGTCTATTCAACTCATTGTTTCCATGTATTTTTTATTTTCATCACTCTTTTTTTCTCCAGATAGTGAGAGACCAATAGTTGTACTGTAGAGGCTGCTCGTGAGCTTTTAAGACCTAATCACTTGTTCATGTCTCCACAGGAAAGGGGGAAAAAAAGAAAGACCTAATTACTAGTCACTAAAGTAGGATGTATACTTTATGGACTATGTTATGCCAATTGACCTTGGTGTCCCCTAAAATTCTGATCCTCCAGGTCCAGTGACTCATTCCCCCAAGGTACCTGGTTATGTCCAAGAAGTTTTCATAACTTTGCCTACTGTATACTTTATAGTTGCAGCAAAGGTAAATATCCATGTGCCAATATCCTCTTTCAAATATATGTATATACACATATACACACTTGCTATCTCTCTCTCACATCTTGCTGTTCAGTCCACGTGTTTATTTACTCATCTACTCACAGATGACCATGTTTGCAGAATTGTATATATGGCAGTATTCATCTCTGTTGCCTTTAACTTGCAAACTTCTAGTGTTCCTCCTCTACCTCCATCATTCTTTTCTGAGCTCCTTCTTAGTAGATACTGCCCTCCTCTTCACCCATGTTCTTGAAATCTATTTGATTTCCTCTCTAATTAGAAGTTCTATAAGTACTATAGTCCTTTTTACTTGGTTAATTGTCTTCATTATAAATTTACAATTCCGGCTTCCTGATTTTAATCTTGTAGAGTTATTTTATTTTGGATACTTAGTTTCTAAGTGGTGTTGTCATGTATGTTAATCTCAATTGTTATCTTCCATTGTAGGCTTTCTATGCTATGAATTCCCCTTAGTATTTCTTATAAGGTTGGTCTGGTTTTTACAAATTCCTTTAATTTTTGTTTATCTAGAAATGAATTACCATATATACTTGTGTATAAGCCAAGGGTTTTCAGCACTTAAAAAAATCATTTTATTGGGGGCTCATACAACTCTTATCACAATCCATACATCAATTGAATCAGGTGTGTTTGTACATATGTTGCCTTCATTCTCTTCTAGATATTTACTTTCTATTGAGCATTTGGTACCAGCTTTTTTTTTCTCCCCTCTCAGCACATTTTTTTAATGCCATTTTTGTGGTAAAATTAGGTGCCTCGGCTGATATTCGGGTCAGCTTATACTGGAGTATATATGATAATTTCACTGTTGTATTTCAGGGCCGATTTTGTTTTGTATATGATTCCTGGTTGGCATTTTTTTTCTTTCAGAGTTATAACTATATCATCCCATTGCTTTCTTGCCTGAATGGTCTCTGCTGAGAAATCAGAGTTTAGGCTTATTGATTTTCAAAGGTAACTTTTTGTTTTTCTCAAGCAGGTCCCACTCTTTCATTGACTTTGGTTCTGAAAGTATGAGTATGATGTGTTGTCATAATTTTCTTTTGAGGTCTATCCTGCTTGGAATTCAGTCAAGGTCTTGAATGCATATCTTCTTTTTAAAAAAATCATTTTATTGGGGGCTCATACAACTCTTGTCACAATCCATACATCAATTGAATCAGGCATGTTTAGACATATATTGTCCTCATTCTTTTCTAGACATTTACTGTCTATTGAGCCATTGAAATGCCTATCTTCTTATCTTTCATGATATCAGAGAAGTTTACCTTCAGAAGCACTTCAACAATTTTCTTCACCAAGTCTATTGATATGTATGAAGTAGGCCACACCCCCAAGGAGACATCTTCAGATTGTGACCTGAGTATGTTAGGTCACATTACAGGGAGGCTTTACTGCCAAACTACTGAGGATCCTGGCCCAGTCAGGTTGACATAAAATTTAACTATCATAATATTCTTCAAGTCTGGAATCAAATTCATCCCCACAGCTCACCTTTCAGCCAAACAATAGAGAGTCCTAAAAGGTGAATAACACCAAGGAGATATGTATGCTTTAGAACAACTAACCATACTATCAAAAGGGGAGCATTGCTCAGGGATCAAGCTCAGAAGTCAAGAAGGGATAGGAAAGGTAACAAAAGGAGAAAGTGGGAGTGTTGTTACATTGCAGAGATTGCAATCAATATGGTGACTCAAAATGTATATGGAAAAGTATGTCTGTTCTGTAAACATGCATCCAAATCACAATAAAAGGTTTTTAAAAAGAAAGAAATGGAAATTCTCATAGCCCACCCCAGACCTACTAAGTCAGAAACTCTGGGGTAGGCAGCCAGCCTCGTTTTAATAAGCCCCCCAGGTGGTTTTAATGCATGTAGAAGTTTTGGGTCGCTGCTCTTGGCCCTACCCTTCAGGTGGAAGAAGTAGGTAGGGAGAACGATGCAACAAGTCTCCTCATCCAAAGAGGAACCTTCCCAGGATGGAAAACCAGAGCCAAACCTCAGAGACGGCTGATCTTCTCCAGCGGTAAATGTCGAAACAGGGCCCAGGTGCCCCTGCAAGGGGACGTGGGGGATGACAGTGACCTTCTGCAGTGTACCCAGAGCAGAAAAGGATAATGGAACAATTGCTTAAGATCATTTATCTCCTGCTCTGCCAAGCTTTTCACAGCTAGGACCCTGAGGCACACTCCCACTGCTCTTCCGATCCCCTTCTCTCTTCTGCTCTTTCCTTCACCCACTGAATGAAAGCTGTTTTTTAAGTAGAGCCTCTGTGATCAAGGCCCTAAAAGGAAAGTTCACAATAACCTTATAACCCCTATAGTCTATAATAGAACAGCTTCTCTTCATTGCCTCCCCGCTTCGCCTTCTACTCGCTACCTTCTCTCCTCTGCCTCTTCCCTCAGGTTACCCTAGTTCATAGTGTTGTCATAAGGAGAGAAAAAAACTGCTGTCTGATGGTGACCCTACATAGGTCAAAGTAGAATTGTTCTAGAAGTAGATCACCAGACCTTTCTTCCATTGTGCCTCTAGCACAGTGGTTCTCAACCTTCCTAATGCGACGACCCTTTAATACAGTTCCTCATGTTGTGGTGACCCCCAACCATAAGATTACTTTCCTTGGGCCCAGCTCCAACTTTGTTTGCGGAATCAGTGGTGGCAGCGGCTGCGGCAAGCTCGCGCGCAGGCCTGCTGCGGTCGCCGCCCCCGGGGTCAGAGGTGGAGAGATGGTCGTCAGCAAAGACAAGGGCAGGGAGCAGCGACTGATGTCGCTGCCCCTGTCCCGAATCCGGGTCATCGTGAAGAGCTCCCCCATGGTGTCCAGGAGGCGCTGGTGCTCACGGCCAAGGCCCCGGAGCTCTTTGTTCAGTACCTGGCCAACTACTCCTACCGGCACGGCGGTGGGCGGGGCCGCAGAGTACTGTCCTACAGAGACCTGGCCCAGGCCACCCAGGAGGCCGACGCCTTCCAGTTTCTTGCAGACATATTACCTAAGAAGATCTTAGCCAGTAAATACCTGAAAATGCTTAAGGAGCTGATAAGGGAAGACGAGGAGGAGGAGGAAGAAGGCAGTGAAGAGGATGACAAAGCCGACTCTTAAGTCCCTCGCAGCTCAGTCTGAGACCTGCCTGGTCTGCCGCGCTGCTTCAAAAAGACACAGCCCTTGGACTTGGGTCTCCTACATTTCCGGAGCCTTCGAGCAGCTCAGTCTGAGACCTGCCCGGTCTGCCGCGCTGCTTCAAAAAGACACAGCCCTTGGACTTGGGTCTCCTACATTTCCGGAGCCTTCGAGGAGGTGGGGTCTCCCCAGGCCAAGCCCGAGGGAGGCAGCCCCCTCCCACAGAGCCGACATGAAGTGACCCCACAGCAGCTGGCCGGCTACAGCTCTGATGCTGCAGAGGCAAAGAGCCTGCTCAGTGTCTAAAGATGCTGATCGATCTGGAAGCCCCTCTAAGCGGCAGTTGGATATGAATTCTTGTTTGTATATTTTGAAGTTCAGTCTTGTAACCAACCTGATGGAGCCTGAGCTACACATGAAGTTTATGAGTAGCATGTTATATTTGAATTGTCGAGAGAATGCTTTGCTTTATCCAAATATTGCCTCTTTCTTTAAATCGTAAAAGACTATATACCATGTCTTTTCTGTTAAAAAAACCCTGTGTATATTTTTACAATAAAATGTTTTATGGAAAAAAATTATTTTCGTTGCTGCTTCATAACTGTAACTTTGCTACTGTTAGGAATCGTAATGTAAATATCTGATACGCAGGATGTATTTTCATTGTTAAAAATTGAAAATAAAGCATAGTGATGAATCACAGAAACAAATGTGATTATATATTGTGAACTATTTATTTCTAATGACAAATAAATGAAATTTTGTCTTGAAGCATGGTGTAGCATGGGTAACAGTCTTCATGCCAGGCACTTGTATGTGGGCGTATCTGCATGTGGCTGGACCCACCTGGAGATAGATAGAGGAGCAGTGTCTCGGTTCCTAAGGCCATGGGAAATATGTGTTTTCCGATGGTCTTAAGTGACCCCTGTGAAAGGGTCATTCAACCCCTAAAGGAGTCTCAACCTACAGGTTGAGAACCGCTGCTCTAGATGAACTTGAACTACCAATCTGAAGTTAGAAGCTGAGCACATTAGCAGTTTGCACCACCCAGGGACTCCTAAAGAAGCTACTCTTCCCCGATACCAAGCATGAATGGTCACACGTATCAGACAAAAAAATAAATAAAAAGGATGAAATCTGGGCTCCTAGCCAACCCTTGTTTCTTGAGGGCCATAACTCGTCCATAGAGAATGGTCCTTTTAGATCCTTCATATAGATGCCTAACACAGAACACGCTTACCAAATATTTGATAACTGAACTGAAAGGGGCTCCCAGAAGCTAACCTCTACTTCCAAACTAGAACCATAATAAAGATCAAGAAATAGGTCTAGGAAAAGTAAAAAGAGGAGGTAGGATGAAGTCAAGATGGCGTCCAGGTAGAATCACCCGCCTGGCTCTCCTGTTGTTAGACCAGAAAGTTGAGAGATAGGCATGGGAAGACGAGAAAGTAACAGGACCAAGGGTTCCAGAGGGACTTGGAGGGAGGAGGAAGTGAGGGAACAGAGGCGTGAGCAAACAACGCCATAGACAGGGGAACCAGGTGTTAAAATCAACAACAGGGAGGACGTAGAGAGATTCTGGGGGTGTTGGAGTAACAACTCAAATAGAAAGCAAATGTTTATAAAATAATGATGGCAACATATGAACAAATATACTTGATACAATTGATGTATGGATTGTTATAAGAGTTGTAAGAGCCCCCAATAAAATGATCTTAAAAAAAGAAAGAAAGAAAGAAATGGTCCTACCTGAAATGACTAGGGAAGAAGCCCCATCTGGTCCCTTTTATGTTCATGCACTGTGTTCATTCATTCAATACGCGTATACAACACACCTCCTGTATGTAGACCCGCAGATCTTACTTTCTAGTGGGGGGAAACAGCTAGGGTATAAGTAAGCATATCACAGTTGAGGTATCTTGGAGTAAAAAAAAAGTAGGAGCTAAGAATGGTGGCAAAGGATGTCAAGAATACCCTCTCTAAGGAGGTGAAATTTGAGCAGAAATATGAGAGAAGTGAAGGAACAAGACTTACAGGTATTGTTAGGTAGCAGAACAGGGACCAGGGTGTCCACTGGGCATGCTCCAAATTCAAGCTCCGAGCCAGGAAGGCCAGAAAGGCTCGATGCACCTAGGTGGGCGGTACACCTAGATTGGCCCCACCTAGGACAGGTGGGCTTACTTCAGTCAATGGAGTCAACCAGCACCATCGACCACGCCTCCCAGCAGAGGGCCCTGAAAAGCCAGAAACTTGGAGACCACTGCCCTCTTGTCCAGCTGCTCCTCGGCTGGCTGGACTGCAGTTTCTCTGGCCTCAGGTGTCCACATGTGGGTGGCAAGTGCCCCGCGGGTGCCTGTGTAAAACATTGAAACTCCTTCTATCGTTTATAAAAACCGCTTGGATCACAAACCAGGCTTAGGCATGAATTCTTTCTGGTGTGAAGACAAGGACCGAGGTATTTCTAACCAAGGAAACCTAACAGTATCTGGAGGAACAGCAAGCATACAAGTCTGACAGTGAAAACACTTTACAAGGCAAGGCTGGAACTGGGTGAGATCAGAGCGAAATCAGTGCTCAAATTATATGAGACTTGAGGACGAGAGTAAAGAGTTTAAAGTTTCTTCTGAGTGAGACAAGAGTCAGTGGAAGGTTCCGCACAGAGGAGTCACATAGATTGACTTAACAGAACCTCTGGATGCCATGTTGAGAACCACCCAGAGGACAGAAACAGAAAAACCACTTAGTCTTTGATATCGATTAATTATTCCCCAAAGTTTACTCTCTCCTTCTATGTTTTAGCTGGGCACGTGCTACCTTTCTGAACCATCCTTCTGGCTAAGTGTGGCCATATGACAAAACATTGGTCAATGAAATTTGAACAGAAGTGATATAAATTTCTAGAACAGTTTCTTAGAAACACGGGCCTGACTTCTATTTCTTTCTCCCCTTTCCAGGGAGAGACGATGGTGGCAATTGGAGCAACCATATTAGATCACAAGATAGAAGTTAGATGTGGAAAATGACAGAGGATCGAGCCAGAAGGAGCCTGAGTTAATGGCATTGTGGGATGACTGGAAGATTTATGCATCATTTGATACTTGAGAGAGAAGCAGTCTTCTATCTTGTTTAAAGTATAGTAGTATATTTCAGGGACTCTGGTAATTTTTCAATAATCCAGGTGCTATTGTAATTGTCCACACAAGTATTGATGGTGGCTCTGACAAGGATGGCAACAGTGTAACTGGCGATGAGTGATCAAATTGGGGATCATTTGCAGGATAGAGCTAAGAACATATTCTGGGATAGGATAGGGGGTGTAGAAGAAAGAGAAGAGCTAGAAATGACTACAAGATTGGGGCCTGGTAGAGAGGACTTGCATATCTTGAAATGAGACGGGATGAGGGACCATTGAGTTTGAGAGGATGATGAGAGACATCCGTAGGAAAATGTCAGGTAGATAGCTAGGTATGAGGCTCGAGTCCTAAGGAGATGTAGGGACTGAAGATCTCCATTTTGGAGTTACCAATATATAGCTGACTTTTAAAGTCCTGAGGTAGATGAGGTCATTTGGGGAGTGAGAAAGGATTGAAAAGAGGAGTATGACAACAATCCTGGGGCATTCGAGTGAACGGAGGTGGGGAGTGCAGAGGAACCAGCAATGCAGGCCATGGAGGAAGGTGGAGAATTGAGAGGCGTGTCCTGGAAGGCAAATGAGGTGTTCAAAAGGAGTAAGAAGCCGCTGCTACTCGTTTGAGCAAGATAAGGACTCAAAATTTCTTGCTGAAATTGGTAATCTAGAAATCATTGATTGCGAAACATTTTCAGTGGAGTAGTAGAGACAAGAGAATAAATGGGTAGAGAGTAACTGAAGACAACTCTGGATTCTTGGCAGGTATATATTATCGCTGCAATCTAACTTTCATTCTTTCTAATATTAGTCTAAGTATTCTGAAGAACATGGAGTGTAGGCTCCAGCCCCACATCCGGGCAGGTCCTAAGGGGGCAGTTGTGTAACTGAGGGGTACATTAAAGAGACACGAGACAAGGCATGCAAGGGCTTACCTCTTCCATGAGACCAGAACCAGAATGAGAGAGTACTGTATTCTCTCATGAGTAATCTCAGGCATGCAAGCCTCGGTAAGCACATGCAACAGGAAGGGGTGTATTAGAGGCATACACGTAATATGACAGGGATGAGCTAGGGGTATACATGCACTAGGAAGGGGAGGTACTAGAGGCATACATGTGACAAGAAGGTACATACACAACATGATGGGCATATTCTAGAGTCAAGATGGCAGCCTAACCTTGGCGGTCTCTGAGCTGGCTTGACCTTAGGTATCTGTGCTCTTCTCCAGGGGGACAATCTATGATCTTTATCAGAAAGGAATGGGCCCTATTTAGGGTGGGACAGACAACAGGGTCTGATTGCTTTTGATGGCAGACATCCTTCAGGCAAGTAGCCTTCAAGCAGTTGGCCTTCAAGCGTATATAGTAGCAACCATGTGCTTGCAAGCACCTTAAAGTTGCATTATTATGGGGGGACATCATGGGGAACAACTTTTACTTAGGAGAATGTGACTGGAACACATCTCTAACCCCAACGTGAAGGTCTCTCCACGGGAACCCTGGCCTCCCAGACTCCTTAATGTATGAAGCTTGAGAGTTTGTCCGCATACACTCTCTTCCCGGTTCTGTTTGCCACAATAGGGGTGTCCCACAACAGAACCTTCCTCAGCTCTCCACCCTACAGATCAGAATGACACTGCGATCTCTTCTCTCCGAGTGCTTCCTGGCTGCAAAACCTGGGCCAGCCTCCCTGCAGCTCTGTCTCTGTCCTGCTGGCTCCCAAGGCCGCTCTCAAGGACTGCTTTGGCAGGCTAGGCAGCCAGGCCTGACTCTCCTGGATCATAATTAGTGCTGCTGCTAACGATGTTTGGCCCCTGTGGAATAGCAACCTGGGAAATTCTGATACTTCCAATTTTCCCCCTCAGTGCTTTCCCGGATGCAATTTCCCAGCCAGCGCCTGTGTTCCAGCCATGGGCCCCCGCTGCCTCCTCATGAGGGAAAATTAAGCCCGTGCCTCTGATGCCACTCCAGAGGGCCTAATCAGTTAGCCGAAGTCATCTCCTGGTCATTATCACGGCATTATCATATTAACACAGACACTGGCTTTGGGTTGCTGTAGAGAAGAGGTGGGGGCACCAGGCCAGCTCCACACATCACACAATCAAACACCGCTAGCAGCGTGATCAGAAAACTGATGGCTGGAGAGAAGACTCCTTTCTCAGACAAGGCATTCTGAGATTCCTTAAAGATACAGCTGAACCATCTACTCAGAAGCCTGATGCTCCTTTCTCCAAAGGAAGGAGCTTCAACAGAACCTGGACATTGCCTAGCAGTGGTCTGGCATTGTGGGGCTGGGGTGGGGGCTGGTCAAGTCTCCGGCCCAGCTCTCCTCTGTCTCAGTGGCTTCCAGACTTGGCTTCTTACTCTGGAAAGTACTGGACACACAGGAGCATCCTGATCTCCCCTATCTGGGGACCTACTTCATTGCTCCAATGGACCTCCAATTCTTGGGGGCAGGGGGCTGTGGTGGACTTTGCTTCAAGTTCTCAGAGGAGATGTTAGAGGATTGTCTGGATGGACTCTCTTACAGGAAAAGAAAAAGCAAGCCAGCATTTAAAAAGTGCTTGAAAATAATAAGTGTTTGCTACATGGAAGGCCCATTGTAGGGTTTTGCATAATTATCACATGTAATCATGAATGGGAGTTTAAGTAACCTAACCACCAAGAACTATGTCAAGCTTCACAAAATATAAGGGCATACTACTATGTATGCCCAAGATCTGACACAAGTTGCAAGCTTAGATATATTCAAGACATCCTCACTCCTGGCCTGTGGACTACAAATTAGGAGTTTTCCGCTACTCCCTCAGGCTGCCAGCCATCAGTGTGGGGCTCTCAGGCCTTCCTCACTTCTGATCTGCTTGCTGCACTACAACTTAGGTTCAGTAATGAGCTAGAATGACTCACAGAACTCAGGAAAGCATTATAGTTACAATTATAGTTATTATAGTGAAAAGTATATAAATGAAGGGCAAGGTCCCCAACATAGAGATTCCATGTCACAAAATGTCTCCCCCTAACAAGGAAGCCCATGAAATCCTGTGTTCAGAGCCTTTATTGGGGCCTCCTTGTGTAATTCAAAGAATCTCTCCTGCCCCCCAATGCCTCTGAAGTCAATTGATAGCTCATAGGGCATCTTACTGGCCTGGCTAGCTCCTCTCCGAGGGTTAATCCATTAGTGTAACTGTTGTGAAGTGAAATTGCCTACTTAAGGCTCTTCTATGCACTTTTCGGTAACTCCCATCAAATGACTGGTTTAGAGGATTCTAACTTGGGGACTGATTCGTTTTGCCATTCCTCTGGGTATGAGAGCCACCTCAGGAGCAGGAACAAAGACTCCTGTGATTGCCAAGAGAAAAAAGCCACAACGGAGCAGTGGGAGATCCCTGTCTGGAATGGTGGAGAAGCCAACACAAAGCCGAGGAACCAAACTGCTGTGACCATATGGCAGTAAGGCAGAGTGGCAGGTGGGCTCTCTGGCCGATAGAGGAATAGACCAAGGAAGCATGTGACTGAGAGACTGGAGTCTAGAGAAAAAAAATGGAGGCTGGTTGAGAAGAGGTGCTGCTGTAGAGCAATGACTGTATCCTTCATGTGTCCTGATCCTGGCTTGTAGTAATCTGCTAACTTCCTAACAAGCTCACATAAGTTGAGTACTGTCCGTGAGTTCAGGGTGGCCTTTGCAATGGATTATAGAGCTCAGCCGAGGAGTAGAGTGTTCTGGGAAGAAGAGTTGTGGTCAGAAGAGGGTAAAAGGATAGAGTGTAGACATCTGACTTGGAGCAGTTGGCTTTGGGCTGGCCTGGACTTGGATTTCCTTCCGCCTTTGTGTAGTTAAAGGAGGTCACATATGGCCATCAAACCTTTTTTTTCAGTAACCTTTTAGATTAGGCACAGCCTGGAGGCGTCATCAAAGACAATTTAATCACTGGGAAAACCACAAGGTAAGTGAAAATATACCATCTCTTCCCACAGATATAATCACTTTCATTCCTGTGTGTTCCTGTGAAGTAAACAGATTGTTGAAAAAAAGAAGTCATTGGTCTGCAAAATTTTAGCATGTGATCTCCATCTTAATTTCTATCACCAAATCCATATATATATATATATATATAT
>NW_022111373.1:719190-722309 GCF_000313985.2 Echinops telfairi
ATTTTACTGGGGGCTCATACAACTCTTATCACAATCCATACATACATCCATTGTGTCAAACACATTTGTACATTTTTGCCATCATCATTCTCAAAACATTTTTCTACTTGAGGCCTTGGTACCAGCTCATTTTTTCCCTCCCTCCCTCACGAACCTAATAATAATTTATAAATTATTATTATTTTGTCATGTCATACACTGACTGATGTCTCCCTTCACCCACTTTTCTGTTGTCCATACCCCAGGGAAGGGGTTATAGGTAGATCATTGTGATCGGTTCACCCTATCTCCCCCCACCTTCCCCTTCCCCTCCTGGTATGGCTACTCTCAATATTGGTCCTGAAGGGTTTATCTGCTCTGGATTTTCTGTGTTTCCAGCTCTTATCTGTACCCATGTACATGGTCTGGTCTAGCCATATTTGTAAGTAGAGTTGGTGTCATGATAGTAGTGCTGGGGGGAAGCATTAAAGAACTAGAGGAAAGTTGTATATTTCATCGGTGCTATCTATGCTACACTCTGACTGGCTCATCTCCTCCCCATGACCCTTCTGTAAGGGGATGTCCAGTTGCCTACAGGTGAGCTTTGGGTCACCATTCCGAACTCCCCTTCATTCACAATGATATGATCGTTCTGGGTCTTTGATGCCTGATGCACCAAGCCCATATTTCTTTTTTTTTTGCTCCTTGTATTTTACTTCATTTATTTTTAACAGTTTTGTTGGCATACAATTCACATATCATATAATCCAACAACTGAGTGATATTAGGAAGAGTTGCACAATCATCACTACAATTTTAGAACCTTTTCTTCTCTTATACTCATTGTAATTAGCTCCCCCCAAGTCCATATTTCTAGCTATGGATTCTTCCTTTTGTTTCTAACTTTCACACTTCAATCACTAGTAATTATCAACACATCTTGATTGCATGTTTGATCAATTTCAGACTGAAGAACTTGGTAGAATTCTTCACTTTTTTCATCATTATTTTAATGGCTGGTACATAGAATTGAATATTACTTAGATCAATTCACCTTCCTTGTAGGTATACAGATATTATCCTATCACATACAGCATTGTACTTCAAGATAGATCTTAAAATGTTCTTTTTTTTAATCATTTTATTATGGGCTCATACAACTCTTATCACAATCCATACATACATCAATTGTGTAAAGCACATTTGTACATTCATTGCCCTCATCATTCTCAAAACATTTGCTCTCCACTTAAGCCCCTGGCATTAGCTCCTCATTTTCCCCCTCCCTCCCTGCTTCCCTCTCCCTCATGAACCCTTGATAATTTATAAATTATTATTTTGTCATATTTTGCACTGTCTGACATCTCCCTTCACCCATTTTCTGTTGTCCATCCCCTAGGGAGGAGGTTATATTTAGATCATTGTAATCGGTTCCCCATCCTCGGGGTATCGCCACTTTCACCACTGGTCCTGAAGGGATCATCTGCCCTGGATTCCCTGTGTTTCCAGTTCCTATCTGTACATCCTCTGGTCTAGCTAGATTTGTAAGGTAGAATTGGGATCATGATAGTGTGCGGGGAGGGAACATTTAGGAACTAGAGGAAAGTTGTATGTTTCATCGTTGCTACACTGCACCCTGACTGGCTCATCTCCTCCCTGCAACCCTTCCATAAGGGGATGTCCAATTGCCTACAGATGGGCTTTGGGTCTCCACGCTGCACTCCTCCTCATTCACAATGATATGATTTTTTTGTTCTGATGATGCCTTATACCTGATCCCTTTGACACCTCATGATCGCACAGGCTGGTGTGCTTCTTCCATGTGGGCTTTGTTGCTTCTGAGCTAGATGGCCGCTTGCTTACTTTCAAGCCTTTAAAATCCCAGACGCTATATCTTTTGATAGCCGGGCACCATCAGCTTTCTTTGCCACATTTGCTTATAAAATGTTCTTTTTAATGATGAATGTGACACCATTCCCCTTGAATTTGTCATTTCTGGCTTAGTAAACCATATGAGTGTCTGATTCAAAATGGCCAATATAAATCCATTTCAGCTCACTAATGCCTAGGTTATCAATCATTATATGGTCCATTTAATTTTTATGATTTATATTTTCCTAGATTCTTACTTCGTGCATTCCATGCTCCAATTATTGATGGATATTTACAGCTATTTCTTCTCATTTGAGTTGTGCTGTATCAGCCAACGAAGGTCCTGAAAGTTTTGCTCCATCTACATGAGCATTTCTCAACCTGTGAGTTGTGACCCTTTTGGGGGTTGAATGACCCTTTCACAGGGGTTACCTGATTCATAACAGTAGTAAAATTACAGTTATGAAGTAGCAACAAAAATTATTTTATGGTTGGGGGGGGTGCTCACCACAACATGAGAAACTGTATTAAAGGGTCACAACATTAGGAAGGTTGAGAACCACTGACCTACTTCATTACAGATGGCTGTACTTTGAGTAGGTAGCTTTTCCTCCGTATATTTTGAGTGTCTTTCAACCTGAGTGGCTCACCTTCTGACACTATATCAATGTTCTGCTGCTATTCTTAAGATTTTCAGTGGCTGATCCCTTAGAAGTGAACAGCCTATTCCTTCTTCCTAGTCTGTTCTTATCTGGAGGCTCTGATGACATGTTTACTATGTACCTTATTGGTATTTGAAATACCAGTGGCATAACCTCCAGCATCACAGCAACACACAAACCACTATAGTATGAGAAGCTGAGAGAGCAATTCCAATGACCCAGCAATTCCAATCCTAGAAATATACTCAAAAGACTTGGAAGCAGATTAAAGGGGACATATACCAATATTCTCTGAAGCACTATCACAATAGCCAAAAGATAAAAACAACCTAAATATCCATTGACAGATGAATGAATAAGCAAAATCTGGTACAGACACATAATGGAGTGTGACTTCTCAACCAGTAGGAGAAATGTAGTCTTGATACATGTACAATATGGATGGAGTTGGAAAATACAGTGAACCCTCGTTTATCGCGGTTAATCGGTTCTAGACCCTACCGTGATAAATGAAATTCCACGAAGTAGGATTCCTTATTTGTAAATCAAATATTTTCATAGTTAGAGCATAGAGGACATGAAAAAACACCCTTTAGTCACCATTAC
>NW_022111373.1:724297-726928 GCF_000313985.2 Echinops telfairi
ATCAAATTGACAACAATAACTTGAGAGATTAGACCGAAACCTAAGAAACCTGAGTCAATGGAGGGAGAACAACAACAAAAGAAGGATGAGAATGGTTATTACAACTCAAAGAATGAATTATTAATATAATCAATGTCAGGGCTCAAGTAGAAAGAAAATGTTTTGAGAACGACGATGGCAACAAATGTACAAATGTGCTTGACACAATGGATGGATGTATGGATTGTGATCAGAGGTATATGAGCCCCCAATAAAATGATTTAAAAAGGGGAAAAAAGGGAGGAACTGATAACAAGGGCTCAATAGAAAGTGTCTAGAAAAGAATGATGGCAACATGTGTACAAATATGCTTGATACAACTGATGTATGGATTGTTATGAGTGGTAAGAGGCCCCAATAAAATGATCTTTTAAGAAAAAAAATTAAAGATTAACATTAAAAAGAATAATTAACCTCACTAAATGGAACATGTAGAAACTACTGAATTGGTGTATGTCTTATATACATTTTCAACAACAATAAAATAAATAAAATTGTAGTAAAAACTTAATTGTGCAGTACAGGGTCCAGTTGAGGGAGATGAAGAGCAGGTAGGAAGAGTAAGCAGGTCTAATACACTCACTGTGTTACTCTAGTCAAGTGACTCAGCCTCTCTGAGCCTCAGTTGCTTCTTCACCTATACAAATGAGCTGATGATAAATCCTCCCTCATGGGGTTGTTATAAAGACCGAAAAAGAGTAGCCATCTAAGTGTGGTATCAAGTACACCAGCCTGTGTGATCCAAGGATTATAAACAATTAAATCCAAGTCCAGAGGAGGGAATGGCATCAGAGCTTAAATTCTGAACACCTAATTTCCTGAAGGTTACGGAGGACAGTGGAAGCCCAAAATCCATTTTCAGGGTCCCTGTTTAGACGAAGTCTCTGGGGAATCTCCTCGGACCACAGACCAGGGATGTGAATAGTCTTGCTATCAGACAGAAAGCATTATAAAGCCAGTTATGGCAGTTATACTTGGATTAAAATGTAATGCTTTATCTTTTGATCTCCGTTTTGACCCATTTTAAAGTTGTTTCAGATTGTAATATTTTATGTTTTCTTTTCTAGTGAAGTTTTTCCATTTTGTCATTTTTGGTGTTGTTTGCTTTTTAATTTTGTTTTGCATGATTTTCTATATATGAAATCTAGAATAGGTAAATCTATAGAAACAGTAACTGGATTAATAATTACCTAGGGACATGGCAGGGGAGAACAGGGGAAGTGGGGAACTAACAACAGTGAGTATGAGAAAGAAGAAAATGTTCTGAAATTGATTGTAGTGATGACTGTGCAACTTTTCTGAATACTATTGAACTATTAAATTGCATGATATGCAACTTACATTTCAATAAAACTGTTTTTAAAGGACACTAAATGAAAGGGGAAGATGTAAAAGATCAAATAAAAGAACAACTGTCAAGATGTCCGACACACAGTTGGAGCTTAGGAAATGCTGGCTTTCTAGTCTCCAAGAAATAGCCAATGTTATATTGACCTCAGCTGAAAAATCTTCATGTGGGGCTGTTTTCTCCAGTAGGTTAAGGGACAACACCATGATTCTCTTTTTAATCCCCTCTTGGTACTTCCACCTAATATATTTTGTTCTCTCTTGCTGAAATGGGCCATTTAAGCAAGTACCTAGTGGGAGAGAATGATTAGGTATCCTCCCTTATAATCATGAAGGGCCAGCATTGCTAGTTAACACTCTCTAACAGCTATTGGCAGCAAGAGTGATCGGTGCAAAGAGGGCGCTTATGTCAAATAGAAGAACAATTCCCCCCATGCTTCGGAGGACACTTTGATGGAACACAAAAGATATGGTAGCATTTTTCTTTGACAAGCTTTGACACAAACGAGGAAAAAGAAAGTCTTCCTCCAGCTTAAGAGCTCAGGGCAAAAGATTTATTTTTCAGTGGTTAATCAATCCTTAGAGTCCTGATGGCATATAAGCTATGTATTGAGCTACAAACCACAAGGTCAGTGGTTTGAACTTACCAGCTGCTCTGTGGGGGAAAGATGAGGCTGTCTGTCCCTGTAAAGATTTAGAGTTTCACAAACCCACAGGGGCAGTTCTACTGTCTTATAGGGCCACAATGAGTCGGAGTCTTCTGCATGACAGTGAGGTAATCCATTAGAGTAATTCAAGCTGAGAGTTCCTGAGTGCTACAAATGGTTAATGTGCTTGACTGCTACAGGAAAGGTTGGAAGTTCAAGCTACCCAGAGGCATCTCAGAAGAAGAGACTGGCAATCTACTTCTGAAAAATTGGTCATAGAAAAACCTATGTAGCACAATTCTATTTTGACTTACATGGGGTCTGGGTTAGGCTGGGTTGACTAGAGTAGCAAATCCAGAGAGACTCACGTGTGTATAAGAAAGAACTCTATATCAAACAGTAAGTGTATATTAAGAAAACATCCCAGACAAATGGGTGCATAAGCAAATGTGGCGAAGAAAGCTGATGGTGCCCGGCTATCAAAAAGTATAGCATCTGGGGTCTTAATGGCTTGAAGGTAATCAAGTGGCCATCAAGCTCAGAAGCAACAAAGCCCACATGGAAGAAGCACACCAGCCTATGCAACCACGAGGTGTCG
>NW_022111373.1:727565-729800 GCF_000313985.2 Echinops telfairi
GATTTGTGTATGGATTGCGATAACAGTTGTATGAGCCCCTAATAAAATGTTTAAAAAAAAAAAAAGAAAACATCCTAGCCCAGTCCAGATCAAGTCCACAAGACCGATATTAGACCATACGTCCGATACTAGTTCATAAACTCCTCTTCAGACTCATGCAGAACATGTAATGATGCAAAATGCAGGAAGATCACAGGCCAGTAGGGGGGAAAGTCTTGTGGATCCAGTGGCAGTGGAAGCATCTCCAGGGCTCTCGCAGGTCTCAGCGTCACTCCATGTGACTTGTCAACACAGGAAGATGAAGCAGGCAGAGAATGTGGCCTGCCTCAAGGGAGAAAGAGGAAGAGGCCATTCTTGAAGAGCCATTTTTTTTGGTTGTCCTCCAATCAAGCTGCAACCTGATCGACAGGCTAAACTCCAGTCACACATGTTCCTACAGGAACCATGTTGGTTCAAAAAACCTAGCTATCATAGCTAGGTTTACTCTTGTAACTTCAAGTTGACATGAGATTATGTAACTACCACAGGGCCACCATGAGTCAGTCAACTCAGCAACTGGTTGAGGTTTCTTTAATCCTGGCTTAGAGGATTTGTCCTCACTGTGGTCAGAGTGAAAATTTAAAACACATACTGTTCTCATCAAAATCCTGATAAAACCCTTCAATAACCTCACATTATTGCCAAGCTAAAGACCAACATTTTTAGCAATCCCTGGTGGCGTAGTAGGTTATGTGTTGGAATGTCAACCACAGGGCTACCAGTTTGAACCTACCAGCTCCTCTAAGGAAGAAAGATGAGGCAGTCTGTTCCTGTAGGGATTTACAGGCTCAGAAATCCCCTGGGACAGTTGTACCCTGTCCTATAGACCCATTATGAGTCAAAATAGACTTGATGGCTCTGGGTGGTGATGGTATGACAGCAATGGGAGGTCACTGAAGTGTTTTGAGCAAAGTTGTGGCATGATCACTCTGTCCACAGTGAGAATGTACTAGAGGAAACTGTTGTGGTAACCCTCCGTGAGCCCTGGTAGCACTGTGGGATAAGCACTGGGCTGCTAACAGTAATGTGGTTCAAACCTAACAGCGACTTGTTGGGAGACAGATAGATGAGGCTATCTTCTCCCATACAGACTTACACCCTCAGAAACGCTATACAGGATTGCTAGGAGTGGCAATCGACTCACCAGCAGTGAGGAGGAATAATAAAGAGAAAGTAGAGTGAGAAGAACAAAGGGCTGCAGACAAACCCTGAGGAACTTAGACAAGTCATTTAGGACAGCAGTTCTCCAAGTATTTGCCAAGATTCTCTCAGAGGTCCATCAGATCAAAACTATTTTCTTAATACTACTTACAATATTTGCTTTTTTCACTGTGTTGTCATTTGATTGATGGGACAATTGCACTAGTGGGTACAACAACTAGTGCCTTGGTAGAAATAAAACCATCAGCACTACACTAGGCTAATAGTCAGTGTCTTCACTGCTACACACTCACAGTTTTTTTAAAAAAATCACTTTTACTTAGGAATGTCCCTGATAAAGGAGTAAAAATGATTATTTTTTATTAAACCTCAACCCTTGATTATGTCTTATAATATTTTCCTTGGTGAAATAAGAAGTCTAAATAAAGTATTACTGCCCAAAGTACAATGATTATTTCCAGGATAAGAATGTGTGCAATTGTTTGAATTTCAAGCTGAACGAGCCTCTTTTTTCACGGAACAACATTTTTACTTGAAAGAATGACTGAGACACAAAATAAAATTTATTCCAACTTTGGTATGTGGCTGTTTCCCAAAAATGAACAAAGCACAGGATTAACACCTAAAAATCAATCAGATTCCGAGGGAAAAAATCATGAAAACCATAACATTTACAATAGCAATACAAAACATTCAATACTTAGGAACAGACTAACCAGAGATACAAAAGACTGGTACCACGGAAACTGCAAAACACTACTATAAGAAATGAAAACAGACCTACGCAAATGGAAGAATGTTCTACGTTCATGGATAGCAGGGGTTAATATTGTGAAATTATCAATACTATTCAAAGTAATCTCTAAATATAAAACAATTCCAATCTAGATTCTAAATGCATTCTTTAAAGAAATGGAAAAACGAAGTACTAAGTTCATATGGAGCAGGAAGAATCTAGGATAATGGAATAATTTCTTTCTTTATTTTTTTGTAGAGTTTTAAAACAATAAAGATTTGAACCTGTAAATGTGTGTG
>NW_022111373.1:734741-762780 GCF_000313985.2 Echinops telfairi
AGTCTGATAGGGTGCCAAGCCCTGGCCCCACAGTCTATATTTGGCATTCCATGGGAACTTCGGTGCTCTGTTCTCCTTGCTGTTCTGTTGCACACCCTTAGTGTTTTGCCTCAGTGTGGTGGGATCAGATCCTTTGTCCATTTTTTAACTGCATTATTCATCTTTTCATTATTGAGGTGTTATAATTTTCTATAGACTTTAGAGATTAGTCACTTGTCTATTTGTGTCATTGCCATTTTTTTCCCTTTCTGTGAATTTTCTTTTTAGTCGTTTGATGGAGTCATTTGATGCACATGCCTTATTTTCAGTAGATTCTAGTCATCTATTTTCTTTTCTACAATGAGTGAGTGAGGGAGTGATATAGCCAACAGGCCAGACATTCTCCCCTTGTGGGCTAGAGGGTTGACAGGTATTAACTTGGGTATAGGGAACGATAGTAATCCACAAAAGGGAGAAGAGAAATTAAAGGAGGGTTGGGTAGGATAAGCTAATGTGGAGTTGATAAGTTGCTTAAATTGTTGAATACAAAGTTGATGATCAGAAATGTAAACCCCCACCTAATTCATAATATATACTTTTTAAATGAACAAAGTATGTTATTTCAAGAAAAATAACTGAGAGTATTTATTAAACCAAATCAAACCTATTACCATCCAGTTGATTCTGAGTTAGAACTAACCCAGAGAGTTTCCAAGACTGTAAATCTTTATGGAAATCAAGTCCACATTTCATCTTTTTACTGTGGAGCAGCTGGTGCATGCGAGCCACCTAGTTACCACCTTCAGGATTTGGCCAGAATGCTCTTTGTCATTGAGGATGGTAAGAGTTCGTCTCATGTACTTTGGACCAGCTACGAGGACATACAAGTCCCTGGAAAAGCACAGCATACTTGGTAAAGTAGACAGTCAGTTAAAAAGAGGAAGCCCCTCAATGAGATGGACTGACACACTGGCTGTACAGTGGCTGAAATAAACTACAGGTGAGAGAATGTTAGAGAATCGGGAAGTGTTTTGTTCTGTTGTCCGCAGGGTCATTCACCACGAGTCAAACTGGCCCAATGGCATCTAACAATAAAAAACTTTCGTTTATCAGCTGAGTGCTTAACTACTGCATTACCAGGACCCCTTCAGTATTTGTTGTCAACGATAAAATTCAAGCTTTCAAAAGAAAATTAGAATTTAGAACACTTTTACCTACTACCACGACTTGACAGCGTCCTGATTCTTTAAAATTCCTCTGATGAGATTGACTGTGACGTATGAATGATTTTTCAATATTTTAAAATTGTACAAGGAAACATATAAACATTTGGAAGATCTATACAACTCACAAAAAGAAAGAAAGAAACCAAAATCCACAAACTCCATTACTATGAAGTTAATTCCTACTCACAGCAACCCTGTAGGGCAAAGTAGAACTACTCCATAGGGCTCCAAGGTATAAATCTCTACAAACTGCCACATTCTTCTTCCATGGATCATTTGGAGGGTTGCCAATCTTTATTTAGGTCAACTGCTAGATGCTGTAGCCACTGTACCTCTTCTGCACCTTATATATACCTCCCAGGCAAATATTGGTCCAATGACCAATGTCTAGTGTTACAAAGTCCTCAAAGTGCAAAATAAACCAATGAAATTTCGATGAAATATAAAACTTTCCTCTAGTTCTTAAATGCTTCCTTCCCCCCACTACCATGATCCCAATTCTACCTTACAAATCTGGCTAGACCAGAGGATGTACATTGGTACAGATAGCAACTGGAAACACAGGGAATCCAGGGGAGATGATCCCTTCAAGACCAGTGGTGAGAGTGGCGATGCCTGGAGGGTGGAGGGAATGTGGGGTGGAAGGGGGGAACCAATTACAAGAATCTACGTATAGCCTCCTCCTTGGGGGATGGACAGCAGAGAAAATGGCGGGGGGAGACGTCGGACAGTGTAACGTATGACAAAATAATAATGATTTATGAATTATGAAGGGTTCATGAGGGAGAGGAGAGTGGGGAGGGAGGGGAAAAAATGAGGAGCTGATATTAAGGGCTCAAGTAGAAGGCAAATGTTTTGAGACTTATGATGGCAACAAATGTACATATGTGCTTGACACAATGGATGTATGTATGGATTGTGATAAGAATTGTACGAGCCCCCAATAAAGTGATTTAAAAAAAACAAAACACCAATGGATTTTAATGTAATAGAGTAGGGATTGATTGATATGGCTTCAGATTATACACTGCAACTAACGTTTTTAAAATTACTACCTATTCAAAAAAAAAATTACTACCTATTCATTTTTGGTGTACACAGTACCAAAGAAAAATGTCCACAATTGTATGAAAACTAAAACACACCTCCCTTTTCAAACTCTGAAACTTTTTCTTTATATACTTTAACCAAAACAACATATTGAAACTCAGTGATTGCAGAAGCCAGTTATGAATTCAAGTGTCTCCTATTGTCTCAAGTTGAGTTCTCTAGAGACGTAAAACCAGTGAAATACATATATACATATACAGTATATATACATATATATACCCATGATCTTAATTATGAAAATATTGAGAATCATTGTCCCATTCACTTGACACAAAACCTTAACTATCATGTCTATTAAGTGAGATATTAAAGAGATCTGTAAAATAAATGCAAAAGACACCATTCCTTTCACTAACACTATTTTTGTTTTGGAAAATATAGTTATTTTTCACTAAAATATTTATGTTATGGAGCTGCTATGGCTTAGAACTAGATGGCAATAGGTTATTGTTTTTTATATAATGATTCATTATTTTTATTTAAAATAGATTAATAAATATTCTTCCAATATATCTTTTAATATCAGTTTTAATTTTTATTGAGATGAAATTCACCTAACATAAAATTAATCACTTTAAAGAGGATAATTCAGTAGCATTTAGCTCATTCATAATGCTGTGTAACCACAACCTCTGCCCAGTTCCAAAATGTTCGCACACCCCCATAAAGAAACCCCACTGTCATTCAGATGCTCTATTTCCCTTCCCTCTAGCCCTGCCAGCCTCCAATCTGCATATGTCTCTATGAATTTACTAATTCTGGGTATTCCCAGTGGAAATCATCTAATATATGACCTTTTGTGTCTGCTTCTCTCACTTAGCATGTTTTCAAGGTTCATCCAAGTTATAGCATGTACTTTATTATTTTTATGGCTAAATAATATTCATGAATCCATATATCATAATAGAAGCCTGGTGACACATTGGGCTGCCAACAGCAAGGTCAGCAATTCAAAACTACCGGGCGCTTTCTCCTCCCTAAAGAGTTAGTCTCAGAAACAAACATGGGTTTTTCTACCCTGTCCTACAGGGTACTTATGAGTCAGAATCAACTCGATAGCAGTGAGTTTGGCTTTTGTTTTGTTTTTATATATAATAATATTTTTACCATTGATGGCCTTTGGGCTGTTTCTACCTGTTGGCTATTGTGAATAATGCTACTATGAACTTCATGTATAGCCATCTGAGTACCCATTTCTAATTCTTTGGGGTATATAGGGTTAGAATCATTGGGCCAGTAGGTAACATCATGGTAATTGGGGGAAAAATTAAAGTTGTCAAAGATTTTGTCTTGCTTAGATCCACAATAAATGCTCATGGAAGAAACAGCCAAGAAACCAAATAACATTCCATTGGCTAAATCTGCTCCACAAGACCTTGAAAGTGGTTGCTCTGAGGACTAAGATGGCCCTGGCCCAAGCCAGGGTATTTTCAATGGCTTCATATGCATGAGGACATTGAAGTTGGACATTCAATAAGAAAGACCTATGAAGAATTGATGCATTTGAATTATCATGCTAGCAAAAATAATTGAAAGTACCATAGATTGTCAAAAGAACAAACAACTCTCTTGAAAGAGTATGGCCAGGGTGCTCCTTAGCGGCAAAGATGGCGAGATGTAATATTAGACATGTCAGGAGAAACCACTGCCTGGAGAAGGACATTATGCTTGGTAACACAGAGGGGCACTGAAAGAGAGGAAAGTCCTTGACAAGATGGATTGACACACAGGCTGCAACAACGGGCATAAGGACATAAGAACAAACTTGAGAATGACCCAGGACTTGGCAGTGCGTCTTTCTGTTGTACATAGGATCACTATGAGTCAGAACCCACCAACTGACACCTCACAACAACAACACCCTCACTTCTTCCATCTGAGCCTGGTCAGAGGCAGTGCTAGAGGAGGGAGGATGAAGGGAGCAGATTGGGTCAGACTTGCTTCTAAAATACTTAACTGCTATGGCACCAGGGTTCCTTTTTTCTAAAATGCCAGTACATTCCATTTGTTGGGTATTTGCATGAATTTCCTCTTGAGTTCAGTCTCCTAACTCAGCAAAATTAAAATGGAGTGAAGTAATTAGAGCAGCAGCCTGCAAGGATGTTCTGGGCCTGGCAATGCACAGGAAATTGGGTCAGGGGGGAAACAAAGGTGAGAAGAGAGCCTGAAAGTAGAAGGGGTAGTCAAGAGACCCATCTGAAGTGTCAGCAATGTAAAAAAGCCTTCACCAACTTGCATAGTCTCTTGGTCACCATCTCTTCCCTCAGCTCTGTTTGCTGAGAACCTGCTCCTGGGCTGGCCCTTCACAATCAAGGCTTCTAAACTACATTAATTCACTTAGCAACAACAACAATAACAACCTCCTTTTATAGGTGCAATGGGTTACAACTTCTTAGCCTTTCAACTCCCCTTTTCAGATACCCTGCAGGATATGTCCTTGTTCTTGCTGTTATGTGTTGTCAGTTGGGTTCCACCACATAGCAATCCTATATACAACAGAATGAAACACTGCCGGATTTTCTATGCAGTCTTCACAAGCGTTGCTATGTTAGAATCCATTGTGGCAGCCAACATGTCAATCCATCTCTCTTTGAGGATCTTTCTCTGCCCTCTAGTTTACCATGCTTGTCCTTCTCAAGGGTTCCTCCTAATCAGATGTCCAAAGTATATGAGATAAAGTCTCACCATTCCATTACCTCATAAAAGAAAGCATCTGTAACAGGAACCTGGTTCCTGTTTGACCAGCCCTTTCCTCGATAGTTTAGTTTCATACTACACTCTCCGTTTTATTTATTCACCATGGTCCATTGTGCTTTTGTACATCCTGGTTCCCGTGCCTGGACTCTGCTTTGTCCCTCCTTTTAGACTAATCAACTCTAAACTCATACTTGAAGATGCTCTAACTTAAATGCTTCTTTCCCTCCCTCTATAGTCTTCTCTAAAACTACACAATACCAACAGAAATGACCAATCTGTACTGTGATATTTTTCCCAAACCATTTTATTAGGACCTAATCCAGAAATACCAATACACAGTCAATTATACCAGTGTTGTAAAATTACTACCACAATCTGTTTCAAAGCATTTCTTCCTTCTTGTATTCCTTGATACACGCTCCCCCTAACACTACCCACCCACCCCTCAACACACACGCATACTCTTATCCTGGTAATCATCTCTATGGATTCACCCATTCTGGGTTTCATATACCAAAAAATAAAATACCTAACAGAGAGTCAAGAAGGCTTCCAATAATGACAAAATAAAAAATATATATAAAAAATCCCACAGAAAATATTAAAAAACAGATCAAATACAAAGTGTATCAGAAGGGAGAGCAAATGACAAGGTTTTAACCATTCAAGTCAGACTTATCATTTTAATCGATTATAGTCATCTCTCCCATACTCTCTATCTAATAATCAAGTTATTCCCATACCTCAATTATTTTTTAAAAAATTCACTGGGATCAAGTCAAGGCTGACTCATAGCGACCCCCTCTGGGTTTCTGAAACTGTAACTGTTTACAGGAATAAACAGTCTTTATCCTGAGGAGCTGTTGGTGGTTTCAAACTGCCAACTATGCGGATCACAGCCTAACATGTAACCAGTATACCACCAGGGCTCTATGTATCCCTGTTAGACAGGGTTCTCTAAAGAAATGAAACCAGGACACTTATGGTTTTATATATATATATATATGGATAGGTTTATACAGCGAGAAGAAATATAACAGCTACTTAGTCCACATAGTAGTACAGAGGGTTCAGTTCAACTCACTTCTGTGTAACAGTTAATATACTGGAAGTCCTTCAACTCACATTGGCTGCCAGGTCCAAGGTCAAGGAAGCAGACAGCAGAGTCCTCCCTGGAGCAAGGCAAGCAGATTTTGCCCATAGGCATCAAGTAGCAGAGTGAGTCACCAAAAAGTCAGTAGTTCGGGAGCCTAGTGAAGCAGGCCTGGAAGGGATATAGAACACAAGCAAAACAAGTCGACAGGATCCACCAGCCTCAAACTCAAGCGATGTACGCACCAGTAGCATGGTGAAGCAGGTTTCAAAGGAGCCTCAAGCTCTAGCGACAGGATCCATGGGTTGGCCTTACCCACAGGTAGTATAGCTCACAGGTTGAGGCAGAGAACTAGCTACAGCAGCAGCAAGCACACTCCAGCAAACTCTGATCACCAGAGAGCAAGAGAAAGGGGGCAGGCATGCAGAGCCATTTATCTCTTTGTCCTCCAATCAAACTGCAACCTGATTAATTCCACATGTTTCTATTGGCCAGATTGACACAATAAACCTAACTATCACAATCCCCCAACTATGGTTATAAGGAAATCACTGGAGGCTTATTTTCTATGTAGACCCTATAAATGTACTTTGGGCTTCCACTGTCATCTATAGTCTTCTGCATACCAGAATCTCATAATTTAAGCTCTGATACTATTCCCTCCTTTGGTTTTTGATTATATAATTTACAATCCTTGGATCACAGTTGTTGGTGTGCTTCTTTCAAGTGGGCTTAGTGAACATTTCATTTAGATAGCTGCTTGCTTAAAAACAAGCCTTTAAGACTCCAGAAGGTATTCTATATGATAACCAGGCACAATCTAATTTCTTTACCACCCTTTGCTATAGCACCTGTATCTTCTGTGTTTCCTTCATGAGGGCCAGTATGTGTAATGATTATTTCTATACTTATTTCTCTCACAAGCTGTGGCTCTTAGAAGACAAGGTTCATAACTTTTCTATTTTCACATCCCTATTGTTGGGCACTGTTTGCCAATTAATGAACAAATGGGGTGGGGGACAAAAATGAGCAACCAACTAACCTCTCTATCTTGCTGGACAGTCCAGTGTTAATGGCAACTGTGGATTGTTGTTGTTTTTGTTGTCAGGTGCCATTGACTTTGTTCTGATGCATAGCAACCCTATGTGCAACACAATGAAACACCATGCACAGGCTGTTGTTGCAGCCACCATGTCAAAACATCTGATCAAGGACCTTCCTCTTTTTTTACTCACCTTCTACTTTACCAAACATGATGTCCTTGTCCAGGGACTGGTCTCTTCTGATAACCTGTTCAAAGGACATGAGACAAAGTCTCACCATCTTGCTTCTAAGGAATGTTCTGGCTGTCCTTCTGTCTGTACTGCTAAAAGACAGACTTGTTCTTTTAGCAGTACGTGATGCTTCCAACATTCTTCACCAGCACCATAATTCAAATGCATCTATTCTTCTTTGGTCTTCTTTATCCAATGTCCAACTTTCACATGTGTATGAGGTGACTGAAAATATTCCAGTAATAAATTCAAGTCTCTGTAGATTACATAGAGCAATCTAAGGCAATTCTGTTCTCTGATCAAAACCCCAAACCATCCATTCTTCATTATCTTTAATGTCTGAGATGGAAAAAAACAAGATCATTGCTACAGAGTCTCATCTTTTTCCCTTGTAGATGCTGGCAGTTTCGAACTGCTGATCTCGTAGTTATCAGTCCAACTTATAACCCACCATGCCTGAGAGGTAAAATAAGGAAAAACTCCAGGCATCGTTTCCCCCACAAAATCACCTGTACAAACTCATACCCATACCCCTCACTAATGCCAAGAACACTACAAGGGGTCTTACTGCTCAGGTAGGGGAAAGTGTCTGCGTTGAAGGTCTGAATTTAGGTTTTTATTGAAACAGAGGCTGTAGCTAAACAATGAGTAGTGTCTGGGTATGTTGATCACTCCTACACACTCCCCAAATATAAAATGTGGGAAAATATCTCACCCATGAAGCCATCCTTCCTGTGGTCCTTCTCTACTTGTTCCTAATTATGGACATAATTAATTTTAATGAGTCATCCTCCATCATTTCTACATTAATTCGTTCCATGTCTTTCAGCCATAACACTAAAAAAGTAGAAGGAGAATGTGCCTCTTGACTCAAATCTTTAATACAAATGGGGCATAGCTAAGACTCTTCACACCCAAGTTCTTGCCTTCTGACAGAATGGGTCATTAAAGGCACTCCTCAGTACTTACACATCAGATACACTTACTGCAGTGCAGTGCGTCCCTCTTATCTAGAGCCTTTCTGACCCTGTTTCTAAGTCTGCCCCAAACATTTGGTTGGGCCACAGTCTGCCCTGTGATTGGTCTATGTATGCACCTTACAGTGATTGGTAGATTTGATATTCAAGGGGTGGTTTGAAAATCCCCCCCCCCAATGAAACGAACTGACTTGTGGTCCACGGAGGGTATTGGTCCATTTGTGGTCCTGCTGGGTGGGTCAAAGCTTGAAATTAACAAGACGTTTGCTTATATAAGCAGCCAATCCCACAGAAACTCTTGGCTTTTTGTTTTTGTTTTTAGAGAAGAAGCCAATAGAGAGGAGAGGAAAAAAGATAAGCGAGAAGAAAAGGCAATGATAGAGAGCAATTCTCCTAAAAGAGCTATAACACTGAAGACTATGAGAAGCAGAAAAGAAACAGTGCCAAGCATAACAGAGTCCAGCAACACACTCCTATTGGAAGCTGTATTCATTTTCTCAAGTGTAGGAGCAGTCTCGTACTTCCCCCACCCTTTACTCATAAAGCTCCCCAAAGTGCTCAATAAATACTTATTGATTCCAGTGCTGTTTATAGCATTCGTGGTACTCCTAAGATCTCTTCCAAGCCCAGGCTCTCAATTTTGCCTGTTAGACATAGGATTTAGGGTTGTACAGACCGGATGGCAACAGGGTCTATCTCAGAAGCAAAACTGCTCCCTGTGCGAAATCTGCACACCTAGGAGGAAGCCAGAGGTCTTGATAAACCCATCAAGGTTTGATATTTACACACATTTCCAACTGTTTGCAAATAGTTCCCTTTGTCTGGATGCACACAGACCTTGGTGGTTAGTGGGTTAAACATTGGGCTATTAACCAAAATGTCAACTGTGTGAACCTACCAGCTACTTCACAGGGGAAATAGGAGGCAGCTTGCTCCTATAAAGATTTACAGTCTCAGAAACTCCTCTTCCCTATAGGGCTGCTATGAATAGGAACTGACTCAGGAGCAGTGGGTTTTTTGTTTGTTTGGGGTTTTTTGCCTGAATGCACAAGAGCCCCACAAGAAGAATTGCTGACTAGAATGCCTGGTCTCCAGTGTACACTCTACCTGTCTCCGCTTGCAGGTAGTGAATCTTAACTGAAAACTCCTCATTAACTTCAGCCCAGGAACTGCTTTCCCAGTCTGGGTCCCTGAGCCAGCCAGGCTTCCCTACCCACTTCAACTACCTGGTGAGTAAACTGGCTGGTGCCTATGAGGATGGGACTCTTCCCCCAGTTCTTCCTTCATTTACATCCTTTTGGCTGCTTGGTTCCCTGTGTTGACTGCTTTCTGGTTATAAGTCTGGCTTGATCCCTCTGGTTCCAAGCGCCCTCTGCTTTGTTCCCCTTCTCAATGGCTTAATGAAAGTGTTCCCAATTCTTCTCTTTTAGATTCCCCAACATTGCTATTCTTAGCAGGAATATCAGCATCTGAGTCTTCCCCCCACCGCCCCCAGAGAGAAAAAAATTAATTTTACCTTTATTTTCACTAAAATTTAACTAAAATTTAGCATCTCCTTCAATAGTGAATGTAGGCAATTCCTCAAAGTAGTATTAGTGGTGTCTCTGGCTTTGTCACCAATGGAAATGGAGGTATTTTCAGATACATTACTATAAACTCATCTCTTATAAGCTTTTACCTATTTGGGTTCCCTTTAACTTTGTGATTAATTTCAGTGATAATAGTGAAATAACTTTTCTAAACTACCTCCCTCCCCCAACCCCCCAACCCTAAAAACCTCTCATAGAGTAGAAACTTAAGTCTCCAACTTCTCTCCTCTTTTCACATGGTCAAATTATCCTGGGGTCTTTGATTTTTTCAGGACAGGGTCTGCTGAAACATCTTTGAGCTTCAGTGTTTATCTCTAGAAAAGTCAGGAACGTAGCAAGAGGCTAGGGTCTGCTGGCATCTGCTCATCAGCAGATCAAACAAATGGCTTCAATTTTATTCCTCAACTCATTTACTCTATGACTACTCCCTTCCTGCCTCCATCAGCCAGTGCTTATTTCAATTAGTCAAAAGCCATAACTCCATTCTCGACAGCACATCAGGTCCCATGCTTCCTAGGAGTCATACATACCACTCATACCCTCTGCTTACTAATCCCTTCCCCTCATCTTCCTTTGATTCTTCAGCCTTCACTCCCACACCTCTTCCAGAAGAAGTTCAGGGTCACCGTGTCTTTTCAAGGTCCTATACTATTCCTAGAACCTTCTGAGTCATTCTCAGCTAGCTTGGTGATCATGGTGCTAAACAAATACTTGATGATATGCTTTGCATCCTCTGATTTCCTCATGCTACAGTCTCAGACTCTACTTTCAGCTGATACGATCCAACAGAAACTTGCTACCCAAAGAAAAATGAAAAGTTCCAAAGGGATTGGGATACCATAACACAGCGGGATTAATCTTTCCCATCCCAAAAAAAGGAATTACAATCTCAGATCTGGCTGTTTTTGTTAGGGGCCATGAAGTCAGCTCTGAGTATAGTAACATTATGTAGAACAAAACAGACTGACCCACAATGCCAAGGCATTGGTGCCACCAGTTGGGGACTGGACCATGAGTAAAGATTTCTACGCAGGTAACCCTTTTGCAGGCACCTGCACTGTGCTTTGACATGTCTCTTGCTGGCACACTTTGGCATTCCTGGTCAGCAAAATCGGTGCTGTTGTTGCTAGTTCCTGTCAAGTGGTCTCCCACTCAGGGTGACCTAATATATGCCAGCATGAAACACTAACTATTCCTGCACCATCTTTAAAATGCTTTGATGTGAAATGTTGGGTAATGGCTAACCTATTGTATAAATATAGTCAATTTTCAATTATTCATGTGTGGATTATCCAAGGCAGGTATTTAACCAACGATGTGCTGGCTTTCCCCCTGTCTTCATGATTATAGGATTTACTGAGGAAATTAACAAGCCACAATTCAGGATTAGAAATACTCAGGAGAGTTCTTCAGTTAGGGAAGCATCTTCTTAGCTGCACCCATAAGCACACCTCTTCCTGACCCTCAGCCCCTCAGCCTTTGTCTTGCTTGTGCAATGTTACAAAGCTCTTTTAGGACGACCAATGAACACCCCAAAGGCATTCCATTCTACTAGACTTCAGACAAGGTGCTGAGATCCAGTTCCTTGGGCTGGCAAATCGGGATCCCTTAACACAGTCCGTGGAGGCACTAGCTTTACTCCCTCTGAGGGGGAGAACGTCTACTGCATTGCCTTGTGCTGTGGCTCTTGGCTCTGCTGTTACTGTTCCTCTGCCGTGCCTCTGCTCCTCGCATGCCACAGCTGTTTGGGGGTCTGAGGAGCTTCAGTGTGCAAAGATCTGGGGATCCAAAGGATGCACTCCACTCCTGGTTCTTCTTTCCTGATAATAGTGAGATTCCTCATTCCTGCCTCTGAGATGGCTCATTTAATATCCAGCCAGATGGCCAAACTGATCAATCCCCACGTTAGAATTCCATACACCTTATTTGCATGGTGTCACCCAATTATTTAGTGGGAGTTACAAAGACTTTGGCTGTAGTTGTTGCTTTTAGGTGCTGTTGGGTTGGTTCTGATTCATGGCGACCCCATGTACAACAAAACAAAATAATGCCCAGTCCTACACCATCTTCACAATTGTTCTTATGTTTGAACCCATAACCGTAGCCACTGGGTCAATCCTGTTTTTCATTGTCCCTCTACCACGCATGATGTCTTTCTCTTGGGGCTGGTCCCTCCTGACAGGTCTAAAATACATGACATGAAATCTCACCATCCTTGGCTCTAAGAAGCACTCTGGCTGAACTTCTTCTAAGACAAAGTTGTTTGTTCCTTTGGCGGTCCATAGCACTTTCAATATTTTCCACCAGAAGCATAATTCAAATACATCAATTTGTCTGCTTTCTTCCTGATTCAATATCCAACTTTCAAATGCTTATGAGGCGACTGAAAATATCATGGCTTAGGTTAGGCACACCTTAGTCCTCAAAGTTACCTTCTTGCTTTTTAATACTTTAAAGACCTCTTGTACAGATTTACCCATCCTTTGATCTCTTGACTGCTGCTTTCATAAGTATTGGTTGTGGCTCCAAGTAAGATTAAATCCTTGACTACTTGAATCTTTTCTCCATTTATCATAATATTACCTATTGGTTCAGTTGTGAAGATTTGGGGTTTCTTTACATTGAGTTGTGACACATACTGAAGGCTGTAATTCTTGAAGTTCATCAGCAGGGACTTCAAGTCTTCCGCACTTTCAGCAAGCAAAGTTGTGTCATCTGCATATCAAAAGTTGTTAATAAGTCTTCCTCCAATTCTGATGCTGCATTCTTCTTTATGTAAACTAGCTTCTTGAGAGGATACAACCCTGATGCACACCGTTTGTGACTTTCAACTATGCAGCAATGCCTTGTTTTCTTCACAACTGCCTCTTTATGTTCTGCATGAACACAATGAATTATCCTGGAATTCCCATTCTTTTCAAGGCTATCCATAGTTCGTTATGATCCACAGCCGAATGCCTTGGCACAGTCCATAAAAAACAAATGATTTTTTTTCTGGTATTCTCTGCTTTAAGACATGTCTATTTAACATCAGCAATGACAGCCCTTGTTCCACGTCCTCTTCTGAATTCAGTCTGAACCTCTGGCAGCTCCCTGCCAATATACTGCTGTACCATTGTTGGATGATCTTCAGCAAAATTTTACTTGCTTGTGCATTCAATGATATTGTTCTATAATTTGAGCATTCTGTTGGGTTGCCTTTCTTCGGAATGGGTACAAATATGGATTTCTTCCAATGAGTTGACTAAGTATCTGTCTTCCAAATTTCCTGGCATAATGAATGCTTCCATTGCTTCATCAGCTGTTGAAAACATTTCAATTGGTATTCCATTAATGCTGGAGCCTTGTATTTGGCTAATGCCTTCAGTGCAGCTTGGACTTCTTCTTGCAGTACCATTGATTCTTGACCATGCGGCACCTCCTGAAATGGTTGAATGTTAACTAATTCTTTTCCATAAATGACTGTGTCCCTTCCATCTTCTTTTGATGCTTCCTGCATCAGTCAATATCTTGCCCATAGAATCTTTCAAGATTGCAATGCAAGGCTTGCATTTTTGCTTGAGTTCTTTCAGTTTGAGATATGCTGAGCATGTTTTTCCCTTTTTGGTTTTCTAAGTCTTTTCACATCTCATTATAATATTTAGCTTTGTCTTCTCGAGATGTGCTTTGAAATATTCTGTTCAGCTCTTTGGCGTCATCATTTCTTCTACTTGCCTTAGTTACTCCACAATTAAGAGGACATTTCAGAATCTCTTCTGACATACACTCTGATCTTTTCTTTCTTTCCTGGCTTTTTTTTTCCCTTCATGTATGAGGTAGTTAGTTTATTGTGCCAACCTGGCCCATAAACACATGTGGGGTTAATTGAAGCGCAGAGGGATAAATGGCTCGGTAAGCCTCACCTTTCTAGTTCTCGGGTCTCTTGCTTTCTGATGGTTGGACCAGGGTGCAGCTGCCTTAGCCAGTTCCCTGCTTTAGCTGGCAAGGCTCACTTCCTGCAAAACATCCCCAAGGAGAAGCCGCATGGACCTACCCCAATGCAGCCCTGGGTGCTGGAGCACCCGTGTGGAGACACCTGCCAGCACTGAGATGCTTACACGTTCACTGATTCTGCTTTCCTCCTGCAGTCGGCATCATTGTGTCTGTTTTGTGAGATGGAGGAGGACTTTGTGGATTGGTGTTGGACATATGGGTTAATGGGTTAATGTTGGACTTGTGAGCTTGGGCAGCACTGGGTTGGGATGTTTTCTTGATGTGCACTTAACCTTTATATAAAACTTCTCTTTTATACATGAGTTTCTGTGGATTTGTTTCTCCAAAGTACCCAGACTATCACAATGTATGATTTTCTTGATGTCTTCCCATAGCTCATCAGGTCTTTTGTCATTAGTGTCCCATGCATAAATCTATTCTTGAGATGTTCTCAAAACTCAGGTGGGATAGACTCAAAGTCATAGTTTGACTCTCATGGGCTTGTTTAAATTTCTTACAGGTGAGCCACTGGTGCTCTGTTCCACAGCCTGCCCTAGCCTAATTTTAGTGGATGATATTGAGCTTCTCCAACATCTCTTCCCACAGATATTGTCAATTTAATTTCTGTGTATTCCATCTGGAGAAATTCATGTGTATAGTCGCTGTTTGCGGTGTTGAAAAAAGGTATTTGCTATCAGGAAGTCATTGGTCTTGTAAAATTCTATCAGGCGAGCTCCAGCTTTGACTCTATCACCAAGATCACATTTTACAAGTTTTGTTCCTTCTTCTTTGTTTCCAACTTTTGCATTTTAATCACCAATAATTATCAATACATATCAAGCAATTCACTGCGTCATAGGCCACGACCTGGTTCTTCTAGTCATTGTTCATTTCATACATGAAGAATTAACTTCATCCCTCTTTCACAGTTACATACTCTGACTTCTTTCTGTTCTATCTGCACTCAATCTTGACTGTGTTCCCCAACATACTCACAAGTACATACACACACAGTCATTAGTGTAATGGATTACTTTCATATGGCCTTTCTAGCCAAGGTATTATAATCCCCACTAAATGATTGGGTGGGACTATGAAAATATGGTACTATGGTCCACCAAGGGGACCAGGTCTTTTGCCGTTAATGCAAATAATATATATGGTACCCTTGTAGGAGGAAGAGCATACAAACAGGGTATATAGAACACTAACTGAGGGACTGTCGGTTTTGTATTCCCACTAGGCTTAACATAAGCTACCCAAAGGCAGAGAGGTAAGACCACACTACTACCAAGAAAGAAGAGTGAGTCAGAATGGATCATGTTTTGGGGGCCCAGAATCTCTGTGCTGAGAACCTCCTAGACCCAGGAGGCAATGAGCAAGCAAGCAGTCAAGTGAGCTATAAAAAGGAGATGGTGAGAGGGGCAAGGAGCAGTGACAAAGAAACAGCAACAGGGGAGGCAGCAGAACCAGGAGATGGTGCAATGGGCTCCCTGGCCCACAGAGCAAGAATGCTGCCAAACTTCAAGAAGGAGGCTTGCTGGCAGCGTGGGAAGCTTGCAGGCACTTGATAGAGCCAGGCTTGCTAACGTATGGAGCGAAAGAGCTGAACACCTTTAGACCGAGATCACTGACAGAGCTAGGTGCTTCTGAGCACTTAATCAGTGGAGTTAAAGAGCGGTGTAACACTTGCTAGAGATGAGCAGAGACTAGGCAGGACCAAGAAGCCGAAGATCAAGTGACCAAGGGCAAGGTAGAAGCCGCTGTGGACAGACTGAGAAACTTTCTTAACTGAAGAAGATAGTTAAAAAGACAGTTGTTCCCGGTCCTGAATTATAACTTGTTGTTTCCCTAATAAACTCCATAATTGTGAGTATTGTCTGAGTTCTGTATGGCCATCACAACTGATTATAGAACAGAGAGAGTGCCATGGGAGGGGCAGGAGGGACAACTGGTGTCAAAATTGGTAAAAAGTTTCGAGACAGGAGGTTTAAGTCTGGTCTCAGCCTCACAGGAATCCGCTTTGGGCAGATGGTAGTGGTGATACACCCCTCTTCCTCATGAAGTTAGAGGTCAGATGACCCCACGCAATTTTTACACAGTCACATTTATACTCACCCAATTTATTAACACACTTACATATACACTCACACACACACAATCACATGCATTCATATCTACTAACAACAGATAACTGCACACACTCACATTTGTACAAAAAAGAGCCCACTGTCAGGAAGATAGTTCCAAATCATAAGGCCCCTATAGGACAGGGCAGAACACCCCCTGTAGGCTTCCAAGGCGAGGTTTTTCATGGAAGCAGAATGTCACCTGTTTCTCCCACAGAGTAGCTGGTGGCTTCAAACCACCAACATTTGGACTGATAGTCAAGCACTGCCATTAGACTGCCTGACACTTGTACACACACACGACACACACATACACACACACTCCACCCAAAGCAAGCAGAGCCCAGAACAGCCTAATCTGGTAGTTATAAAAGGAAAAGTAGTTGGTCTCCCAGAAAAGTACCTTTGTTCCCTTTCTCCCTCACTGTTGGCCTCCCTTTTTGGAAGCTCACAGGGAGGGAAGGGGAAGAAGGGAAGGAAAGGGCGAGAGGAGACATAGTGTATGCCCCCAGCCCAGCAGCGCAGGCTGTGAGAAACAGAAGGCTCCTGCTTCCCGTGTGCTGGCATCTCTCTCGCCATTTTACTGAAATTTTGGGGTGTTTTTCTCTCCACAGCACCCACGCTCCCTCCCTTTCTGCCAAAGCTCCTTGTTGTAACAGAGTGAGAGGCTGGTAAAGCTGGGGGTTGGAAAATGCAGCCAGGTAGCTTCAGGGCTCTCCAGGAGCAAGGCATAGGGAGATTAAGCTATGGACAAATCCTAGAAGCTACCCCTAGAGCTTACCCTCATATATATCCAGCACATTGAAATACACAGCTTATGTACCACTCCCAAACACACTCACACACACACATCTTCAGCAACACTCAGGCAGGAAAGCCTATGTCACACCAACACAGATCTGCCCAAAGTAGTGTCTGCCCAAAGCCTTCCTCCTCTGATACTTCTCCCCTTGGATGGCCCAGAGAACCCTGCTGGGTGGTCGGCAGACTTGTGGTATAAGAGAATGGCAAGTATTAATATATGAGCTCTGTTATCACCTGACATTTCAAGAAGAGGGATCACAGTGCCAGGGCCAGCAGCCTGCTCAACAACTTCTTCAGTAGCTCCTCTCAAGCATCCATGGGCTTCCTGCCGGGACCCCAGCAGCACATCCTAGAAAGCAGAGGCACACATTTTGGGCAGGAAGCAGAGCAGAGGTAAACTACAGGCCACGGGCTGTGGAGAAAGTCAGAACTTGAAGAGAGGGGCAGTTGTAGGAGAAAGACTGCCTCCTGGCTCTCCTCAAGCTCAGCTGAGGGTAGAGAGGTCCGGGGCTGGTCTGAGAGAGGAGATGCCTCCTAAATGAAGGACGGAGAAATAATTTAACAACCTCTCAAAGCTCCAGGAAAACCAGCCAATGAAAGACAGCCAATCAGGCTGAATACCAGACCTAACGTTGCCAGAAGGAGCCCTGGTGATGCAGTGGGTTTAGTGCTGGGCTGCCAGTCAAGTTAGGGTTCAAACCCACCAGCTGCTCGAGAGGAGAAAGCCGAGGCTAAGTGCTCCCATAAAGATTCAGCGTCTCAGAAACTCTGCTGCAGTGGGTTTATGCTGCCAGAAGGAGCGCTGGTGGCAGAGTCAGCCCGCATTCCCAAGAGCTGGGCTGCTAACTGAAAGGTCAGCAATTTGAACCCACCAGCTGCTCTTCTGTAGAAATAAGTGGCAGTCTGCTTCTGTAAAGATTACAGCCTTGGAAACCCTAAGGGGCCATTCTAGTCTGTGCTATAAGGTCATTATGAGTCAGAATAGACTTGACGACAATGGATTTGGCTTGGGTTTGGAACACTGCCAAGCTAGACCTTATCAGGAAAGTCAAAAGAAGGACATTTCTCTACTGCATTGGGGTAAAAGAGGAGACTTTATAGGCTCAGTTTCAGGTATCCCTAACCCTTTTCCTTTCAGCCACTGGAAAGCAAGAACATTGCCTTCTTCCCTCCTTACTGAGCATCTATGCTATTCCTCATACCTTATGCACATTATTTTCCTAAGGTATTTTTTTTTTAATGGAAAATGTTTGCCTTTGCAGGAATTCAAATGACTTGATCAATCATATGGCTAGCAAATGAAGGAAACAGAATTTGTCCCCATGCCTGCGTAATTACAAAGCCTTTACCTGTAGGGCATTCCACCAGGGCCCCCCTCAGCTTCCTCTGGATGTGGGAGTGGGTCTGGAGGCAGAACTAGAGGGGGGGGACACAGGAGAAGGAGCCTCTTCCCAGGGAGAAAGAGTCGCACAGCCAAGGTTCACCACCTATGAGCAACGTCTGCTCTAGCTGCAGACATGTGGGTCGTCTCAGCTCTCTTCTGAGAGGCATGCTGTGGGGCTGCAAGAAGCCCTGCCCAGGGAAGGCAGAGACTGTGTTGATTCAGAAACATTTTTTAAACTAATAAACACATGGTGACGCAAGCTCTTTGCCCAGGCCAATATGCCACCTAAGTTGGAATGTGCCAAACTCCCTCCTCCTACTTTTGTCAACTCTCCTCCTCCTTCTAGGCTTGGTTGTTACCAGCTCCGTCATCTGGCAGGGAAAGTCCAGTGGCTCATTCCCTAGTGCAGTGGGACTGAGTTTGCAAAGCTGGCCTTGTCAGTTTCCCCAGGCTCTGAGGTCTCTTTTGGACCCCACAACCATCTGGAAGAGCTGAGCTTTCTTGAGACTAGTCTTCCTGGAAAGGCTTCCTCCCAAAGCTCAAAAATTGATCTCATCTTCTCCTGCTCAAAAAAACTCCCAAACATTTCAGTCCAAACATAACTAAGTCAAATAGTCATTCATTCAAGTTTTTACTTAGTACCTCCTATAAGCCAGGATTGGAAGAGCATTAGGAATGGTGGAAGGCTTATTAACAACATGCGATAAGCAGATGACACAACCTTGCTTGCTGAAAGTAAAGAGGGCTTGGAGCATTTGTTGATGAAGATCAAGAATTGCAGCCTTTGGGGGGTAGGGAGAGGAGATGTTACCAAGGACTCAATAGAAAGTAAATGTCTAGAAAAGAATGATGGCAACATACGTAGAAATATGCCTGATACAATTGATGCATGGATTGTAATGAGTTGTGAGAGCCCCCAATAAAACAATCTTTTAATTAAATATATATATGATCTAGTAACAACAATACTAAAAGTTCTGGGTACAAATTACTTATTCAGATATAAAAAAGAGTCCAATATTTAAGAGCTATTTCTTTTTAATAGGCTGGTCTTAGAAAGAAATGAAATGTGTTTAGTGTAGATATAACTAAACAAAAGCTGAAAAAGCTTTATAATTTGAGGTGGAATTTAAACTACATTAACTCCTTGACCACTTATAAACTCTGAAAGTACAATAAACTATATAATTTATTTGCTAGATTGTAGCTTTAAAAAAAATAATTGCAGCCTTCAGTATGGATTACAACTCAAGATAAGGAAAACAAAATCCCTCCAATTGGACAAATAGGTAACATCATGATCAATGAAGAAAAAATCATCATCAAGGATTTCATCTCACTTACATCCACAATAAATACTCACGGAAGCAACAGTTGAGACATCAAATGATGCATTGCGTTTTGGCAAAGTGGCTGCACAAGACCTCTGTAACATGTTGAAGCTCAGAAGTGTTACTTTGAGGACTAAAGTGTACATGACCTAAGCCATGGTATTTTCAAATGCCTCATATACATGTGGAAGTTGGACACTGAATAAGAAAGACCGCAGAAGAATCAATATGTATTGAACTGTGAAGAACATTGAAAATACCATGGGCTGCCAAAAGAACAAACAAATCTGTCTTGGAAGAAGTACATTCAGAAAAACAAAAGCAAAAAGAAGTACATCCAGAATGCTCTCTAGAGGCAAAGAGGACAAGACTTCATCTCACGTACTTTGAACATGTTATCAAGAAAGACCAGTTGATGGAGAAGGACATTATGTTTGATAAAATAGAGCAGTGGTTTGAACCTTCCTAATGCCGCAACCCTTTAATACAGTTCCTCATGTTGTGGTGAACCCCCAGTCATAAAATTTTTGTTGCTACCTCAGGACTGTAATTTTGCTACTGTTATGAAACGGGCGACCCCTGTGAAAGGGGTCGTGATCCACAGGTTGAGAACCGCTGAAACAGAGGGACAGTGAAAGAGGAGGGCCCTCCACAAGATGGATTGACACAGTGGCTGCAACAATGGGCTCAAACGTAAGAAAAACTGTGAGGCTGGCCCAGGACCAGGCAGTGTTTCCTTCTGTTGTACAAGAATCGCTATGAATCAGAAGCAAATTGATATCACCTAACAACAACAACTATAAGCCAGAATCTGTTCTGAGGGATGTGGGACGAACAAGACAGAAAAGTGTTCTGTTCTCATGGAACTGGAGTTCTAGTGGAAGTCAGTAAACCAACAACCATGTCAGGCTGAAATAAAATGATAAGATCGAACAGTGATTAGATCAGCAAACTACAGTCATTAAACCAAATCTGCCTGCCGACCATTTTGTAAATAATAAAGTAAATTAAGAATACTCAGCAGGAGACAAATTTATTTCCTTTTACTAATATTTAAAATTAATTTCAAAAATACATAATACAGTTAGAGTTGAATGTTTGGAGAAAAAATAATGATATGCTGGGAAATCTCTCCCACCTGTTTCCCAGCTACCCAGTTTTCCTTCCTGTAACAAATGTTAACTTCTTGTGTCTCCTTCCAGAGAAATGTATTCATATAAAAGCTAATACATGTGTATAGTCTATTTCCCTCTCCACGGCCCCCGCCCCCTGCCCTTCCCCTGCCAGGAAGCTATTTTATACCGGGAGATCAGTGAAGACTTGTGATGTAGGCTAAGATTTAAGTGATACAAAGGTGCCAGCCTGGAGAAGATCTTGGAACACAGGTTTCAAGCTGTGGCAACAGTTAGTACACAGACCATTAAGCTGGGTGAGACATGTATAGTAAGGAGGAGGCTCATGTGCTTGGAGCATACTGGGCCAGAGGGCAGCAATTTGAAATAAATTAGGGAGAAATTAAAAAGCAGGAGTCTCTTCTTTGTCCAGTGGAGCCACTGGTGATATCGAACTGTTAACCATATGGATCACAGTTCAACACGTAACCACTCCACCACCAGGTCTACCTGAGAGTCTCTTCTTAAAGGCTTTATTTAAATTGTTGTTGGATATGGCCAAGTCAGAGGCCCAGGTGACAGAGTAAAACAGCCTCATAGAGGTTCTTGACTGGAATCTTTTGGGAAGCAGATCACCACCTCTTTATCCCGTGGAGTGACTTGAGTGGATTCAAGCATCCAACCTTGCAGTTAGCAGCCAAGCCTCACCATTGTACCACTAGGGTTCCTTAAAGGCCCTGTACCAACCAAACCAAAACCAAACCCAATGTCATAAGGCAATTTTGACTCATAGTGACTCCATAGGACAGAGTACAGCTGTGCCTTAGGATTTTCAAAAACTATAAATCAGATTGCCTCATCTTTCTTCCCCAGAGTGGCTGGTGGGTTTGAACATTCGACCTTGCAGTTCATGGTCCCAAACAGAACCCACTGCTCTAGCAGGGCTCCTTTAGTGTCTCTACAGTCCTGCTCCTGAGTGTCCATATTGAGTTAGGAGGAAAATCATGACTGATCTCTAACTCTAGTGTGCCTGGCTATCTTTAAGTCTTAAAGAGGGGCCATCCTGTCTTTTGTTTTTTTTAAAATAATTTTATTGAGGGATCTCACACTCTTATAACAATCCACACATCCGTTTTGTCAAGCACATTTGCACATGCTGCCATCATCCTTTATGAAACATTTTCTTTCTACTGATAGCCCTTGGTATCAGCTCCTCTTTTTTTTCCTCCCTCTCTCATGAACCCTTGATAAATTATGTTATTATTTTCATTTTTTTATGTTATTATTTTCATATCTTACACTATCCACTGTGTCCCTTTACCCATCCTGTCTTTTAAAGATAGAATTAATCTGTGCTTGAATATATTTGAGGAGCCCTGTTGTCCCTGTCCAGAAAGTGTTCAACTGCCAACTGCAAGGTCGGTGGTTCAAACCCACCAGTCACTCCATGGGAGACAGAAGAGATTATCTTTTCCTGTAAAAATGTACAGCCTCAGAAACCTTGTATAAGGTAGCTGATTCACAATTGACTTGCTTTCTGCATATTTGTATGAACTTGGGAAAAGGTATGGTGCAGACAATGATGTTTGCAAGGGTGGTGATGGTAACATGATTGGCATTTCTAGATACAAATCCTGCAATCAGAAGTCTCCGTCTTAGGAGCTTGGATAAGACTTTGTAAAAATGAACTTGAATTGAACAGATGGGTTCTTTCATGATGGCAACGACTGAGAGGAATAACTAACTCTCCATCAGAGTTTTCCTTGCACCATGTAAGGAGCTCTCAATGCATGCCATAGCTGTGTGGTAGGAAATTTTCTATCTCAAATATTCTGTGAGCATCTACTGTGTGTTCACCATTTTGAGTCAGGCAGGCAAAGTAAAATACCTAGTCCCTACCAGGTAGGGGAGAGAATTTAAACATCTAACATAATAATCTGTTAATGTTTCCAAAAAAAAGCTCACTGCCATCGAGTTAATTCTGACTCAGAGGAGCCCTTGTGGCACAGTGAATTACACCCAGGGCTGCCAACTTCATTGTCAGCAGTTCAAACCTACAAGCCACTCTGAGGAGAAAGATGAGACTTTCTGGACCTGTAAAGATTTATAGCCTCAATAACCCACTCCACTACCAGGATTTCTTGTTTATAAATGATCTAACTTGATATTGGCAAAAGTACCAAAAGCCTGGACAAATATCAGTTTGGTAAGTGAGTAAATAAATTCCCCAAGATCACGGAGCAAGGCCTAAAACTCAAGTGTCCTGACTATGTAGTGTAGGCCTCCCTCATTGAGAAGAGACCAAACCCACTGCCATCGAGTCAATGCTGACGCATAGCAACCCTCCTGTGGGTTTCCAGAACTGGAATTATTTACTCCTGGGAGTAGAAAGCTCAGGCTTTCTCCCAAGGAGCTGCTAGTTGTTTTGAACTAATCATGTGGCTCACAGCCCAGCTTGTAACCACTACACCCCAAGGGCTCCTTGTGCAGAGAAGATCAGACCATTGAAGAAAGAAGCTTAGAGCCTTGCCACCTCCCTTAAGGTACACTCATATTCCCAGATCACAGGTTCTGGCTCAGGAGAGACCCTGGTGGGTGGACAACCTCAACAGAATAGGAAAACTGTGAACAGGAAGAACACACCACCTCTACAGTCTCATTAGCATTGCAGACCTACACACTCACATCAGATCTGCAGGCTGTCAATGGCAAGTCAGTAAGCCGGAGGCCTGAAGTAAATTAGGCTGCATCTCAGAAAAACAAGGTTATGTTACACATAGTAAGTGTGGAATAAAATGTCATCTACTGTTTTGCTAGTCACCTTTCTCAGGATCCTGCTCATCATCTGCACACTCCCCTTCAGGTCCCCTGAGCATATTGGGGTTGCCCAGTTTCTTCCCAGAGAGGACTGGCTGAGATAAACCACTGACCAGACCTGTCTGTCAGGGACAGCCTGTGAGGCTTGCAGGGTGGAGGGCTTCGGAGACTGCTTTTGGAACAAGGAGGCCTTGTGATGTTGCCCCTAGCAACCAAGCTGCTAGTGTCTCGTGCTTGTCTTAAAGAAGACTTGGGAGATGAGGAGGCGGGTGGGGTCCCTGAACCAGAGGCAGCAGGGAGCTTGACAGTCATTGTCTTTCACCCATCCTCCTAGCCCAGTGGTTCTCAACCTTCCTCATGCCGCGACCCTTTCATACAGTTCCTCATGTTGTGGTGACCCCCCCAACCATGAAATTATTTTCATTGCTATTCCTAACTGTAATTTTGCAACTGTTATGAATCGGGTTACCCCTGTGAAAGGGTTGTTCGACCTGCAATGGGGTTGTGACCCACAGGTTGGGAACTGCTGTCCTAGCCCCAGACCTCACTTCCCTGATGAGCCCAAGTCTGTCCCCTCCCCGTCTTCCCCAAGTCAACAAAAGTAGCCTGAGATTCTCCCTGAAGACCAGGAAGTGTGCCCTGAGGGAAGAACCTGGCCTGTTTGCCCTGAAGCAGAAATTAGGTCTGAGGTTGCCAACACATGTGGACAGTTCCTGGCACCGTGTACTCCCAAATGACTACGATTATTTCACCTTGTAAGCGTCATGAGCTCCTTCTCTAACAAGTCTCCCCTGACTGGCCTCTTCTGCCCTCGGCAGCCCGTGTTCACGTAAAACCCTGAGCAGCACTCTGTACATCATCTTGCTGCATATTTATACGTTTTTATGTGTTCTTGGAGGTTAAGGGCTGTGTCTTATTCTAGCACAAGACCTGGCACAAAGAGGCACAAGAGACATGCTGCCGACTGGAAGACTAAGGCATGAGGACCTACGTTTCTGACAGGAGGACACAGGAGAGGCAGGATGGAACGCGTCAAGCACTGGAAGCAGCAGCCAGTGGGGAGCATGGAGAGGCTCACGCTGCTTCCAAGATTTAGTATGCAGGTTGTGTGAAGGCAGTGGGAAAGGTGGGCGGGAGCCACTGGGGCAGTATGAGAAGCTGGGTGAGCACATTTGGGACAGGAGAGTGGCAAGCTCGCAGCAGCTTCAGGAGGACAGAGTTGGCCAGGTGTACAGGACGGACTGGAGCAAAGAGCCAGCTGGCAGGCAGTCTAGTCAGGAGGCTGTTTTGACAGTTCAAATACAATGCATAAAGGGTCTCAACCAGAGTAGTGACAGGGGGAAATGAAAACAATGCCATCTCATAGTGACCCTTAAGGCAAGGCAGAACTGCCCCTTTTGAGTCTCCAAGACTGCAGCTCTTTACTGAGTAGAAAGCTCTGTCTGTCTCCCATGGAGTGGCTGGTGGTTCCAAACTACTGACCTGTAGTTCGTGGCCTGGCGGGTTACCACACTACCAGCGCTCCTGAACCACCCAAGCCCTGCTGAGTGGCCACTTCATTCAGCCTATTAACGTCAGCTGCTTTCTGACCTTGGTTAATTAGCATCGTGTGGTTGCAATCTAAGGAGGCCTTATGGTATAATAATTACGCGTTGGGCTGATAACCCCGGAAGGTCAGCAGTTCAAAACCACCAGGTGCTCCTCCAGAGAAAGATGAGGCTTTCTACTTCCCTAAAGAGTTAGACTCAGAAACCCACAGGGGTAACTCTATACTGTTCTATTGGTTCACTGGAACCAGCTTGATGGCACTGAGTTTGGTTTTTTGGTTTTGAGTTGCCATCTCAACTAACTGGGACGACCACACTCTGCAAGAATCCTCGCTGCCATCTTAAGTGCTGCTGCTGTTTCAAGGGAGCAAAGTGGCCTTGGGAGGAGGGGGGAAGTCTAGGTAGTGCTTCCCAAACCAGTCCTGTTCACAACTGTCTGCGAACAGTTGCTTTGGGTTGCCCTCAACTTGATTCAGACTCACAGTGGCCCATTGTATTTTAATAGGCATGTTGCAGAAGACACATGGTTGTTGTTTTTTCTCAGCTCAGATAATTTTGAGAAACTCCAAATTTTCTTTTTCCTTTTTTACAGGGGAGAGCGGGAACGCAGTCCCCCACTACCACAAGTTATGCAGTCAAGTTTCCACATTTAGGGAAATCGCAGAGGTCAGCACATCCGGAGTGCAATGGATAAGCCTCGCACTGGGAAAAGCACCTTCGTGATCATGGTATCTCTCCTGCCAGGTAAGTATGAAACTCCAAATTTAACAAAGGAAAAAAACTATTTACTATAATATCTCAAGGGAACCACATAGCTCTCAGTGTTTATTAGTTTTAAGTGACGATGGAGGCTGTTTCTCACCACACCCGTTCACAGGTCCTGAAAGCACTCCCATAACAGCTGGGATGCTCTGGAATCCAGGTTGTTTGCCTTGCCTTCCACAGCAACGTCTGGGCGACATTTGCTGAGCACACTGCCTGCTCACCCTGCTCCTACTGTGTAGAGGACTAGCTTCCCCCACAGCCCCACATCAGAAGCATTGGTTTACAAGAGCTGCCTCTGAAGCCAGTCTGGGTTGAAATCCTAACTCTACCATTTAAAAGATATCTAGTCCCTCTCCGCTTCCATTCCCTTATCTATATAGTGGGGAAACAGGAGTGCCTACTTCAGCGGGGGTAGTTTGGATGATTATTGGATTAGTAAAATAAGCCATACAGAGCACTTAGCACCGTACCAGGTGCATAGTCATCCTCCAATCAATGGGAGCCACTCTTCTCATCTCGTTCAATCACATTTTCTGTGGCTCAGCCTTAGCTCTGAACCAAGGTGGGCACTAACTCAAGGTATGAAAACGTGAGGGAGGCCAGATTTGCTTTGTAGGGAATTAGGAATGGAGTGAAAGGTGAAGGGTTGCATGGCAGAGCCTGAGTATATGATGCAAGCATGAAGAGCCACGTCCAGAATCTGCCCCTCGCTCGCCATGCCTGCATTACCATTGTCTAACAATCCCGGGGTGTTTTCATCTTCAGAGCGGCATCAGATGCACAAGTATTTCAAGGCAGAGGCTTCCTGGCTGGGGTACCAAATCAATAAGTATTTATAGACTCTTACTGTAAGAGTAAGAAGCTCGTGTTCCATCCTAAGTGACTACAGGGGACACCAGTTCACGGCATCTCTCCCTCTCCCTTTCCCCCTCCCCACTCCTTGCCCTCGCCACACACACAGTTTTCCAGATTCCCCACTTTGAATCCATTAACTTACACACATTCTGTCGATAGGCCTTTCCCTTTGGGAGACATCATTTTACAAAGACCTTTCATATCTATTACCTCATCTGATTTTGATAATAGCCCTCTGAGAGTGGCATTATCATCCAATTTTGGAGAAGAAAAACTAAAGCATTGAGAAGTTAAGTAAATGACCCAAGGGCAAACCACTATCTGAGGCAGAATCAGGACCTGACCTTTCATCCAGGGGGGGCATGTGCAGGCCTTTGCACCAACCTAGGACACTGGGTCAGGCCAGTCTCCTTGAGAATCACAGCCCTGATCTGAACCTGTCTCCAGGCAGGTTACGCTCCACCCTGTGAATCTGTGGCTCTGCAGCACTGCAAGCACCGAGCTTTGTCTCTGGGAGTGACTTGTGAGAAGAGGTGAGCTGGCGAGGGCATGCTTGGCAGAGGGATGCTAGGAGCAAAGTCTTGGATCAGAGCTGTTCTACCCACTATTGTCACACGCTCTCCTCTGGGGAAGTCCTCAGCTTAGGCTCAATACTCTGCCCTGACAGCAGCTAAAAGGCTCAAGTGGGAAGGTACTAAGGCTGACAAACCCTAAGTGGAGCCTGGTTCCTTGTTTCTATCTTTTATGTGTCTGGGCACTGGGCACTCATAGTCTCAGGCACCATGTGTACCTGATGGGTTTTAGTCTTATTCAGTATCGGGGGCAAAAACGCATTTCATCTTCCTCCTGCCTCCAGAGGAGATAGGAACCAACTGAGTACCCCTCAGGCAGGTGGTGGGTCTGTTTCCCTTGTGTCCCCTTCAGACCTGTCCCTCCTCTCCTCCTGCAGTAAGCACCCGTTTCTTCTCACTCATCACTCAGCTTCTGAGTCCTTAGACTTATTTCATCTCTCCTCTTCCTCCTCCCCAAGAGCACCCTAAAAGTCCCACACTTTTATCCTCTGAATTCCAGGACTTACAACTTCTCCATTACAAGTGGGAAAGAATTTATTCCTTATGTGTTTCACCCACAAATCCTTGGCCGGGGGATGGGGTGGGGGTGGGGGTGACAAGGCAGGTGGTCTGAGTCCTGCTCTACTTTATTCTGAACCCCATATTGTCACCCTTCCAGTGCCACCTCAGCTGCCAAGGCCTGCTGTGGGCCATAGTCTAAGGCAGCAGTTCTCAACCTGTGGGTCTTGACCCCTTTGGGGCTCGAACGACCCTTTCACAGGGGTCGCCCGATTCATAACAGTAGCAAAGTTACAGTTATGAAATAG
>NW_022111373.1:763898-769810 GCF_000313985.2 Echinops telfairi
GTCGGGGAGAGTAGGGAGGGAAGGGGTAAAACGAGGAGCTGATATCAAGGGCTCAAGTAGAAAGCAAATGTTTTGAGAATGATGTACAGATGTGCTTGACACATGGATAGATGGATGGATTGTGATAAGAGGTGTATGAGCCCCCAATAAATTTTTTTTTAAGTCTGTGAAATTGTTCTCTATGGAAAATGTCTGTAAAATGACAATTAAAGTTACAAAGTAAAAAAAACCTCTCAAGAGGAAACGAAAAACAAACACAAACCCACCGCCACTGAGACTATTCCAACCCACAATGACTCTGCCGCCCCTACAGGACAGAAAAGAACTGCTCCAGGTATGCAACATTGTACACTGGTATGGGGGCAGAGAGTCCTAGCTTTCTTCTGCAGAGTGGCTGGTGAATTTGAACTGCCCACGTTGGGGTTAGCAGTCCAATACCTATCCCCCAGTGCCTTAAGGGCTGCCTAGTTCTGAAGACCCTAACCTTGGGAAAACCAACCCTTGCCTGTCACTTCTGTCTGATATCACCTTGTCCTCCAGATTGAGTCATTAGAAAGTCATATACGTTGTCAGCTGTTTAGAATGAAAATAATAAGGTAACTTTAATTATAGTGTGGAAAATCCTAGTGTAACTTGGCAAATCGTAGCACTCTTGTTTGACTTAGTACCAGGTCTGATTCTAGTTCTTCCCAACTTTCTCCTTGACCTGGGACTCCTGGAGAGGTCATTCTACAAGCACGGAGTGCCCCGTGTGTCAGGCTGCTCCTCCTGGCACAGCCCTTGGGTTCATGACAATGCTGGCTGGCTCCTCCTTGTGGTTCCCCAACTGGTTCCCTGGATACTATGACAAGAAGATGCCTCGACATAACTTGACTGGTTTCTTCCTGGCACTGAGCTTGCCTTTCTTCATCCCTCACTCCAGAAAGTACTGGTCACAATTGACCACTGAGCCTGCATCTGCAGGCCCGAACAACGTCATTGAGGGAGATGAGTTCATTTGACGATGGACTCTAGAGTCAAAAAGGGACATGGACAGCAGACTGTGAGAGACACCTGTTCCTCTCAAGCACTGCTTCTCTAGGGGATCAGTCTCTCTTCCACTCCTTAATTATTCTAAGACCACAGACAGGATTCAGAAGGAGTAAGGTTTTCATCATAACTTCAAGGATGGGGATAGAATACCAGCCTAACCAATCACCTCTGGACGCAGTAACTGGTTCAGAGAAGAACATAAGACATAGGCCAATCATAGTCCTCTCCAGGACTTCTGCGAGAGTCGTGGGATAGGGGTGGGGAGAAATACACACACACACACCTCTCTCTACCTTGCCCTCTCTTTTTCTCCCTTCATCCCCTACCTGGAAGAGGTGGTACTGTTTGGGACCTGCCAGTGACCACTTTTTGCTTGCTGCAATGTGGAAGCTCTGTCTGAAATGAAGCAAAGCTGCACATGTTAAACCAAGTGATGGAGATAGCCTATACACGGATGTATCATTTGAACTCATGGATCTAGCTATTTTGAAGCAAGTCTATCTACCCTTTCCTGAAGATATTTGAAAGGACAGCAGACAAGTGTTTTTCCCTTGTCTTTCTGGGATAATGTCCTTATATTGTTCCATTGAGTCATCTCTGATTCATGCTAACTCCACGTGCAACAGAGTGAAATGTCGCCTGATGCTGCCATCTTTACAATTGTTGGTATGAGAACTTCATTGTTGCAGCCACATGTGTTTTGAGTGCCTTCTAACCTAGGGGGATCTTCTTCCAGCACCATTTTGGTCACTATTTGGCTGTAGCCCATAGGGCTTACATTGGCTAATTTTTAAAAATAAGACTATCTTTGGTCTGTCTTAATCTGGAAGTTCTGCTGAAACCTGACCATCATAGGTAAACCTATTGGTATTTAAAATAGTGGTGGCATCTTTAAGCACCACTTCATCTTATAAGCCACCACAATAAGACAAACTGACCGATGAGTAGTAGATTCTTATACCACCTCTACTTTAGTTCCTGCTACAAAATATAATGGGAGAAAAGCTAAGGAAATGGTAAGAGGTGTCCAAAATTGCCACTTTAATTTCTAGATATATATATTTTAAATACTTTTCTTGGGGGCTCTTACATCTCTTATCACAATCCATACATTCCTCCAATGTGTCAAGCACATTTGCATATATGCTGTCATCATCATTTTCAAAGCATTCTCTTCCCACTTGAGCCCCGATATCATCTCCCCATTTCTTTCCCTTCCCTCCCCTGCCCGCCCTCCCTCATGAACTCTTGTAAGTTATAGATTATTTTTTCCATATCTTATATCATTCTCTGTTGCCCCTCACCCACTTTTCCGTTATACATCCCCCTGGGAGGTGTTCTAGGTTTATTGTTGTGATCGAGTCCCCCTTTTTCCCCCACCCTCCCCTAAATCCTCCTGGTATCTCTACTCTCCTTGTTGGCTCTAAGGGGTTTATCTATCCTGGATTCCTTGTGTTTTGGGTTCTTATCTGTAGCAGTGTGCATGCTCTGGTCTAATCCGATTTGTAAGGTAGAACTGAGGTCATGATAGTGGGGTGAAGGAAGCACCATAGAGCTAGAGGAAAGTTGTGTGTTTCATCGGTGCTATATTGCACCCTGATTGGCTCATCTCTTCCCTGTGACCCCCACGTGAGGGGATGTCCAGTTGTCTATAGATGGGCATTGGGTCTCCACTCCATGCCCCACCCATCCCCATTCACTTGGGGTATGGTTTCATTCTGGGTCTTAGATGCCTGATAACTGATCCCATCGACACCTCATGATCACACAGGTTGATGTGCTTCTTCCATGTGGGCTTTGTTGCTTCTGAGCTAGATGGCCGCTTGTTTATCTTCAAGCCTTTAAGACCCCAGACACTATATCTTTTGATAGCCAGGCACCATCAACTTTCTTCACCACACTTGCCCATGCACCCATTTTGCCTTCAGCGATCGTGTCGGAAAGTTGAGCATCACAGAATGCCAGATTGTTAGGACAAAGTGTTCTTGTGTTAAGGGAGTACTTGAGTTGAGGCCTAATGTCCATCGGCAACCTTAATTCTTAACATATAGATATGAGTACAGTTTTATTCCCCTCTCATTATATATATATATATATATATATATATATATATATATATATATATATATATTTACATATGTACATGCCTGTATTTAGGCCTCTATAAATGTCCCTTGCCTCCTGATTCTGTCCTCTATTTCCTTTTTACTTCCCTCTTGTCCCACCATCATGTTCAGCCTTCATTTGTAACCTCTAGATCAGGGGGCCTCAAATTTTTTAAACAGGGGGCCAGTTTACTGTCTCTCAGACCTGTTGGAGGGCTTGACTATAGTTTAAAAAAAAAACTATGAGCAAATTCCTAAGCACACTGCAAATGTCTTATTTTGAAGTAAAAAAAGAAATGGGGCAAAAACACACAGTGGGCCAGATAAATGTCCTCAGGAGGCCACATGTGGCCCGTGGGCCTTAGTTTGAGGACGCCTGCTCTAGATCTTAACACAAGATCCAAAATCTCTTGAGACCAAGGATCATGAGACATTCTCATTCTAAAAATAGTGAGTCAACTAAGATTTTGTGAAAGAGGTTAGGGATATTTGATGCATGTCCATAAATCTTTAGGGACATCTTAATGAACATGTATTGTGCTCTCAGATATTTTTCCTGGGTGCCACTATCAAAATTGATGAATCAAGGTATGGCCCAGTAGTATGACAGGAGAGGGTTTCTGCCCTTTCACCTACTTCATCCTTCCCCATCTTCACTGCTAGTGGAAAAGGTGTTTTTTCAATGTAACAGTGCACAGAAGTTAAGCTCTACGAAGTGACAAAAAGCAGCAAGAGACAGATTGACTTGCAGAAGCTCCCTTGGAAGAATATAGGAAGCTACCCTCATCCTCTAAATGTGGAGCCAAACTCTGATCTCACATCTCACAGAGGAAGATAAGGGGAAAAATAGGAAGAGAGCGACCAAAGCAGAGAGCACTTCCATGTTCCTATGTCAGGTGATGATCTCCATTTTATAGAAGAGGAATGTGAAAAACAAAAATGTTAAGTTACCTTGCAATCAAGCCCCAGTAGTCTGACTACAGAGTCAAGGCACTACTTGCTATACTATAGTGCTTCTTATCACTTAGTAGTAAGAAATAGGATATCAGCTATGTGTTTACACCCTATGTAAGGCTATCAGAAAGGCCTGAAACCTTACATTCTAAATCTGCAACCCCATTAATTTCTCCCAGTACTACTAAAGCTACTGTCCTCTCTACTAAATCATCTGTTAGTTCATTAACAGCTATTTGTCAGGTGCACAGAGCAAAATTCTGTTTCACACAGCCTTGGCCTGTGTGTCTTTATGAAAAGTCCAGTGGGAGGAACCAAGCCCAGAGAGAGATACCCAAGTGGCCCCATTCCTGAAGGGCAGAAACAGTCCGGAACAGAATCAGTTATTTCGATAGAAAGGAAGGCTCTCCATAAAGCTACTTTCAGATAGCTTTATACGTGGGCTTCCCCAGGCACTTGCTAATTTTCTACTTTTTATCACATAATCCTCAAGAAAGGTAGGAAGATAATTATCAGGACTAACTATAGTTCATAGAGGAAGAACGCATGCTTCAGAGTTGGCAAATTAGGATATTGAAAATGGAATGCCACCCAGGTCTCCTAACGCTTTAATTTTTCTGAGATCAGCTTTTTATCACCTCTGTAAGTTAGCAATGGGAGTGAAAGAGTTGGGGAGGAGGTAGAAGAATTATGCACATTTATATAAAATTCAACGGAAGATGGGAGAAAATGGTTCTTCATAATTGGATTGAAGAGGAAATGGTCAGAAGCCGTTACTGAAAAGCTTGGGAAGCAAGAAGACAAAGCACCAAGATCAACTTTGAATTATTAAAAAACGAGTGAAAATAAGTCCCCGAATACTTGGTGTCTTAGTTCCCTAGGGCTTCCAGAACAAAATACCACCAACTAGATGGCTTTGAAGAACAGGAATTTAGTCTCACAGTCCTGCAATTTGATTTCAGGGCCTCAGCAAAGCCATGTCATGTGCCTGCACCAGAGAAAGAACCTTCCTTGTCTTTTCCAGCTTCTCATAAGCCTGAATGTCTCTTGGCCTTCCTTAGAATATGCATCTTTGCATAGTGTTTCCTGCTACCTGACCCTGTCTCCGTTTCTATTCTCTCCTTTTATTAGATACTACTCAGAAGGGATGAGGACCCACCCACTCTACTCTAATATGACCTCATGAGCCAGGATACTGCTGGCATCTGATCAGAGCACAGACCCACCCAATGGACTTTGCTTCTTACAATCAAGGCTTCTTACAATTAAGATGTTTCCTTTACTAGTTAATCCCTTGGAACCTTAGCCTGTGGCTCTATGCCGACAAGGCTATTTACACCCTTGTTGGCAAGGAAAGCACAGCTGTCCACCAGATGCCTGTTGAAGGCGCCATCAAGTGCTAGAAGGGCACACTGCCTTCTGATCTCCTTTCTCAGTGGACTTTTATTTCTCTATGCCAGTGGTTCTCCACCTTCCTAATGCCGCAACCCTTTAATACAGTTCATGTTGGGGTGACCCCCAACCATAAAATTATTTTCGTTGCTACTTCATAGCTGTAATTTTGCTACTGTTATGAATCACAATGTAAATATCTGATATGCAGGATGTATTTTCATTGTTACAAATTGAACATAATGAAAACAGTGATTAATCACAAAAACTATATATAATTATATAATTGTGAAATATTTATTTCTAATGATAAACAAATAAAATTTTGTCTTGAAGCATGGTGTAGCATGGGTAACAGTCTTAATATAACAACAGTAAACTGCATTGCTACATTTTGTGACAGTATGTGTAAAAAGCCAACGTCAGTGT
>NW_022111373.1:770246-774860 GCF_000313985.2 Echinops telfairi
GATCATCGTAATCCTTTTGTCTGGTTCAATGTCATGTTCCTCAAAGAAAGCAGATAAGGTAGGCAACATGTAAATTTTATTTTCCGATGGTCTTAGGCGACCCCTGTGAAAGGCTCATTCGATCCCCAAGGGGTCGCCACCCACAGGTTGAAAACTGCTGCTCTATGCCTTTTGGACATAAACCACACCAAATCCACTGCCACTGAGTCAATTCTGACTCATAGAGACCCTGGATAGGATTTCAGAATCCTGTAAATCTTTACAGGAGCAGCCAGCCTCATATTTCTCCCAATGACATGGCAGTTAGCCTCCGTGCCTAATCCTCAGTACTACCAGGATTCCTGTTTTAGACCTAGGAATACAAAAAAGAAATTAAAAACCTTATAGAACAGAGTAAAACTGCCTCATAAGATTTCGAAGGCTGCAATCTTTACAGAAGCTGGTTGCCACATCATTCTCCCAGAGAAGCTGATGGATTTGAACCTCTAAGCTCTCAGAGAGCAGTCAAATGTTTTTTTCACTGCACCAAAAGAGCTCTTTGACATTGGAATAGGAGTTGCTATTCCCAATGTTCATTTTGTATGAATCATCTCCAAATTCCTCCAAAATTTTAGAGTCATTTACTTTGCTCAATAGATTATCACTTGAGAGAACTGCTGTCTGAGGCTGGATTCCCTAGAAACAGAGTCAGAGACAGGATTCAGGTGGCATGACTTGTTGAGGCGTGTCTGACTGGATGTGCCCTATGTCTTCCCCACGGTGCTCCAGGGGTAAGGAAAACCTGCCACAGCCTCGCACTGCCCAGGACTCCACCTCATGACTTCTCTCATGCCCTCCAGTTATCTCAGCATACAGACACTCCTACGACAGAAGGAAGCAGGCGAAGTCAGGAAAGGATACGGTTGCATCTTGTGTCTGGCCTCAGCCTTATCATGTGGTATAGAACTCAGGAGCCTGAATAGCTCCCAGCTGTTGCTTTTTCCTGGGAGTTAAGGGACTGACCTTTGTATCCCATTGGCTGAAAGTTGCTGGGGTGGACATAATTGGGAGGAATTTTCTGGAGAATCTATGAGCCATTGGAACCCAACACCGCAGCCATCAGATGGGTACGCTAACCTGATAAAGGAGATCTGGGGTGGGACCAAGAGCACCTACTACAGTGACCATTTTGTAAATAAGGAAAACAAACAACTAAATCTAACTACCAGTTAGATTTATTCAAGGAGAGCCATTTCTCTGCTAGCACCTAAATCCTTCCAGGAATCACATTAGTTGAAGGATGCAAAAGAAACAAGTTAACCTCAACTATCTGAACTAGGTTTAGGGCCTCACAACAGCCTCATTCCTCTATCTCAGCCAGTGCTACTTCCTGCCCTGGGAAAATAGGCCTGTGATTGTTTGCAAGCTCAGTTCTTGGTTAAGCATTCTGTAGGTGATAGCAGGGGCATGTGTGCACTCCTTTCCAGCTCAGGCTTTGAAGCTCAGGAGCAGAGTCATTAACATTCTCTTCAGCCCTCAGATACTTCTCTTCAACCCTTGTTAGTCTCATCTCCTTCCCTCCCGATATTTTCATCAAGAGTGACAGCTTCCTTGTTCCTAGAGCCTTTTCTTCTCTTCAAAGAATGCTGGGCTCCAGGGAGACCTGAGACCAAGAAAGTCGCCAGACACCTCTGGATTCCAAATGAGGAGGAGATGGTGCAGCCTGTGCTACAGCTCAGAACCCGAGGACTTTCTACTTCTCCAGCATACCATTTCAAGACAGAGCAAAAGACCGGCCAGGAGGCTGGCCTTCCCTCTGGCTTCGTGGGCAGTACCCAGTAGTTATGCCTCAGAGTACAGAGACTGCTGCTGCTGAGTCCCCAGTCCTATTTAAAGAAAGTCACGGAAGGGTCACAAGCCTTGCCCTTAGAGTAGGAATCCATGCAGGGCTCTGGCTCCATCCTCAAGCTAAGCGAGAATGCTTCACAGAAAAGGTCCCTTAGGTGTGAGAAAAGTTTTCATCAACAGGACACTCATGCCTGTTATTCGTGACAAATGGAAACCCCAAACAAACCTCTTGCTGTCGAGTCGATTCCAATTCATAGCGCCCCATGTGTTCTACGGTAGAACTGTTCTAAAGGGTTTGCTTATGGTAGAACTGTTCTAAAGGGTTTGCTTAGTCACAATCGATGTGGAAACACATCCCAGGACGTTCTTCCATGATGTCACTGGGCAGGTTTGAACTGCCAACCTTTAGGTTAGTTGTCAAGCACAAGCTATTTATGCCACTCAGGAACCTCCCTTAAAAAAATTTAAATACTGCTATACTATATTTCCAGCTATGTGGTGGGTACTTAGAAAACAGGAAGTGGTCTGAGCGGATGAGGGGTAAAGGCCTGGCAATCTACTTCCAAAGACCAGCCAGAGAAAACTCTGTGGATCACAATGGTCTGATCCCCAATGGCTCATGGGGATGGCACAGGACCAGGCAACATTTAGCTCCATTGTGCACGTGGTCTGTGAATCCGAGCTGACTCAAGGGCAGCCAACAACAACAATCTTAGAGAAATTTGAATTTTATTGACCACAGAGTAAAAATTAGGAAGCAACCTAAAGTTTTTGGTAAATGAGATTCCAGTTTCCTGCAATTCAGACAGAGAAGAGTGAATTAGAGGGTGGGGTGGAAAGGGGGAAACCAATTACAGGGATCTACATATAACCTGCTCCCTGGGGGACGGACAAAAGAAAAGTGGATGAAGGGAGACGTTGGACAGTGTAAGATATAATAAAATAATGTATAAATTATCAAGGGTTCATGAGGGAGGGGGAGGGGGGAGGGAGGGTAAAAATGAGGAGCTGATGCCAGGGGCTTAGGTGGAGAGCATATGCTTTGAGAATGATGAGGGCAATGAATGTACAAATGTGCTTTACACAATTGATGTATGTATGGATTGTGATAAGAGTTGTATGAGCCCCCAATAAAATGATTCAAAAAAAATTTTTTTCCTCTTAAGTCTGCCCTTTCCTATCAAGAGCAACTAGATATACCCTGTATCCTCCCCAAAGTTTTGCAGGGACAAAAAAATCCTGCCATAGTCCTCAACAGCCCAGAACTTTGTTCTCTCTATCTCTACTTCTCTTCTTTTCTATGCTACCCCATTAGCTCAGGCATGCAGGCACTCGCTTCTTACTACTGCAACCCTATCATTCCACAGAGGCATCCTAGGAAAACTTCTCTAAGATCACGTTTTACCAAACTCCTCTGCAAACAGGGCAACTGACACAGTTTGGGAGGCAATCATTTGTACTTATTCCCTTGTCCTTTCTAGCAGCAGAACTAGACCCAGCATCACCTAGCAAAGTAACCCAAGTGGGCCCAGAGGCACTCAGGGAAGGACTGCTACTCCATCTGCTGGTTTGACAGCAGCACCAAAGCAGAGCCTTCGAATTCCTTGCTAGGCAGGCTCTGGCTGTGCACTGGAGACACCAAGATGCCTGTTCATCATGATAGAGTAAAGGCATTCAGTCATGTTGTCAAAGATAATGACATCTACCCCTCCCCCATTAAACCCACAGGCACAGACACAAATACAGCTGGAAAACACAGTGCCAAAGGTTATTGCTCTCTCTAAAAGGAGCTGAGGAAGGAAGCCCAGCAGCTGGTGACTGCTCTGGGCAAGCATTACTCTGGAGCTGTAATAAGGAGCCAAGTAAACAGCATGGAACTCACATCTGGCCCCCTCTGGCTACACAAGGGAGAAGGACTCAACTCCAGCCAATTGCCATAAGGCAGAGACCAGACACGCCTCCACCCTCCATCCTCTTTTACCCTATTCAGACACAAACCATCCCTCAAACAACACTCTACTTCTCTGCTGGGTTCTGTAAGTCATTGCACTAGCTACACAGAAAATACTCATGGTTGAGGGAGTTCATAGGGAAGTTAACACGATACAAGTCAGGATCAGTAAATAGGACAGATATAGTCATAGCTCTATAGCAACACCTCTCCCCAGTCAACAGGCAAATATCTTTCTGGTCCTCAGTCTTTCAGCCACATGGTACCTTGACCTTTGCAGTTGTGGGCCAGAAAGCCCACCTGCTCCTCTGCCTCAAAACCCCTTAGTCTCCAAGCTGCTCCTGTGCTCTGTCCAGACTCTCCTTGCCTTGGCCCCTGGTCACAGGATAGCTCCTTTGCTTGGTCCCATGGTATCCATGCCACACTCTCGGGTGCCTCTGGTCTTGGCCTCTACCACTTTGAATAGTGTAATGGTTAGGGATTATGTCAACTAGATTCTCCTGGGTAAGGGTAGGGACCAGACCCAATCTATCAACTGGATTGCTGCCTGATGATGATGACACCTCTCTGGTATCATAAGCCTTTTGATATAAAGGGAAAGACACTGGGAATTCTCTCTCTGCCACTTCGCCTTCTTCCTCGCTCGGGCTCTACTTGCCTCCAGAGGTGGCCCCATGTGGGCCACCCAAACCCGACAGCTGTTGCCACCCTGCTATGTATGTTTCCATGAAGCTTGGATCCACGGGACTCTGCACCCATTGGCTGCTAATCTTCCCGAACCCTGCCTCACCTCTTTTGTATCAGTGGTAAGCAGCTTGTGATTCTGAAGGGCCCCA
>NW_022111373.1:776884-779045 GCF_000313985.2 Echinops telfairi
TGGTACTTTCAATAATCTTCACTAGCACCACACTTCAAATGCATAAGTTCTTCTTCAATCTTCCTAATTCAATGTCCAACTTTCACTTGCATATGAGGCAAAAGAAAATAGTCTCACCCAATCATTTGGTGGGAGTTAGAGAGACACGGATAGAAGAGCCATATTAAGAAATTTCACTTTACCACAGACCTGAGCACAAGAAACACTAATTAGGCATTTTATTTTATTTTCACATTGGGTTCTTCATCTCTATTTGCCTTCTTGGTTTAAAAAAATTTTTTAAAAGACTTCCTAGTGCAAATTATTCCTCAAGGTCTGTGGTCCATCCGGAGTCATCTTTCTGCATACACTTTCTCACCAATTTCTACTGGGATGAAAGAATGAGGTCTGTTTTGAAGATGAGGACATTAAGTTCCCTCAATAGACAAGGCAAACAACATTGTCTACCCTTAATCAGAAACTAATTTCTTGGTTCCTGAAACTTTTTGTTTGGCTACCATAACTATACGGTGTTATTTGGAAGTTTCAATGCAGTGTCCATGTCATACCAAAGTTAAGTGCCAGTAAAAATGATGAGAATTTTCATAGGAAATAGTGAGTGATCAGTCATGTCTCTAAAACTCTGTCATATCAAGGGTCAATCAAACAAGTTGTTGGTTATCAAGAGAGAGTTTTCAGAAAGAGTTTATTTGGTGAGAAGTGTTGGTGTGCTGTGAGGGATCTCCCCCAAAAGAAAGGGGATATATGCCTCACCACAACCCTGAAAAGAAGTACTTCGAGGGGACCCTTTATAGAGCTTGTTATGTGTCACCTGCAGTCACAAGGACAGATTGGACTAAGTTCTGAGTCCAGCCCAACACTGTAGGGGCCACGATATGGACTGGCACCTGCTTTGCAATGCTGAGATCTGCTCATTCTCTCAGACTTTATGTAGACAGAGAACCTTGTTTCTCACACACGTGAGGTGGGTCACATACATGCACAGGCTTGGAGATCATCCTAGAGCCTGTGTAACAGGCCTGTCAGAAGGCAAACACCTCTCTACAGAAGAGCAACTGGAAATGGCCTGTTGAATTATTAGCAGTGATAGAGGGTGGTGGAAATGGTTAACACACAAAACTGCTAACTGAAAGGCTGGATTTTCAAGTCCACCCAGAGGTGATGCAATAGAAAGGCTTGTTGACCTGCTTCCCAAAAGTCAGCCATGGAGCACACACTGTCTCACACACACAGCTTCACGATGAGTCAGAATCCACTCAAGGGCAACTGGCTGATTGTTCAATTTTTTGGTAGAGGGAAAAAATAATCAACAGAAGAGAGTGCCCTTGCCCAAGTCAAGGGCATGGCATAGATAAGTGTATTGGGGGCAGCTGGGAGGTAGTATAAGTGCAGATCTCTGAAGAACGCAAAAGTGTCCCAGGAAGAAATGAGATTTAAACCTAGGCCACATCCTCCTGGAGAGTGCAAAGCCAGCTTCAACAACACAGGGCAAGTACAATCGTCCTCGCCTCCTCTTACTTCCCTGTGAGCTAATCCTGGAAAGGTCAGAAATGTCAGGAATTAAAGAAGAACCACATTCTCTTTTTTTTCATTTTCAGCATGTCCCATATGGGTTAAGACTAATAGCTTAATACTGAACGATATTTTGAAACACTGGACATATCTGTGCTGAACTTTTTCAGTCCCTAATTGAGATCACAGTGTATTAGATAACTTGCTATCATCGAGTTGATTCCAACTGATTAGCAACCCTAGAGGACAGAGCAGAACTGCCCTGTAGGTTTCCAAGATGTAAATCTTATTGGGAGTAGAAAGCCTCATGGTGGCTAGTGGTTTTGAACAGCTAATCTCATGGTTAGCAGTCTAATACATAACCCACTATACTACCAGGGTTCCTGTTAATACATAAAGTGACTTTTTTTTAATTACCATTGAGTTGATTCCAACTCTTGGTGACCTTATAGGACAAAGTAGATCCACTCTACAGGGTTTTCAAAGCTGTGATCTCAGTGGAAGCAGGCTGCCACAACCTTTCTCCCGGAGCAGCTGATGGGTTAGAACTACTGATCTTTCGGTTAACAGTCAAACACTTAATTACTGTACCACCATGTGTCCTTAACCATGACTATAACCAAAAAAGCAAAACCAAACCCAAATGCCA
>NW_022111373.1:780886-781868 GCF_000313985.2 Echinops telfairi
ATGGATTCCCTGCCCTCTATGAATATGCATCTTAAAAAATAATAATAATAAGCCCAACCTTTATGTAAAAAATAAAAACACAAACCCACCAAAAACATTGGAGGCAAACATTATAAGAAGGAGCTGTTGTCAGAATAAACAGTTCTCCTTAAGTTAACAACACTTTGATGTGCTTGTAGAAAATGAGGCCTAATAACACAGCCCACAAAGACAGTGTTCTACATCCAGCTTCGGTGAGCTGTGACTGGAGTCTTAAAAGCTTGTGAGCAACCATTAAATTGCAAATATTGATCTCTCTCCATCTGGAGAATAGAATTGAAAGACACCTGGAAACAACTACTCCAATGGACTACCAGACCATACACACATCAGTCTCCACAACCCTGAGACAGGAAGAACTAGATGGCGCCCAGCTACCACTAACATTAGAAGGTCCTGCATTAGAGTGGAAGAAAAATGTGGAACAGAGCTCAAAACCATAAAAAAGGACTTACTGGTCTGATAGACTGGCAGACCCCAAAATTATGGCCCTTAGTCACTGATAAGGCCTGGAACTGAACTCACCCCAGTATTAAAATAACCAACCATGTAAAAGTCAAAAGAGCAGTATGTGTCCAAGGACAGAGGGTTAGGAGAAAAGGAGGAATGGAAACAGGAAACAGGGATGATGTGGGATGAGTGAAATCTTACCACCTGGCCTTGAGGATGATGATCCCAATTAGAGCAGCCAGTTCACAGAGAGGACCACATGGCCAGCCCCACTGTGAGACATGACGCCCCTAAATGACCCATAACCCTACAGGGGACAACACCAGAGACACAATGTGGGAATTGCACCTGATCTGATCCCGCCACACTGAGGCAAAGCACTAGGGGAGTGCAGCGGAACAGCAAGGGAATAGAGCAGAAAGGTCCCCAGGGAATGCTGAAGGTGGACTTTGAGGCCAGGTCATGGTGCCAACAGACTGGACTGGAAAACACT
>NW_022111373.1:783782-785290 GCF_000313985.2 Echinops telfairi
CACAGACTGAATGCAGATATTGCTAAGAGTATCCTAAGGCTCCTGGTCCTGTCAGATCCTGCCTTCCACCTTATACTTGTCCCCTCACAGACTGCCCCTTTCAGGGATAACACAAGGAGTCCGAAATCCTCACTATTGAGTTTCAGAGTCTCCTCTGTGTTGGCACTTACAGTTATCTTCCTAATTTTACCTCCTTATAAGAATAAGTTCAGAGAAATGGATAGATACATATATACCACATACTGTTGTGAAACAGTATACCAGGAAAATTATATTCATGGATTCCCTGCCCTCTATGAATATGCATCTTAAGACAACTAAAATTAAGTAAACAGGCTTAAATATATAGATACCCTGTTACCCCGAAAGTAAGACATCCCCTGAAAATAAGACTTACTTAAAGTGTTGCCTCTCGCTGAAATATAAGGCATCCCCCGAAAAGAAGACCTTTCGTAAATAAGGCCCCCAAAGCTACTAATGCTGGACCCTGGACCATAGCGGCAGGCAGGGCATGCAGCTCACTGTTGGCCGCAGCACAGCTGGAGCAGACAGGAAGTGCAAGGTCTCTTTTAATAAAACAATAAACAATAAATGTATACCGTATTCTTCTTCATGGAAAAATAAAACATCCCCTGAAAATAAGACCTAGCGCATCTTTGGGAGCAACAATTAATATAAAACACTATCTTATTTTCGGGGAAACAGGGTAGAAAAACAGCATTAAACTAATACATGAATCAACAGTGGAGTAAATGCATGACTTTCGTGCGAAGGATTGTCAGTCAGTCAAGGTATGTTGACTGAACATCTACCTAGTGCCCGACTAGGTTCTGGCAATGAGAGTGACCACACAGAGAGAGACCCTGCACACACGGAACTTTCAAGAGAAAACCTACAGAAACCTAAAAACCCTAACAAATGTTTATTTAACGGGGACTTAGTGTATAGGGTGTAAAAAGTGTAGTGAAAGATAACAAGCAGAACTGGTCTGGGCATTAGAAATCTAATCCAGATCTAGCCTGAGGCTAGAGAAGTTTGCTTACACCCAAGCCACACTCACTGCCATCCTGTCAAGTCAATGCTGACTGATAGCGACTCTATAGGACAGGCTAGAGCTGGCCCTGTGAGTTTCTGAGCCCCAGTCCTTCTCCCGTGGAGCAGCTGGTGGTTTTGTTAGGTAGTTAGAGGCAGAACTAAGGGTTGCCCCTCTTCAACATGCCTAAACCTTCCTCCTGCCTTACAGGAAGTGGAAAGCTGCTTAAGGCGGGAAAGCCTGCAGGTCTTTGAGACAGTAAGCCAGTAAACCTGGGTGGGACCCCATCCAGGCCAGGTGGGCTTAATTCAGCCAATGGGGTTAACCAATGCCGTCGACCACGCCTCCCAAAGGTGGGGGGCTGAAAAAGAAGTTTTTCTCTGATGAGGGCAATGAATGTACAAATGCGCTTTACACAATTGATGTATGTATGGATTGTGATAAGAGTTGTATGAGCCCCTAATAAAATGATTTT
>NW_022111373.1:785428-822449 GCF_000313985.2 Echinops telfairi
GTGAAGCCAAGGACCGAGGTATATTTCTCTCCCATGAGAGACCTAACAGTTTCAAACTTCTGACCTTGCAGTTAGCAGCCCAACTCATAACCACTATACTGCCAGGGCTTCCTCTTACAGTGAGATTTAAACTAGAACCTGAAGGATAAGTAACTACCAAACCTAAACCAGTTGTGTATCAGAACAGAACTGTGCTCCATAGGGGTATCGAAGGCTGACTTTCTGGCAGTAGATTGACAGGCCTTTCTTCCAAACTGCCTCTGGAGAGAGTCCAACCTTTTAGTTAGTAACTAAGTGTGTTAACGATTTGGCCAATCAGGGAGTCCTAAAAAGTAAGTAGGGTTAGATTAATGGCTCGTGAAAAGAGTGCTCTAAGGAGAGGAAAGGGTACATGGGAAGACATTCAAGCAACATAGTCAAGAAATTTAAAGAAGGGTTGTGTGGTGGCGTGATCTATCGAGGAAGGAAGCAATCAAGGTGAGGAGGTTGAAATGATCAGAAAGAGGCTAGGGGATTTCAAATGCTGATTAGGAACAAAGCAAGTAAAAATTATAGGCTCAAAGATTAAAGGTCATCTAGTTTAACTACCCCAGGACCCATGGTGGTACAGTGGTTACATATTGGACTGCTAACCAAAGGTGAGCAGTTCAGAACCACCAGCCAGCTCCTCAGGAGAACGATGAAAGTTTCGACTCCCATAAAAGTTACAGCTTTGAGAGACGCGCCTGCAGCCTGAGCAGTGTGTAGTAGGCACCCCCATTTCGGGGTGACCCTGGTGCACACAGCAGCCTGGCTGGGGTGCAATCACCCTCCTTCCCCCTCCCCCGCCCTGTGCTGTACACCTCTCTTGGTGGGATGTGGGAGAGTGTCCCATCCGCCCATTTTGGGCTTGGTTGGGGTTCCTGCTGTACCTCCTCACCGAGACTCCTTGCACCTCCTCAGCTCAAAGCAAGCTCTCCCGAGATTACCCAGCAGCTGGACTACGACCTGGAGAAAATTGAGAACAAAGAAAAACATACCCTAGCCAAGCCCCCCAATTACCTCTCATTCCTGCAAGCTTTCAGGAAGGCCCTGGCCCTGGTCACGCAGGTGCAAGAGCAGGCCAGCAAACAAATCAGCAGCAAGAAATAGCCCCAGTGATGACTGCAAATAAACTTGAAAATAATGGAAGTTTCCCACAAACTTTTTGAAGACTCCTTGTATATCTATCACACAACTTTTGCCTCTTTATTATTTACAGGTTTTAGCCTTATTGACAGCAATTACAAGAATCTGCAAGCATACCATTCCATGATCCATGTAGTTTTTCCATCACCCGTACCCTCCACCCCCCACTTTCTCTATCCTGACCCTAGTAACTATTAATAAACTTTATCTATTAAAAAAAAGTTACAGCCTTGGAAACTCACAGGGACCATCTAACCCTGTTGTCAGAATTGATTCGATGGCAATGAGTGAGTGTTTCAACTACTCAGATAATGTTGGAAACCTTACTGCCCACTGGATCATAAAATATAGAGGCCAGAAAGGGAATGGCATGGAGTCCCAGGAGGCTGGTGTAAGGGAGCAAGTGAGGTGCTCATGTAGCCCAAGGGCCAACAAATCAGGGAATTCTGAATTCCATTTCTTTAAGCTCTGAGTCCAGTTTGAGTTGTGACAGGATCAGCCAGAGAGAAGTGGATAACAACCATTTATGTTTATTAACTACAGCCTGGCAGAAGGAGAATTACTCTGAGTAGGTGTCAGGGAGAGCAGGTGTTCAGAGTCTGGCTTGCTTGCATTCATGACAGAAAACGCTACTGTGGAGGGCTGGGCAAGGCAGCAGGCGAGCAAGCCCAAGGACAGCGAAACCAAAGCTACAACCACCCAGAGGAGCTCTGGCCCATTACAAGATTAGTGGACTGTGTTCATCATTCTTAGGACTTATGCTTCTTCCTGCACTGGAGGCAGAATAAGGAGGCTACTCCTCCGTGATACAGACCAGTGAAACATTCATGTTTTTATGGCAGCGATGAAGCCTAGCGCCTTCCTCACTTCATTTCCTTGCTTCTCACTCTATGGCAGGACAATGTATGCGGGGTACCAGCCCTCAAAATCAAATGGGCCCAAGGGGCAGTTGTGTAATTGAGAGGCAAATTAAAGAGACATCAGACAAAATAAGCATGCAAGTGCTCACCTCCAGGGCTGCCATGACTTCAGGAGCCAAGGCCAGGCAGAGAGAGAGAGGGTAATGTAATCTCACGAGGTTATATCATCTGGGGGCAGGCAGGCCACAGTAAGCACATACATAACAGAAAGGGGTTGTACCACAGAACATACAACAGGAGGGGGACAAGCTAGGGGTGTACACACAATAGGAAGGGATGGCACTAGGGGCACACATTACAGGAAGGCATATATGTAACAAGATGGGAGACTCGAGTCAAGAGGGCAGCCTAACCTTGGTTGTCTGAGTTGGCTTGACCTTAGGTGTCTTTGGGCTATCCTTCAGGTGAACAACCCATTCTCCTTATTGTTTGGACCAGGTCCGGACGAGGCAGCCCCCATCTCCTCTCCAGCTCCTCAGGAGGACAGAACTTCAAGGCCCCCATTACCAGCCCCTCGGAAAGATGAATGACTTATTGAAGTATGCATCTTCTGCCCCAACATTCCAAGGAGCATATCTCTCCAGACCACGGATCACATCTTGACTCAAGGTCCTGCAGCAGCAAGCAAAAAATTTCCCTTGTTGTCAACGTCTACCTCCCTAGCTCGAGCCCTATGTACCTCCCACCACCTCACCCGGCAAGCTGTGATTTCCCTGACCTAACTTGTTAGGTCTCAGAACCGCCCAGGAGCTCAAGATGCTCCTGTCCCTCTCTGCTCTCCCCTCCAGGGAGCTCTTTCCCTACCCTAATAAAGCCGCTCTTAACCTCACGTTCTTTGTCTCAATCCTATCTCCATTCAGTGTCCCAATGTTGACCTCTCACTTATCAGAAGGGAGCAGGTCCTACTTACATGGGACAGACGATAGGGTCTGATTGTCTTAGATGACTAACAACCTTCAGGCGCATAACCTTCATGCAGTTGACCTCCAAGTGTATAGTCAGTGGCCATGTGTTTGCAAATTTGGCATTATTATGGGCAGACATCGTGGGGAATAACTTTTACTTAGGAGAATGATGGGCGCCTAGGCTTCCCAGATTCCTGGTTCTGTTTCCCACAAATGTACTTAGGAAAAATCCCATATCCGCATCATCATGATCACTAATCATCATTTAGCAAGTGCCCCACATTATGAGAGCCCTGTGGTAGTTCAGGATACAAGAAAATAGATGCCTCTGCCCTTAAAAGACCCACAGATTGAGAAGATGAGAAAAACAGAAACATGTGTCAGAGATGAACCATAACCTCAAGTACCAAACGTATATACATAAAAGAACCAGGCTTTTGTCGAGGACTAGACCACACTGGTGTAGTGGTTACACGTTAGGCTGCGGTCCACAAGGTCAGCAGTTCAAAACCACCGCGCACTCCGAAGGAGAAAGATGGGGCTTTCTACTGTAAAGAGTGATAGTCTCGGAAACTCACAGGGGGCAGTTCTACCCTGTCCTATAGGGTTGCTATGAGTCGGCATTGAGTTGATGGCAGTGAATTTGGTGTGGTTTTTGGTAGGCCACTGTGAGATAGGCTACCCCCACATTTTCTGAGGAGCCGGCCCTGGATCTGGGTGTCACGTCAGAGTTAAGTGTGATGAGGATGTGGAATATTAGAGGAACCCTGTTAGATCAGGGGCTTTCAAAAAGGAACAATGAGAGACCAGGCTTGAAAAGCAAAGAAAATCAAGAAAGGCCCAAATGGTAGGCTAGGGAGCTTTGACTTCATCCAGGAGACAGTGAGGAGTAAAAGGATTTCTGGGCAAGAGTATGAGGGGGTTTAAAAGGTTCTTGGAAAACCACTTCTCAGCCTTTTGGCTAAGATTGAGTACTTGTTCTTATTAGTCTAATAGCTGATAAGTTCTCTACTTGAGAACAATATACTAAAGGGATTTTTGAAGTGAGATGGATTATGAGCTTGTTTCATTCTCTCCACACGTCAATCTAATTTTGTAGTAACTATGAATGATGCTCCCCTCATTAGAAATAAAAAGGAAATTTTGAAATAATAGAATTTTCCCATGATCTTTTTGAAGCCCCTTCATATTAGGCTGGTTATCTTGGGTTCAATGGACAGAAACATTTGAGTGGAGAAAACGGAGAAAAGGAAGGTAGTCAGTTAGGAGATAAGTGTAGCTTTTACATCTTTCTTCTATTTTTTTATGCTGCACTGAACAAGTTGGATTACGGGTATTTTCCTTAACCTGCTCTGGAATCCTATTAAGGAAAAGAGAAAAGTTTGGGCTATAATGATAAGGGTCTGGGATGTAAAGGGTGAAGAAAGACTACTTTAAAAGAACAAGAGTGTCGAGCATACGAAAACTGACCTCAGAGGAGCCTGATACAGGGGATTTCCCTGGGCAGGGGATACAGAAGAGAAGAGTTTGTATGGCCTAGAACCAAAGGAGCCAAGCCTTGCTCACGGGCAGCAGCTGAGCAGGGAGCAAGACCCTAGAAAAAAACTATCCATGTGGTACATCTAGAAAGTAGGACCCAGACAGAATTGAGAACCTCACAAAAAAATCCTGAGGCAAAGATGAAGAGCAGATAGACCCTGGATCTGGGGGTGGGGGTTGGGGGTTGGAGTAGGGGGCAGGTATCTCAGGGATAACCAACAATTCAAAGCTCTCTCCAATGCCATGATAAAATAGAGAATCCTTGAGTCACAGTTCAAACCTGAAGTTGAGAAATAAATGAAGTCTTATTTTGCACCAGGCAGATGGGATGAGAGCAGATAATGGGAGTTCCTACACACGAGTTTTTGTTCTGTTGTGCAGAGGGTCGCTGTGGGTTGGAACTTACAGCAGCAAGAACAACACATGAGCTTATAAAAGGAAAGTCAGACTTGCATGCATAAGTTCTGATGCAAAAGGATGAAACCTAGACTTGAATGATAGCAATGAGAAGGCAAAGACATAAAAGTCTTAGAGATTGTTATAAAAGAATAAAAGAACTTGATCCACTTAATAATCTGTGGAAAATCCCCAAATACATTGAGAATTTAGGAAGTGTCTCCTGTCTCTGTCATTCCCGTAGGCATACCTATAGGGGACTCAAGTAAATGCTTTATGAGCTAGTCTTAGCATCCATAAATTATGTGAAATACAACTTGAAAAAGCTTTGTTCTGTCCCCGGGGCTGTATGTTAGTACTCAAGTAGACAGAATAATAAAACATAAAAAATAATTCTTTAAAAGATGAGATTTAGTCATTGAGTTTCCACTATAGTGTCAAGTATGGTGGGCACTAGCAATAACCAGATTAATAAAATATGGTATTTCCTTGAGACACTCACTGTTTAGTGGGAGGAATGGACATTCCAACAAACAATTACACTCTCCTATGATTTTTTTATAGGAGTCCTGGTGTTGTAGTGGTTATGTGTTGGGCTCTAACTGCAAGGTCAGCAGTTTGAAACCACCAGGTGCTCTATGGGAGAAAGATAAGGCTTTTGACACCTGTAAAGAGTCACCGTCTTGGAAACCCACAGGGGGCAGTTCTACTCTGTCTTATAAGGTCTCTATGAGTCAGAATCAACTTGATGGCAATGGATTTGGTTTGGGTTTTGGTGATGTATCATAGGTCCCTGGTGGCTTGAGCAGTTTGCATTTGGCTGCTAACCAAAAGTGAGGCTGCTCAAACCTACCCAATTACACCATGGAAGAAAGTCCTGGCAATCTGCAGCTGTAAAAGACTACAGCCGAGAAAACTAAGCTATATGGAGCATGAGATGAAGAAGAGCTGAAATCAAATCCATGGCAATGGGTTCAGTTGTGTGTGTGTGTGTGTGTGTGTGTGTGGAGCCCAGGTGGTGCCGTTGGGGAAGCTTTGAACTACTGAACTACTAACCACAGGATCGTGGATTCACACTCACCAAACGATCTGGGACAAAGATGAGGCCATCTGCCCCTGGAAAGATCAACAACTTCAAAAACCCTCTACAAGCTCACCATGAGTCAAAACGAACCTGATGGCGGTGGAGATTTTTTGGGATGGGTCATAACAGCACTCTGGATAAATGCTCCAGAACAGTGGTTCTCAACCTCCCTAATGCCACGACCCTGTATTACAGTTCCTCATGTTGTAGTGAGCCCCAACCATAAAATTATTTTCATTGCTACTTCCTAACTGTCATTTTGCTACTGTTATGAATCGGGCAACCCCTGTGAAAGGGTTATTCGACCACCAAATGGGTCACGACCCACAGGTTGAGAACCGCTGCTCTAGACGCAGAAGATGAAGTGACAAGCTCTGCGGCTCAGGAAACTGAACATTTTTCAGAGGAGTGACATTTAAAGTGGGTTTTACAGGATGAGTAGGAGCTCAGCATTTAGATAAGAAGGGGCAGAGGATTCCAGACAGTAGCAACGGAATGCACAAGGCAGGGAGGCATAAAATAAATGGCATGCTTGGTATAGGAGGTGGCGGCAAAGTGTCTAAGGAGTTAGCAGGAAATGAGCACCCCAGTGTTTTCAGAGCATTCATAAAGTTACAAAGACCACATAAGCAATTTTGCACACTCACAAATAGGTAAAGGGATGATTCTCAAGTCTCTGAGTTGGGTTTTATAGGGTTAAGATGAAATCACAATTGCACTAAGTTAGCAAGAAGTTTTGCCTGGAATTGTGTCCCTATACTCCTCAACTAGGGGAAACCACCCACATGATGAACACCATATATTCACCCCAAAGGTAAGGTGACCAGATTTTAACATTGATAAAGCGGGACAAAAGCGGGACACCATTGATAAAATTCATATCCTGGCGAAATAACCACATGGCAGCCGAAAACCGTATACCCTAGCTTGTCATGCATTCTTTCCAAAAATTGGGACTTTTAAAAAATGCTGTGGGACGTGGGGAAAATTGTTAAAAAGTGGGACGTCTGGTCACCTTACCCAAAGGACTTCTGGGTAACAAGGGAAAAAGTCACTTGCCACCTGGTGCTTGGCCCTGTGCCAGAGATTACATAAGGAATTACAAAAACACCTATTTGTCCTCAGAAAATCTAACAGCCTGAGGCAAAACATTATTATTTTTTAAAGGCTTTTCTTCTTTAAAGGTTCCTTACCAAAAGCACCTTTTCTTTCTTTAATACTGTTCAATCTCCTAACTTTGTTATCTACCAAGTGAGCAACTTTCAGATAAAACACTCCCGTTTAATATCCATCTTCTGGGAGTCTGGACAAAGCCTGGGAACTTAGAGGGCCACATCCACCCTACACTTTGTGCATTCCTATCTCCTGGACAACTTGTCTTCAAGACCATTTTCTGTCCCTGCCTTTGACCCTGAAGGGACGGACATTATGGACGACTTGCCTACTGCGATGGTTAGTGTTACGCGTCTGTCCACTGGCTGTGCTGCCATTCTCAGTGGGTTGGCAGACACTTCCATTTGGTGATGTGAGCAGCCAATCAGTTGAAAGAGGAGTTTCTCTGCAGCTGTGGCCTATTTCTAGTATACAAGTGGATGTTCTAGCAAAGTTTGCTTTCTCTTCCCAACCCTGCACACTTCTCCTTGTCTGACCTCCAGTTCTCCGGATGCAGCTTGTAGAAGTCTTTGGTCTGCTGCCTGACCTGCAGATCATGGGTTTGTCGGCCTGTGAAAATATGTGAACCGGCGGAGGTTTTTAGCCTGCCTTCTGACCCATGAATTTGGGACTTGTCAGCCCCCACAATTGTGTGAGTCATTTCCTTGAAGTAAATCTCTCTCTAGAAGAATATATATATATACATACACACACACTGGTTTTGCCCTCTAAGACACCTACTAAGAGTAAAATATCTTTAATCATGGCAATTTCATGTAAAATACAGATAAGAAGAAAACACCCCCAAAACTCCAGAGGTTTTTTCCTAATAATGTGCCTCAAGATTTATTGAAACGTCTGAATCCCATTTCCTGCACATTAAAGATGTGGATTGCAAATCTTCAGGTTATGCATTTTGTGATACATTTCTGATGGAATTCAGAGATCAGGAAAGAAAAGATATTCTTGTCGATAACACTTTTTGAAGGTGAAGGGGGGCGTCTTAGAAAACTTACTTCAACTAAAAAAAAAGGTAATTTGGTTTTAATCTTCAAATAAAGAATGTATTTGATTTTGAAAAACAATCATTGAGATTCACGTTTTTGATGTTTAACAACCACCTTGAAATTGGTCTGCCTCAAAGGACAGCACGATTCTGGACTACCTTAGCATGAATGATTTATGACACTCATGAACTTGGCAACTACATCAGTTTTCCCAAACCTGGCACCTAATACCACCTGCATGCTAAGTGAAGATTTATGATTTATAAAGCTCACCTCATTATGCAGGGGTACATGAATTGTCTTATATATATAGTCTGTAACTCCCAAGACAGAGGAGAAGGCAGCTATGTCACAGAATTTATGGCTCTTTCCTGCTAAAGCTGAAGTTTTAGAGAAAAACTAAAGAAATAACTGGCCCTTTGGAGAAAAATAGCAGTAGCTAACCATTCCGCCTCCCAGTGATGAAATGGCTAGAGCCTACTACTATATCTTACCCGAACAAAGAGGCTAACGGTGAAAGTCATTTTAATCACGGCACTGAACGATGTCTACATTCTGAATGCTGCAGAAAAAGCCAGAACCTAAGCGACTCTTTGGGAATATCAAGCACTCCGTCAGCTTCATTTTTCCCTCAGTTAGTGTCTGAGCTTGCTTGTGGAGATTTCGTTCGCATCAAGAGGCCCAGCCTGACTTGCAGACATATACTTGAAAGAAGCTGAGGCAGTACCTTGTTGGGTCCAGTGGTTTCAGGTGTGTGCACCCACCTGGTGACGAAATGCACGTGCCGGCTTGGCTTTGGAAGTGCAGCCTGTTTTCAAAGATGTTTTAGCAGCGTGGCAAAGCTCTCCCCATCCACTGCAGAAAATTGAGTGCACAGATTACTCAGTGGAATAAATTTATGTATCTCAAGAAAGAGTAAGATTATATGGACACAGTCATTTAAAATAACAAGTGTCTGGGACCAGGTAGACATACAGAAATCTTTAAACGAGACAATGCAAAGCGCAAAAAGCCTAACACAGAAATGATAAGCAAGCATTCTGACTGTGAAAAGGTAACGACGGTGCTTCAAGCTTATATTTTCCATAATATAAAGTTGAGTGAAAAACAGTAAAACCCTAAACAATTTATTTTCAAATTTCTCTACCAATCACAAAATACCCTTACTTCTAGCAGCACCCTGTCCTTCCTTGGTCTGAAGTGTATTCAGAACCCTTTATGGCCTTCGAAAGAGCAGGACACACATACTCAAATACCTAACTCCAAAGGGGAAAAGAAAAACTGTCATCAAGCTGATCCTGCCTCATGGCAACCCCCTGTCCTGCAGAGTAATATTGGCTGTAATCTTTACAGACACAGATTGCCAGGCCTTTCTCCCAAGGCACTGCTGGGTGGGTTGAAACCGCTAACCTCCAGGTTAATAATTACGTGCAAGCCATTTGCACCCAGGGACCACATATCCACAGAAGAAAGCTGGGAATCTTCAAGCTGTTACTGTTGTTGGAAGCTGTTACCCAGTTGGTTCTGACCCATAGAGACCCTTTGTTCAACAGAATGAAACTTTCCCCGTCCTTGGTCTTTCGTCATCCTCACAATTGTTCCTGTGCCTGAGCCCATTGTTGCCACCACTGGGTCAATCCATCTCCTTGAGGGCCTTCCTCTTCTTTGCTGCCCCTCCATCCTGGCTCACATGATGTCCTTCTCCAGGGACCAGTCTCTCCTGACAACGTGTCCAAAATTATGTAAGATGAAGTCTGGCCATCCTCCCCGCCCAGGAGCACTCTGGCCATATTTCTTCAAGCCAGATCAATTTGTCCTTTTAGCAGTCCATGGTACTTTTAATCTTCTTGAGGAAAAGAAATGTGGGAGATAGCTTCCAAATTATTGATATCTAAATATACATTTGAGAAGATTGTTCTTGTACTGCTAGTTCCTTGATTTCTAGAATTATGTTTAACATTTCCCCCAGTGGAGACTTTGGGCTCTAATAATGCCACACATCTGCTTGTCCCAGGGTGGTTGCTCTAACTCACAAAAATGATAGTATACTCATGAAATGGTGCCCTAGAGCAAAGGAGCAATATCAAAATAACCACAAAATACATATCAGATGTGAAGCCTCCCCAGATGTGGGACTATACTGGTAAGCGGAATAGTCCATAGACAGGCCCCAGAGAAGAATTGCTTTTGGGTCTGGGACACAGTGACCACTTCTACTAAGAAAGCCCCCTGCCAACACCTGGCCACACAAACACAGATGTTCTCCAGCATTGCCTCAGGCTCCAGAGACTGACCTCTTTAACTGAGGTCAGGCAGTGAGGCTTTAAGGAAATCATAGAGAAGGCCAGCCCCCACCCACCCCGGCCCCACCCTATACACAACACAGGCTCAAGCAGAGTTCCTCCTAGGAAGCTACTCAAAGTCACTGAGCACAGTCAAGGTGGCCTGAACCATAGCCTCTGTAGATTTGCCTCTGCACTTTGCCCAAGACAGTGACAGTTCAGAATTGGCAATATCTAGTTGTGCTGCTCAACCTAGAGCATCGTTCTCAGTGTATTTATATATATGTTTGTCTGTCCTAAGTAATCCTTGGGTTTAGATTGAGTATTTTTAAGGAAATTCACACAGTAGTAAACGCCTTTTGTATCTCACAGCCCAGGCAAGCCCTAGTTATAACTTGGACAAATAGTGCTTCCAGAGCTAACATTCCTAACATTCCTGGCTAGAAGACACAAGGCTCACTTCAAACATTTCACCAGTGAGGTTCCACTACCCTGAATTCAGTCACTTTTCCTATTCTGCACACTGTGCTTGAGAACCCCATAGTGTGTTTGAAACGTACCGAAAAGCCCTGTGGTTGCTAGGAGACGTTTCCTTCGTAGCCCAGTGGTGGCTGGGGGACATGGGTTCCAGCTGAACCTTTTCTCCTGACGGCTGTTCTATAATGGTTTGAATGTGTGCCTGGTCCTGAGACACAATAGTGAAGTGTTTTTCATCCTACCAAAAAAAAAAAGAAAAGAACTGATACTGTAAGTTTTTTTCACTGTATTCTCATCTGTGGGACCCCATGCACAAACACAGCATGGCACTGAGGAGGTTCTTTCCAAGTGGCATTTGGACAGATTGGATTATATCCAGGTATATTGGTACTCACTCTTTTAGAAGCAATGTTGCATTATGTTCATTTGGATACCTTGTGATTTGACAAATGATTTAAATAACATTTACTTCACTTTTTTTTAAGTGACGGATTGTTATTCTATGGTGGAAGAAGGGCATCATGAGACCTGGGGTAGCTATCATGTTCACAGGTGGCCCTCTTCTCTGAAGAAGTGACCACAGGGATCCTCCAGGTAAGCTGGCTTTCTTTGGGTCATGGTACTTCCAACCACTGGTTGAACTGAACAAGATTTTGGTACCCAAACCAAAGGCTAGGTCTTTGATCAATGACCCTTGAAAAAGCTTGTTACAACAACTCTGTCCAATAAAGTCACTCCATAGGGGATGAATCCAACTCACATAAAGGTAGCCAAGGTGGTACAAGTGGCCCATGGTATCCTTTGGGAGCCCAGGAAGAAATATTTAAATATCCATATCTATATATTTAACAACCTTCATATATTTAATAGCATCCATTATATCTTAATACATATGTATAGTTTATAAATCCAATGCCATCTACTGATTCCAACTCATAGTGACCCTACACAGGGTTTCTGAGACTATATATCTTTACAAGAGCAGACAGCCTCATCTTTCTCCTGAGGAGCAGCTGCTGGTTTTGAACCACCAACCTTGTAGTTTGCAACTCAATGCCTAACTTACAGTGCCCTCTGAGCTCTATATCATTTATAGATAGATGCATTTCTCATGATATTTTCTCAAATATCTTTCTAATAGGGATGCACAATTTTAAAAGGCACCATAGCTGGGTTATTTCTAAAGAAGGTGTAGCTCCTAATCCTCATCTTCCATTAGAATCCCCTGTGGAACTTGCTAAGCCTGCTGATTCCTTGGCCTTGCCTTGTTGTCCTTATTAGGTGCTGTAGAGTTGATTCTGACTCGTAGCCACCTTACTAACAACAGAGCGCAACACAGACCAGTCCTGCACCATTCTCACAGTGGTTCTTATGTTTGGACCCATTGTTGCAGCCGCTGTGTCAATCCACCTTGTCGAGGGTCTTCCTCTTTTCCCTGGCCTCCACGTTAGCGAGCACGGTGTCCTTTTCCAGCGATTGTTCTCTCCTGACAACATGCTCAAAGTACATGAGACAAGTCTTCACTATCCTTCCCTCTAAGGCAGTGGTTCTCAACCTTCCTAATGCCGCTACCCTTAAATACAGTTCCTCATGTTGTGGTGACCCCCGCCAACCATAACATTATTTTCGTTGCTACGTCACTGTAATTCTGCTACTGTTGTGAATCTGGCGACCCCTGTGAAAGGATTGTTCGACCCCCAAAGGGATTGCAACCCACAGGTTGAGAACTGCTGCTCTAAGGAGCATTCTGGCTGTACTTATTCCAAGATAAATCTGTTTGTTCTTTTGACAGTCCATGGTATTTTCAATATTCTTCACCAACACAATTCAAATGCATTGATTCTTCTTTAGTCTTTCTTATTCAGTGTCCAACTTTGATGTGATTGAAAGAACCATGGCTTGGTCAGGCCTTCCAAAAACCAAAAAATCAAGCTCTCTGTCACTGAATCTATTCTGACTCATAGGGACCCTACAGATAAGAGTAGAACTGCCCTCTGTGGGTGTCTGAGGCTGTCAGTGTTTTGTTTTGTTTTTCCTGAGGCTGTCAGTCTTGACAGGAATCTTCATCTTTCTCCTTCGGAGCCGCTGGTAGGCTCAAGCTGCTGCTCTGTGGTCAGCAGCCCACCCTGTAACCCAGGCCACCACCAGGGCTCTGACACCTCACGCTACAGAATCTCAGCTTAATTCAGATGTCTACTAAAGTTCAGAAACTGCCACAGTAGAAATAGCAAGTCAGATAGAAAGATGCTAAACTATTAAAAAGGCAGTCAGTGCAGAAGGCAATATCAGAATCTGTTTCTGAAAGGAAGGCAGATACGTAACTGGCCAGTAGAGCTCTTGCTGGGCTCTGACTAAGGAGGAGGTGCCACCCTGTTATTCTTCCAGAATGCTAGCTCTGTAGATACTGAGACAGTGTACTGCATTTTTCCAACTAACCTTCCGGGAAGCCCTCATCACTGAAGGAAGTATCTCCTGGTGGTTAGGGAACAGGAGTGAGAAGCTTTAGAAAACACAGCCCCTCACATAGAGAGGGCATATAATCCAGTTGAATTGAAGATGGTAGAGTTGTCTGTAAGCATTTGAAAAAGATCCTGCATAGATTGAACATTTCATCTGAAATTATGTGGATGATTTCTGAAAAGCATATCAAATTAAAAATAAAGAGGCTACAGAGGAGAAGCTAGCATTAATTCGCTGTGTGACCTTAGGCAATTCACTGATTTTCTCTGCTCCTCACCTAAGAATTCTGAGTCACAGAGACCACACAGATAGAGTAGAACTCCTGTCTGTGGTGTCCGAGGCTGTCGGTGAAAGAAGGAGCTTTAAAGGACACATAAGGTCTTTTCTGTGCTTCTAGAACCCAGCTCAACTCTCGGTTCAGTGTTCTTTCCACAATTCTGTTGGTTAAAACTTTTATTTAAATAAATAAACCATTTAAATAGTTCATTTAAATAAATAAATAAAGCTCTGGCCCTGTAAACTTCAGAATAGCTCCTATGTCCCTAAGTGTGAAATGCTAAGTGGACCTTCATGAAGAACAAGGCTCTGGTTTTGCCAATCCTGCCCCTTCCTCAAATAAGTGTTTCGGGTGTAGGGTCATTGATCTAAGAGCCTGGATGACATTCAGAGCGAGGTGACAGATTGCTTTCTACCCTGTGCGATGAGCCTGCATTATTGCTGGATGTAAATGTCTTATCAAAGTGACATCTTATTTTGATTCACTGCTGTCTTACTTTTCAAGGAGCCTTGCTGGCACAGTAGGTTGCTGCTTGGGCTGCTAGCAGCTGCAGGACAGGAGAAGGATGAGGCTTTCTGCTCCTGTGAAGATGTACAGCGTCAGGAACTTTAGGGAGCGATCCCACTGCACTCTGGGGCAGCTGCAAGTCGGAATTGACTTGCTGGCAGTGGGTTTGGTTTCGGTTTACTTTTCTTTCAGAGCCATCTTTTATTTCTCTTTTCTCCTATCAGAAGACAGGCAGAAGACGGCATATCAGGGACTCAGCATAAAATGAAGTATGCTAATTGTCAATACGCTGGAGGACAGAAACATCGCCTGGCATAGTACTCCTTACACTTTATTGGGTTCTGATTTGCTGAATTGGGCTTGAGTACAGTGACACTATGTCATGCTTTCCAATATAGAGTAGCTAATGCCAAAAGGGAAAGTGACAACCGTCTCCTGAGATCTGCTGCAGATGCATGAAAAATTCCAAGGAGAACAAAAGTGGAAAATCCCTGCTGTATGCCACATTTTTATTTTCAAAAGATAGAAGGTGCCAAAGAGATTCGTCTTTGGGGAGACTGGATAAAACATCTGTGCTCTAAAAAATACAAGCTTGATTCTATGAGTAATTTTTCAGATTGAACTTTATCATTACACAAACATTTGAAGAAGTATATCCTAATGTGTTCCTACCATTGCCTCTAATAGTGCTGTTAATAATGGATTGGTCCAGCTTGTAAAATTCATCATTGTGTGTGTGTGTGTGCACACATGCGCGTGTAAAGCATAGGTAAAGGATCAGAATCTCTGGGGTGAGACAGCCTATTTTCACTTTGTGGCTTTGCCACTCAATTGTTCTGTGGCCATGCAACATACTGAACCACACTAAGCCTCAGTTTCTACATCTGAAAACCAGGAATACTAAAAGGATTTACTTGAGGCCACTGATGTAGGAATTCCACTAAATAATGAATATAAAGCACTTGGGACAGTGTGTCGTACCCAAGTAAACACTCCACAACTGTCACTGATGACTCTCTGAATGGCATCTCCTATTAATGGCAGAAGGAGCCCTGATGGTGCAGGTTACACACTGAGCTGCTAACTGAAAGGTCAGCGGTTTGAACCCATCAGGTGCTTCATCAGAGAAAGATGAGGCTGTCTGATCCTGGAAATATTTAAGTCTACTCTGTCCTACACATAGTCTTCGCAGTGAGTCGAAAGAGACTTGACGGCAATAAGTTTGTTTTTGTTTTACTGGATTTTTTTTGTTTTTCTTGGCATTAATGGCTGGAAGTTAAATTCTTAAATGTCTTCATATACAGGCAATGTGCTTTGTTATTGCTAGGAGCTGTCGAGTTGGCTCTGACTCAGCGATCCTATGGACAAAAGGAATGAAACACTGCCCAGTCCTGTACCATCTTGCAATTGCTGCTGTCTTTGAGCTCATCATTATAGCCCCTGTACCAATCCATGTCAATAATGTCAATAGGGTCTTCCTCTTTTTCACTGACCCTCTACTTTGACAAGTATTACGTCCTTGTCCAGGGACTGGTCTCACCATCCTTGATTGTAAGGAGCATTCTGGCTATACTTTCTCCATCAATTTCAATCTTCTTTGCCAATGCCATAATTCACCTGCATCAGTACTGGCTTTTTAATTTGCCCTCACTTTGAAATTACTGAGCCAACCCTACTTGCAACAAAATTCTTCATACCAATTGCCTTCACTTGCAGCTTTGAAACCACTCCAAAGGCTTCAAGCCTTTTCTTGTACTAACTCACTGCCTTCAAGTTGAATCCGACTCCTAGTGAACCTACAGGAGAGAGCAGATGGCTCCGTTGGGTTTCTGAAGCTTAAATCTTTATAGTAGTAGACTGCTTTCTGAGGGGTGGCTGGTGAGTTTGAACTTCAGACCTTTAGGATAGCCAGCCAACACTTTAACCCACGGCACTTGCAGTAATCACACCCAAAGCAAACTCGCTGCCACTGAGTTGATTTTGACTCATAGAAACCCTATATAGGGTTTCCAAGGTTGTAAATCTATATGGGAGTAGATAACCTCATCTTTCTCCTACAAAGCAGCTGCTGGGTTTGAACTACTGACCCTGCAGTAGGCAGTCTGACATTTACCAATCAGGGCCACCAGGGTGCCTTTTCTTGTACCAACATAAAACTAAAGCCATATGCACCAGTTCCAACCTACAAAGTCAATTTAAAAACACAGGAACAGATCTTATTTGTAACCAAGGGAACACAAAAATCACAATTATGCCAGTTAACATATTACTAAAAACATAGTATGCACAGATATTGACAGCCACCTGTTATATTTAGTAAGCACTTACCTATATGGGAATTATGCCCCAGCTCCTTCCATTTCCCTGTTTGGTTCTAAAATGACCACCTAAACCCGTCAAACCCACTACCACCAAGTTGATCCAGACTCACAGCAACCCTAATAGGTTGTAACTCTTTTATCAGAGCAAATTCACTGCCATTGAGTCTAGCTGACGCATGGTGACCCTGTAGGGCAGACTAGAACTGTCCCTGTGGGTTTCCAAGGCTGTAACCCTTTATGGGAACAGAAAGCCCCATCTTCTTCAACAGAGTGGCTGGTGGTTTTGGACTGCTGACCTTGTCATCAGCAGTCCAATGTATAACCAATAGCCTCATCTTTCTCCCAAGGAGGAACTACTGGGTTTGAACCCAACCTAATAGTTAGCAGTACAGAGAACTAAGATACAGTACTGACAGTATGATGAAAAATGTATCACCTGGCTGTGGACAGGGGCTCAGTGTACCCCTGTTAACAGGAAGATCAGCAGTTTGAATCCACCAGCCACTTCGTTATGTGGCAATCCGCTTCTATATAGACTTGGATGCACTATGGAGCGTTTACCTTATAGGTCACTATATCGACTGGATAGCAGTAAGATGTGGCTCTGTTGGCTGTGAATCTGTTCATTCTCATTCATTTGCACTCTTATTTCCCTTACTTCTTTTTAGACTCAGGCTCATTCCTTCAAGCCTTCGACTGTGTGTTATGTTAATTTGAAAGGCAGTCCAAGACTATTCTTGACATTGACAAATATTAGGAAGTTCCCATTCTCAGGCTGAGGCTCTGAAGAACTACAGCTACTACACCCCTCTAGTGGTCATGGCTAGTATTTTAGAGGCCCCTGGTTAGAAACCACGGGGAACATCAATCATACAGAACCCCCTAAATCAGGCCCTCAGTCGTCCTTTACCTAATAGCATTTGATTCCAGGGTTAACACTGTGTGGCTTTTTAAGTGTACGGGGCAAGAAACATACTTTTTTTTTTAACAAAACAAACTCTTAAGAGAACCAGCTGTCCTCCTTCCCTGTCATACACAACCTAAGAATGTACAGATATCTGTTTATGTTTTGTCTCAATGCTTAATGTTATTATTAGTTGTCATTTCTCTGTGTTCTTTTGCATCCTGGCAGGGTATTGTTTTCAGAATATAAAACTCTACATTACCCTGTAACATTTACTCCCTAGGGAAAGCCTACCTCCAAAGAATTGAGTAAACTAGTAAGGATAATATAATAATAGTTAACATTTAAGGAAGAAGTGTGTGTGGGCTTTTTATTCTTTTTAGAATCTGCATAATCTATAACCGGTGTTATGTTTGACTTTTCTGTTTATTTTCTTACTCCCACTTCCACCCCCTCAGAATATAAACTCTCCTTTCCCTCCCAAGCTTCCCCCTCAACACGCCTTCACAATTCCGCAGTGATTACTTAATAATAATGATTTTTTTCTGAAGAGGTAGGGGCCTCCTAGCATCATCTCCAAAATTAAGCTCAATCTCGGCTGTCATTTTACCAATAATTCATGTCTTGCTTTCAGTGTATTCCATAATCCACCTAAAACGCTGTTAAACCTCCAGTGCCTGTTGGTTGAATTCTATCCTTTTCTTGAGCTTAAGAGACTTATTACACTGCACAGAGCGGCCACTGGCATTCCTCAATAGTCTCTGTTGCCAGCAGCCAGCCAAAGACTTGAGAACGGTCAGAAACGCCTGTTCGAAGAGCCTGAGTTCCGCTACCTTTTTTTTTTTTTCCCCATAATGGTTTGCACGAAGATTAGCCTAACTCCACCTAATCCTCCTTGTAAACGAAAGGCTTTTAGTTGGCAACTCAAAATCCCTGTGGTTAAAAACAAACATGAACTTGTCTCTTAAGGGCAATGCATCCAGGTGCATTTTTTGCACCCATTGCAACAGCAATAGGCAGACGAAAAACAAGGAATGGGCCACAAAGATTCTAAATCTAGGGTTCATACTGAATTAAAACTCGGGACAAAATGGCGCCCATCACGAGGCGCAAGAACGGTGTAAAAGATCCGCGCGCGCGAATCGTGTACGCGCCCGAGCTCACTCGGGGAATTCTCGGGCCAAACCGGCGTGTGCAGAAGCATCCAATGAGCGCCCCAGGAGGTCTCCGCCCCCGTTTCCCAATACTCCCTGCGCACATGCGCTTCAGGCCATCACCAAGAAGCCAGCTACGCAGGCGCAATAGGCTCCGCCTCCCACGTACTTGACGCAAGACACTGTAATAAGGTCTCGCTTTATCCCGTGTGACCTTGAGTATTTCCGCCACGAAGGACCAGAGTTGCCCAAAGTGCTGCCTTCATATTACCTCTTAGCCCAGGCGTCTTTCAATGAGCCCATACCTGCCGCGACCAGAATGGAAGGACGCTCTTTCCAGCCGTCGTGCTGCGGATTACATTATCTGTACGCCGTGACTTCGCGAGCGCAGCTTACGTAGTCGCTGTTCAGGCAGGGCCGGAGGCGTCTCGCCGGAAGAGTGGGCCTACGAGTCGGGGTGACTAATCTCCGCCCCCTAGCCCACGTGGTTGGAGCATTCCAGAAGCGCTGTTACTCCCGCGCCGCGCAGCTCCGGGCTGTCCAAGGGTCTGTTTACTGCCCGGTATTCCTGCGATCTAGCCACCATGATAAGTGCCAGCCGTGCTGCGGCCACCCGTCTGGTCGGCGCCACAACCTCCCGGGGCTCCACGGTCGCCCGCCACCAGGTGAGGAACTGCTGGGCCTTCCTGCAGGGGCTCACGTTCTGCGGCCTCGGTGCGGCAGGCGGCGCCCTTGGAGGTCAGAACCCTCCGTCAGGAAACAAGGAGGAAAGGAAAATAACGGGCCATCGGTATTAAGCGTTGTCTGTTCAAGGCTTTAGTAGAGGATTCATTCCGTGCCTTGGGCCTGCTGAGTCACACCCCTCGTGTTCTGGCCTCCCACGAGGAGACGGGTAGTGGTCCTGACAATCCGTTCTGTAGCAGCTTAGGCAGATTTGTCCTTGAGATGGAGGGCTGCGGTCTTTGGGGGAGAGCTGCTAAGTTTTCCTTTTCACCTAAGGTTGCAAGAACATTTGCCCTTTACCGTAGATGTAGGGCCTTTATGAAGTACAGTGCGTGCCGAGAAACGTGAAACGTAGAAAAGCACCTAACCATTAAGTCGAATTGTCCCCAAATCGTTGGTGTAGGATTGTCCTCGTCTGCTATTGCAGGCCAAATAAGCAGATACAGGAAAGGCCCATGTAGTGGTTTATCATTATTTGAAGCCAAGTATTTATCTTGGTGAGACCGGAATTGTAGCTCTGCATGTGAGTTTCAAGGAAGGTTTGAAGTAGCCTGAGGGTAGGTTGTAATGAATGTCTTTCATCCGGGTTGGAAGCCAATCCCGAATTGATTTTTTAAAAAAATCCAAAAAACTCCATGGGACTAATAATTGAAGTCCATTTAAACCAGAATAGTAAGGTCACAGGAGCTGTATTAAATAACTATACCTATACCTGCATTACATGCATATTTAGAACAGAGGTGTACTTTTCTCCATCTGACAAGGAAATTGTTACGTACCTCAGAAGTATTTTGTGTGGCAGTAGTTCACAATCAAGGACAATTTTACCTGCCAAGACAACATTTGGCAATGTCTAGAGACATTATTGTCACAACTTGGGGAATAAGGTGTTACTGACTTAATAGATGGTAGAGGCCAGAAATGATGCTAAACATGAACAGTCTCTGAAAACAAATACTTGGTCGGGAATGTCAGTCTTGAAATTGAGAGACCTTGTAACTCAGGACAGCTTTATGCTGGCTTATCTGGAATATTTTATTAAAATGTGTTTGTTCTTGGTACCACAATGCCTCTTGTACATGAAACACCATCTCATCTCAAGGCATTATACGTTCTAGCCAGTTAACAGAATGAAATTATCAGTTTCAAGTGTTCCCGAGAAAAATAATTGGAACAAGCCCAGTTTTCTTAGTTAATGGCTGGTGTAATTTTATTTTCCTTTTTAGGATAACTGGAAAGGCCTTAGTCATGAGGCTTTTAGAATTGTTTCGAGGCGGGACTATGCGTAAGTGTAACTTCATTTCTTTTAAAAGATAACAGATTGAACACCACAGTAGTGGCCCTAGATTTGTGATTAATCTTTTATCTCCGGAAAGTATATTGCCCATCTGTGTCTTTTTTATCAAACCAAACCCACTCCCTTTTGAGTCAGACTTAACAGTGATCCTGTAAGGCTGAATGTAACTGCTTCCTATTGTTTACAAGGATGTACAGCTTTCTGGGAGCAGACAGCCTTAGAGTTTTCCTGAGGGGTGGCTGCTGAATTTGAATCACTGATTTTGCAGTTCACCACCAAGTGCATATACCCCACTATACCACCAGGGTCTCTTATTTATTTCACTGCCATGGAGTCAATGCAGACTCAGCGATATCCTAAAAGACAAGGTATATCTAGCTGCCCCTGTGAGTTTCTAAGACTGTAACTGTTTTGTAGAAAGCCCTGCCTTTTTCCTGAGTAGTGGTTTTGTAGATCAAAACCCAATGCTTAACCACTGCACCATGAGGGCACCCTGCCCTTATGTTTATAGGTAATATAATATGCTACTGTCAATTCCCACATCAAACATTTTCTTAAGTGATTTTGAAGACTACTTTTTTTTTTTTTGATGAGGCCCCCCCCCCTTATTAGTGTGATCACGCAACACTAAATCATAGCTTTGATTTAAATGTCTTCCAGGTCAGAAGCAATCAAGGGAGCAGTTGTTGGTATTGACTTGGGTACTACCAACTCCTGTGTGGCTGTTATGGAAGGGAAACAAGCCAAGGTGAGCGTGAATGAGACCTGATAACTCCCTGGCTTAAATTTTAAAAGCTGCTTTTAGGTTCTTAAAAAATCTTTAAGGTGACTCTTTGTGCATAATTGCTGAATATACTTCTCATGAGAGAACTTGTGTATCTCTTGGTATAGGGCTGGTCTACTAACCATGCTTTTGAATAGCCCCCGCCCTTTTCTGTCATGGCCAATAAAGGCCAGAATGGACCCAAATTTGTATAATGTGCATGTACTGGAATGGGGGGAAGTATGGGATGACACTGTGCTAGAACCTTATAAGGTCTCACTCAGACTAAGGTCAGTGTACACATGCATAGCCACCAAATCTGCACAAGCAGAGTTAAAGCTAGAGTCCCCAAAGTTGGTTGCCACCCAGGCAGCTTCAAATGTGTGTTGCTCTCCACAATCCAATCTCATCATCGTTCTATAGAAAAGCCTATTACACCACTTCAGAATTTCATCCAGGGTTTCGTCCTGTATTTTTTCTATTCTGGTTTACTACATTGTGTAGATTTGACCTGTTCCAGTTTTGCTTGTGTTAAATATGCTAAAATCAAACTAGGCGCAGAAACAGCCTAAAGCAAATGGAGTCCCAGGGAAATCATGGACTTCATCCTAGATATGTTCTTATTAGAAGTTAATCTGTTTCCACTGGTAGATGCTTGCATTCTTAGATCAATAAAGCAGTAATGTCTACAGGTGTTTGTTTTATAATTTGGCGCGAGTTCTGTCAAACTTAGGTGCAAAGACATTAGTGGTGACTGGAGCATCACTGTCTTTTCTTGGGAGTTTTAGGTGCTGGAGAATGCTGAAGGTGCCAGAACCACACCTTCAGTTGTGGCCTTTACAGCAGATGGCGAGCGGCTTGTTGGCATGCCAGCCAAGCGGCAAGCTGTCACTAACCCAAACAACACATTCTATGCCACCAAGCGTCTCATTGGTCGCCGATATGATGACTCTGAAGTACAGAAAGATATGTAAGTACTGTAGTAGCAAACAGCTTACAAATAGGTCTGTGCAGGGGCCACACACAAGTCATTCAACTCTTTAATCAGGATCCTGGTGAGCCAAAGGTTATCTGCTTTAAAAAAAAAACTCACGCCTACCTTCACACGTTTTTACTATAAACATTTCAAGATTTGACTAGGCAATTCTAGGTCGTGTAAATTGGTGCTGAGCTTATAAGTAAAGCGGTTAGTAATATAGGTGCCATCGAATGTAATAATTATCCAGAAAAACAAAAGCTGGGAAGGTTGCTCCTCCCCCTCTCTCCCTGATTAAATACACTACAAGCATAAGTAGAGTTTATCATTGTGCAAATCCTGTTTTGTGAAAATGGAAACTTGAATGTACCTGTGATGCTAAACAACTTTTGGCAGAGCTTCCCACTAAGACTAGGAAGAAAGACCTTGTCACCTATTTCATCCTTTGAAAGTCCTGTCTCCAGCTGATTGTGCTATAAGTGTTGTTAGAAGGTGCAGAACTAGCAACATGCAGAGGGTCTCAATGGGTTAGTGGCTAGATTAAAGTCAGCTGACATCAGCAGAGTGCTATGTTTTTTTAGGGTGTTTGCATGTATTAATGATTTCACTCTTAAGGGTTTTTGTTACATGAAATCCTAAAGCTCTTATTCATTGGTCCTGGACATTCATGACTAATGATAACCTTGCCATGGGTGGATGCACCGGCAAGTATTACTGATAAATTTTTTCTGTCTTTCAGTAAAAATGTGCCCTTCAAAATTGTCCGTGCCTCCAATGGTGATGCCTGGGTTGAAGCTCATGGAAAACTCTATTCTCCAAGTCAGATTGGAGCATTTGTGTTGATGAAGATGAAGGAGACTGCAGGTAAGTTTACATCTGGGGATGTTCAAGGAACTGTGATACCTCTGAAATCACTAGCTTCCATACCCAGGGTCCCTTAGATAAGTCTTTTGTACAGAGCGCCTAAGAATGGCAAAGCTTTTCTGCCTTTTCCCTCCAGATTGAATCAGTCTTTAAAATCTTCCTCATAGTGCCTTGCTTTCTCCCACCCTACCCCCCAGCCCCCCGTCTCTAGCAGATAGTTCATGTCCTGTATTGAAAGCTAGTTTACACGTGATCTCTTGTCCCTATTGGGTCCACCTTATCTTTCTCCTGAGGAGCAGCTGATAGATGACAACCACCAACCTTGGAGTTACAGTCTATCACTTAGCTGACAGCTTCACCAGAGCTCTTTAACGGAGGTTTGATGCTAGTGGCTATTTGAAGTCTTAACAATGAGTCACTGGTGGTGGAAAGCATTTCTCTTGAGAATGTGCTTCTATTTGGTAGTTTGGTGTACTTTTATGTAAATGACATGAGATCTAGGGTTTTCAACTAGTATTTTTATACAAGATCTCTACATATTGGGTCATGTGCTTAAAAAGTGTGGCCTGTGACTAACAGTTGTAGGGCAAGAATCATAATTCCTTGTGTACATTAACTGATAGAGTACCACCATTTGGTTTTGTCTAATTTTTTAATTCCTCTTCCTTTGTCAGAAAACTACTTGGGGCATGCGGCCAAAAATGCTGTCATCACAGTCCCAGCGTACTTCAATGACTCTCAGAGACAGGTGAGGTCAATTAGTATTCTTATTAGTAAAATTAATATTACTTGGAAGACAAGGCTAGAAAATGCTTTTCAACTGCCCCCTGTTTACTATAGGCTACTAAGGATGCTGGCCAGATATCTGGATTAAATGTACTCCGGGTGATTAATGAACCCACTGCTGCCGCTCTGGCCTATGGTCTAGATAAGTCAGAAGATAAAATGTAAGTTTGTGCAATGAATTCCACTTGAATATATGAAACTAAGTTTATAGACTCTTGAACTTACCCTATGTTTTCATCTTGATTTATTACTATTTCAGCTTTGTAGCTAGAGTGAAAATGTACTGCTTTGATCTTTGGGCTGTGTGGTCTATTTTTCATTAATTTCTAGGTCATTCCCTAATTTTTAAGTACTGAGCCTTTAAAAAGTACTGATGAGAGAGAGAGAGAGAGTGTGTGTGTGTGTGTGTGTGTGTGTATGTTTACAGATTACTAATTTGGGCCTTATTAATTGATTTGAGCCATCATAAAATTTTGCAATTGCTACTTAAACTTTTTGTTCTTTTGGTTATTGACATTTATCTTGTAGATTTTGTTCCTTAATGTGCCTCCGCCCTTGTTTTCTTTCTCTTTTAGTATTGCTGTGTATGATTTAGGTGGTGGAACTTTTGATATTTCTATTTTGGAAATTCAGAAAGGAGTATTTGAAGTAAAATCCACCAATGGAGACACTTTCTTGGGTGGAGAAGACTTTGACCAGGCCCTGCTACAACACATTGTAAAGGAATTTAAGAGAGAGGTTAGTTACCATTGCTGTTAGTGAACAGATGTTAGGGTGTTGAGATTTTCTTTGTTTGGGTTGCTGTTTGGTTTGTTTACAATTATACTCCATAATAAAATGACTTCTATTGCATTTCCAGTTCATGGTTTGACTAAACTATTCTGGTTATCCTTGGGAACAAACATAGTTAAAAGTATGTGGCATTTTGTTTTACGATATTGGAAAAGGAATTTTAGGAACTACTTTTCTGAACTAGCATTCTAGTGCAGGAAGAAAACTAATCGACAGTTCGGCTTCCTAAATTCTGGCACAGATAGTCCTCTCAGAATAGATTCTCTTTCCCTACAGACTTTGTGGTGTCTGACTTCTTGCTGGAAGTTTACATGATCCTAATACCTGTATTATCTTTCCTCTGTAGTCAGGGGTTGATTTGACTAAAGACAACATGGCACTTCAGAGAGTGCGGGAAGCTGCTGAGAAGGCTAAGTGTGAACTCTCCTCGTCTGTGCAGGTGAGATGGTAGTCTGGTAGTATTTTCATTCTGAGTCTATTTGAATAGTGTACTGTCATGTTGGTCTTTTGCTACTTAGTGGGAAAAGTCATTGTGAATAAAGGAGCCATGTGATATTTATGAATGAGCTGAAATTTCTAACTGCCCTAATCAAATTGTTTTATTGGAGCTAAATGTTTATATTGACATCTACATAATAGGGCATATCCTTTTTGCCTTAAAACTATAGTCTAGCAATATTTAAAATTACTGTCTTGGAAGTACTTAGGCTCAGAATTGCTACTGTCTTCACTTTTCAAACACCTCATGAATTGGTCCTGAGGGGTTCATCTGTCCGGGATTCCCTGTGTTTCTTATCTTTACCAGTGTACATCCTCTGGTCTAGCCCGATTTTAAGGTAGAATTGGGATCATGATAGTGAGGGAAGGAAACAAAGAACTAGAGGAAAGTTGTATGTTTCATCGTTATTACACTGCACACTGGCTGGCTCATCTCCCTTGTAGTAGTAAAAGTGTGGCACGGAGGTGGGGGGACCTGCCCCCACTGCTAGTCGCGGGTTTAGTAATACTACTTCTGGGTTCAGTAATGCACAGTTGTACGGTTGAGATATATAAGTATTAAAGTCATCGAGAGCATGAGAGATATTACAATAATACAGTCAGACATTACATGTTAGCATTGCTCACTTCAGCCCAGCTTGGTGGTCCACTTGGAGAGAGGAGGAAGGGAAGGAGGGCAAGGGAACAAGGGAGAGAGGAGAGGGGAGTGAGCAGCAAGGAGGTCAGAGTCCGAGAGCTCTATATTGCTGACTCACTGCCTATATACCTTTTGGGGGCATGCCAGCCCACTAATTACAGGTAGAAACATACATCACAGGTAGGGGTTACACTATAGGGTAACACAGTAATGAGAGGGTGGTCTCTGGGTCTCTAGGAACCATTATCAGTAGGGTGCAGACCCCTCCTACAGGAACCAAGCTAATGGCCTTAGGCTCCAGAGAGAGGTAACCCATTGTTTCTAGCAGCAGGGAGTAGGGCTAGTGCAGCCTGGCAACTGATCCCCCTCAGGGGGGGAAGTGCCTGGGCACCTGACTTCCCACCACACTCCCTGTAACCCTTTTGTAAGGGGATGTCCAGTTGCCTACAGATGGGCTTTGGGTCTCTACTCCGCACGCCTCCTCATTCACAATAAGATTTTTTGTTCTTTGATGCCCAATAACTGATCTCATCAACACGCTCGTGATCACATTGACTGGTGTGCTTCATCCATGTGCGTTTTGATGCTTCTCAGCTGATGGCCGCTTGTTTATCTTCAAGCCTTTAAGACCCCAGATGCTATTATCTTTTGATAGCCTGGCACATTTGCTTATGTACCCACTTTGTCTTCAGCAATCGTGTCAGGAAGGTGTACATCATAGAATGCAGGTTGATAGAACAAAGTGTTCTTGCGTTGAAGGAGTTCTTGAGTAGAAGCCCAATGTCCATATGTTACGTTAATACTAAACCTATGAATATATGCACATTAGATCTATTTCCCCATTGTTATATATAAATATATTTACATATGTACATGCCTGTATCTAGACCTCTAAATGACCTTTGCCTCCTAGTTCTTCTATTTCCTTTTACTTTCTCCTTGTCCCACTATCATGTTCTGCCTTCATTTGGTTTTCCTCTCGGTTACATTGCACTTGATCAAGCCTACCAGGCCGCCTACACCCTCCTTGCCATCCATTTTGGATCACTTGTTGTTCCCTGGTCCCTGGGTTTGTTAACACCCACTTCCTTTCCCCGTCTGCCCTTCTACCACGTTGCCCCCGTCGTTGTCGTCCCCCCGTCCCCCCCAACCATCGCCCCGTTGTTTTGTCCTCCAGATTGTTTTTTTTTTTTAATTGTTTTATTAGGGGCTCATACAACTCTTATCACAATCCATACATACATCAGTTGTGCAAAGCACATTTGTACATTCATTGCCCTCATCATTCTCAAAACATTTGCTCTCCACCTAAGCCCCTGGCATCAACTCCTCATTTTTCTCCTCCCTCCCCACTCCCCCCTCTCATGAACCCTTGAAAAATTATAAATTATTATTTTGTCATATCTTTTTTTTTTTGTCATATCTTACACTGTCTGACGTCTCCCTTCACCCATTTTGCTGTTGTCCATCTCCCAGGGAGGAGGTTATATGTACATCCTTGTAATCTGTTCCCCCTTTCTACCCTACCTTCCTTCCACCCTCGTGGTATCACCACTCACCACTGGTCCTGAAAGGATCATCTGTCCTGGATTCCCTGTGTTTCCAGTTCCTGTCTGTACCAGTCTATATCCTCTGGTCTAGCCAGATTTGTAAGGTAGAATTGGGATCATGATAGTGGCGGGGTGGGGCATTTAGGAACTAGAGGAAAGTTGTATGTTTCATTGTTGCTACGCTGCACCCTGACTGGCTCATCTCCCGCAACCCTTCTTTAAGGGGATGTCCAGTTGGCTACCGATGGGCTTTGGGTCCCCATTCCGCACTGCCCCTCATTCACAATGATGTGATTTTTTGTTGTTGTTCTTTGATGTCTGGTGCCTGACAACCTAATCCCTTCCTCACTTCATGATTACACAGGCTGGTGTGCTTCTTCCATGTGGGCTTTGTTGCTTCTGAGGTAGATGGCCGCTTGTTTACCTTCAAACTTTTAAGACCCCCAGACTCTATATAAGACTATATATCTTTTGACAGCTGGGCACCATCAGCTTTCTTCGCCACAATTGCTTATGAACTTGCTTTGTCTTCAACAATTGTATCGGGGAGATGAGCACACAATGATAGGATTTTTTGTTCTTCGATGCCTGATAACTGATCCCTTTGGCACCTCGTGATCATGCAGGCTGATGTGCTTCTTCTGTGTGGGCTTTGTTGCTTCTGAGCAAAATGGTCGTTTGTTTACGATTGTTTATTCTGCCTATCTAATAAAGTGATCTTTTAATTTAAAAAAATATATACCATGACTTGGGTCGGGAGCACCTCAGTCCTCAAAATAACATCCATGCTTTCCACAAGAAATCTTGTACAATAGATTTACTTAATGCAATGTATTGCTTGATCTCTTGGCTGCTACTTCCATTAGCATTGATGGTAGATACAAGCAAGATGAAATTTTTGAACAACTTTAAATTCTCTGTTTTTCATGATGTTACTTGTTGGTCCAGTTACAGGGATTTTATGTTGTTTTTAAACCGTTTTATTGGCACTTCATCCATGTCACAAATTCAATAATATCAAGAGTTATGCAAGCATATACAATCATTATAAAACATTTACTCTGTCCTTGTACTCATTATTAGTGTAATTTTTTAATTGTGGCATAAATTTACTCAATGAAATATTCTCCAGAACTTATACGTGTATAATACTACACTGCCTTTTGCTATCCTTTCTAAATTATTCTACTACCATTAACATAAACTCAGTGCTCCCTAAGCAAATATTCTTCCTCCTTCACCCATGGTCAAATTTGATTTTTTAAAATGTAGTTGTTTTCTTGGTACAGTAGAGTTGTATATACATCATAGTCAGTTCTCTTGCTCTCTCTTCCCTCCCACATTCATTGTTTGCTCCTCCAATCCCCTCACCCTCCCCAGGACACAGCAAGGTTGTGTCGTCTGCATATTACAGAATAAGCTGTAGGAAAAATTCCTATATGAAGCTTAGAACGTGGTTTGTAGAGATAGACACTAGTAGTAAAATTATGTAAGTACATGTCAAACCAATAGCAGTGTACTACCAAGATTCAGAATGCAAGGGAGAGAAGGAAGATAAGCACCTGGCTAGACTGAATGGGTGTTCACTTGAGTAAAGGGAGAGTAATCCACAAGAGGGTGGGGAAAAGAAATCAAGGAGCAAGTTAAGAGTGAACTATTGAATGTTTTGTTTTGATTATTGGTTAAAACTGATGGATACAATGTTAATGATACAAAATGTAACCCCCAATTAATGTACAATGAAATATTAAATATAAAATCTACAATGAGCCATGAAAAAAAGATTCAGAGTGCAAACTGCACCTCAGGTGCATACCCCCTAATTTTCTTTGTAGAAATTGTCACAATAGGAAAAGGAAGGAAAACCCCAGGGCCATACATAAAAGAATATGGATAAACGAAATGTATATACACTCGGTAGGATATTATTCAGCCTTAAAGAGAAATGACGTTCTGATATGCTAATGATGTAGATGAATCTTGAAAACATGCCAAGCTAAATGAGACACTAAAGGAGATGTATTTTGTGGGCCCACTTGCATGAAATATCTAGACCACATAACTGTCAAGAGCTGAAAATTGGCTTCCTAGTTATTAGCAAGTAGGGGGAAGCCCAACTGCATGCTCTGCAGCCAGACATATTGCCATCTAGACAATTCTGACTCCCTGCATCCCTAAGTAGGGTTTCTGAGGTGGTAAATCTTTATGGGAGCAGGTAGCAGCTGCCTCTTCCAGAGTAGTTGATGGGTTTGAGCCTTTGACCTATGGGTCGCAGTCTCAGCACTTACCCAGCAGCGCAACCAGGGATCTCAACAGATTGCTAGAATTCAGATTCATATCTCATGTATTTTATGACCTTGAGTGATTTAATATTTGCCTATTTACCTATCAAAGTGAATGTGGTTTTTTAACAGATGTGAGGATTACCAAACTAATCTGTAGAACATGCTTTGTACAAGTAGCAGTTATTCGTAATTTAACAAATGTTACAAAAGAAATGCTTATAGCAGGGACTTGGCTAGGTATTTGATATACAAGAGGCTTCAAAAATTAGATAAAATGAATTTTCCTGTGAAAATGTTCTTTCCTCAGTGAACTTTTCGAGTTGCCTCATATTAGAGTAATTTGTGGATAAGGAAATGACCAAAAATATAGATAAAAGGGGACAAAATGTTATGGTTCTGGATTGACAAGGAAAACACCTGAAAAGAGGGCCAGTCAATGTGGCCAAAGTGTAGGAAGGGGGTAGGCAAGCATGGAAGATGGGGGTTTGGGCTTCTTTTAGATTTGGTGTTTGCTGAGATAAGTACAAACCCACCGATAAATTTTAAGTTGGTAGAGAAACATGGAAATCTTTTGATTTGTGAAAAGTTCTGTAAGGTGGCGTTCAGAACTGCTTGATGGGTGATCCTATGGCAGAGAGCCTTTGAGGGTAGGTTGACATTGGGAGGTTATTGTAGCATATCAGGTGACTCCGGGGGTGGGGGTGAGGGTGGGGGCTAGTAGTAAAAGAAAAGTGGTTGGATTTTAAAGGAGAAGGAAGGTGGTTGTAATCAGGACAGGTCTTTGGTGGTTTAGAGTTGGTTTTCTATAGTCCCGATTCCCAGTTTGTGATAGTCAAGTGGTAGTTTAAGTTCATGAGAATTATGTTCACCATTCTCAGTTGTACAGACCTTAAGTCAGTGGTTGCAAAAAAATGGCTCAATAATCCTTTACAGTGGCCACATAGAACTCGATACTTGTGGTTATGGGGAAGTAAACTGGTTATAATTTATGATAAGGGACAAAATATAGTTCCTCTGTTAGACATGGCCTTTTCTCAGCCTTGCCCACAGGCATACTTTTCCGGGTCTTGGCTTCTTCAATATTTGGGCAAGTGTGGTGCTGGTGGTGTGTGTTAGTGTGAGGTGCCATCAAGTCGGTTCCAACTCATAATGACTACAACAGAATGAAACAGTGTCCAGGCCTGTGCCATGCTCACAGTTCTTGTTTGAGCCCATTGCTGCTGCTACTGTGTCAGTCCATCTCCTTGAGGGCCTGCCTCTACTCTGCTTCCCCTCTACCAAGTGTGATGTCTGTCTTCAGGGACTGGTGTCTGCAGACATATCCAAAGTATGTGTGACAAAAATCTCACCATCTAAATTGTTTGTCTCTAGAGAGCATTCTGGCCATACTTATTCCAAGACAGATTTGTTTGTTCTACAGACAGTCCATGGTACTTTTTATATTCTTGGGCAAGTATAGCCCTGTCTATTACCCACTCCACCAGTAAGTCTGGGCCCAAAGGTGTTCAACACTGACTCCTTGGTTGACAGATTTAGTGCCTGGAGATAATCCACAGCTAGCCTATTCTGTCTCATTCACTGCCCCTTCAACGCTGCCAGTCATTACATTATACCTACTGCTGTGGATTGAGGAAGTTCAAAGGGAATTTTACATTATTAGAAAATTATCCAGACCTTTGTTATGGGCCACAAATGCTCACACTTCAATAGCTCAGTTACTTGATAGACGTTACAATGACTACAAAACTAGAAGAACCACATCAAGAAAGCCACAGTACTCTGGGGGTTCCGTAGCCATTTGTTGCTAATGGCTACTGAGTTGGAAGCAAAAATACTGGGTAGCGCTCATTTAAACAACATTTTGCAAAAGAAGGATATTATCAATAACCAATATCACCACCACCCCCAATAAAATGATTTGAAAAAGAGAAAACATAAGGGGGAAAATAAGGAAGAGGGGAAAAAACCATTATCATTTAAATGCCCTGAAGAAAGATGATGGGCCCCTCAGTCTTTCCTTGTTGCTAGTTTTATTTCAGTGTGAAGTTGGGGGTCAGCTCAAAAGATTATGAGGATTCACTCCTGTGACGATTGTTTTGAGCATACTCGGGGAATTTTAATTTTTCTTAATCTTTTAATAAGAACTTATGCTTTAAGCAGCTTCTTGGTGGCTGTTCCATTTAAAATGGGTCTGTGACTATCCAAGCTGTCTTGTTTTTAATGCATGGTTTTATATGTAATTGAAATAAGGGAACTTAACTGTGGTACAATTTAATGCTTCCTCTGCAGACTGACATCAACTTGCCATATTTGACAATGGATGCTTCTGGACCCAAGCATCTGAACATGAAGCTGACTCGGGCTCAATTTGAGGGGATTGTCGCCGACCTAATCAGGAGAACTATCGCACCATGCCAAAAAGCCATGCAAGATGCAGAAGTCAGCAAGAGCGACATAGGCGAAGTGATTCTTGTTGGTGGCATGAGTAGGATGCCCAAGGTATAAATCCATTGAATTCATGGCATAGCAGAAAAAAGGGCTGGCTCACTTCCGGGACAGCCGTGATCGCAGCAGCCAGGTCTATGCAGAGAGAGAGTATATTTAGAGAGTATATTTCCAATCACAGCTCATATATACTTAGAGGACGTGCAAGCTCCCCTGATTACCGGTAACCACATACGAACAGGAAAAAGCTGTCCAATAGGCATACACGTGACAGAAGGGGGTGAGCTAGGGGTGTACACTCAATAGAAAGGGGAGGGACTACATAAGTGACAAGCTGGGCCAATCCTAGATTCAAGATGGCAGCCTAACCTTGACCTTCCTTGAGTTGGCTTGACCTAGTCTCTGGGCTCTCCTTCAGGGAAACAATCCCACTATCCTATCAGCAGGGAGTGGGCCCCACCTATGGTGGGACAGACAATAACCTGTAAGCATCTGACCTCCCATGTGCTGGCAAGCTGTTGCCTAGGTTTGGCATACATTATGGTGGGGACAACCTGGGGAAAAAACCCTTTTGCATCTCACAAATCCTAAACCTAATCAGTCTTGTAAAATGTTTAAGAGGAAAAGAATGTTGGAGATCAGAGATATCTTAAAACCTTGATACTTATCTTAGAGTATCTTTTGGATATGTGTCTGCAATATACTGTCCAGGGTTTCTAATTGCATCTCTTCAAGATTTGTGCAGTGATGCAGATACATCAACACATCATTCTGAAAAGACAGATGTGTAGAAAATAAATGACTGAGCACAGAATCTGTTGAAGATGCATTTCCTTGAATCTTAATTGTCTTAGCCTAGAGTTGATGTCCTGACTAGTTCCTTAAATTTGGAATACAGGTGCTACGAAAATATGAACAAAGATTCAAATAGCACCTCTTTGTTCTAGTATCTTTTGGAAGCTTTTATAGTATGATAGCATATATCAGGTTATTAACGAGAACACCTGCCCTGTGATTTTCTGGGGAAATTGTAACAGGAATGTTCTCTCCCCTTTGCAAAAAGCAGTGTGACATGGCAGATTCTTTCTCCTTGGTGCTCAGGTTCAACAGACCGTGCAGGATCTTTTTGGCCGAGCTCCAAGTAAAGCTGTCAATCCTGATGAGGCGGTGGCCATTGGAGCTGCCATTCAGGGAGGTGTGTTGGCTGGTGATGTCACAGATGTGCTACTCCTGGATGTCACTCCCCTGTCTCTGGGTATTGAAACTCTTGGCGGTGTCTTTACCAAACTTATCAACAGGAACACCACTATTCCAACCAAAAAGAGCCAGGTAAGAATCACTCTTCCCTGCCTTACCATTGATAAATACTGGTTTCCATGATGGATGTGGTCACGGTCATATTCATGAACTTTGCCAGAAAACTTCATTTTTGTTAGTGTTCCTGAATGATAGGGTCCAATGGGATCAATCAGGGCAATTTAGAGGCGGTTTGGGGGTGTATTCATTTAAAAAGTTAATTTTAGATCTTTCCAGTCTTTACCCCCTCTACTACTGTTTTTGTGCAATGATGTATGTCAACACATCATTCTGAAAAAATATATAGTGGTGACTTTCTGTTAACTGAGCACAAGATATATCTTCCTGTCTCTGGCTTATTTCCTCAGATAATCATGGTTAAGCATCTTGTTTTTAGCTCCTTTTGAGGCCTCTTGCTAATGCTAAATCTTTGTAAATTCCATTTGCTTGGCTGAACAATAGCTAATATAATGTTTTCTTATTCTAATTATACAGTTGCTCGTGTTGTCACTCCCCAACCATAAAATTATTTTCATTGCTACTTCATAACTGTAATTTTGCTGTTAAGAATCAATCCACTCCTGTGGTCATTCAACCCCCAGGTTGAGAGCCGATGCTGTAAAGACTTCAAAGCCTTTGTTTTGAGCATAATGTACATTAGGACCCTTCCAATGTTGGGGTTGGGATGTGAATTTCTATTTTGGCCTTGCATTTTGTCTGCAGAAAGAGGATTGTTTAATCACAGTGCCAACTCAGGAAGTTTTGTTCCTCCCCAGGTATTTTCTACAGCTGCTGATGGACAAACTCAGGTGGAGATTAAAGTGTGCCAGGGTGAGAGAGAGATGGCTGGGGATAACAAACTTCTTGGACAGTTCACTTTGGTAGGTATTGTGAATTCTGAATGTTGTTTCTTAGTCTCTTGAAAGTATATAGAGTAATTTGCCAATGACTTTACTGGAAAACCTTGCTTGTTTCATGCTGTCTAGGAACTTAAGAAGTTGGTTCACTTTGAGGGTGTTTGGTAGTATCTCAGTTTTAATTTGCATTTCTCTTAGGCTAATGAACAGGAACATTTTCTCATGTTTATTGGCCATTCGAATTTCTGCCCTTGTGAAACTTATGTTCAGGTCCTTTGCTCACCTCCTTAGTGGGCAGTTAGTTTTTTTTCTTATTGTGAACTTGAAAGGTATTGTAGATTTTAGTAATAAGGCCTTTGTCTGATGTTATTGCTGAAGATGTGGTCTGTCTTATCACTCTTGGTGAATCCACTCGATGTACACAAGTGTTTTATCTTCAGTACGTAATAATAGTTTATAAATTATCAAGGATTCATGATGGTGGAGGGGGGAAAATGAGGCACTGATATCAAGGGCTCAAGTAGAAAGAAAATGCTTTGAAAATGATGGCAGCATATGTACAAATGTACTTGACACAACGGATGAATGTATGGGTGTGATAAGATGTAAAAGCCCCCAGTAAAAGGTTTGTTTTCAAGTTGGTTCAGAAACTGCTAGTTGAGAGGAATTCCTGATTTCTCTCCATTAATAATTTAAAAGACATCTTTCTGGGTTTCTAATCAGCATTGCCTATTAGTTCTTACATACATGAATAGTTAATTTGCTCTTAAACTGGTACGTGCCAGCCAATATGGTTATTTGCTAGCCTGTCTTCATTTGTATGAACCCTTTTTTCTCAAGCTGTAATGAAACTACTGCTATCACTTTATAATTTGGGGTTTTGGCTTTACACAATTGATGTGTGTATGGATTGGGATAACAGTTGTATGAGCCCCTAATAAAATGTTTAAAAAAAAAATTGGGGGGTTTTGTACGTTTAAATTACTGGAGAGCTCCTGTAACTCCAGGAAATGTGTCGTGCTGCACCCCTCTGAGTGGACCTCATTTTGAATATTTTTGGATTTTAGATTGGAATTCCACCAGCTCCTCGTGGAGTCCCTCAGATTGAAGTCACATTTGATATTGATGCCAACGGGATTGTACATGTTTCTGCCAAAGATAAGGGCACAGGACGTGAGCAACAGAGTAAGTCCTCCTGTTTGACAGTAAGGGTGAGGTGAGGAGCCTTGGTGTTCCTTTGTTGGGAACTAAAGTCTCTATGTTGTACATATCTTTTTCCCTGAGTCTCAGGGCAAAGTGCCCCCTTTTAAAAAAGCACTTTAATGTGTTTGTTCCCTCAAAACAAGGGAGCCCTTTCCGTAGTCACACAAGTTAGTTGTTATACTTTTAGGCCCTTAGTTGCTTTCATGTTCATTTGTAATTTTAAAAATGGTGGGGTTTTTTTTTTTGTTATAGTTGTGATCCAATCTTCTGGTGGGTTGAGCAAAGATGATATTGAAAATATGGTTAAAAATGCAGAGAAGTATGCAGAAGAAGACCGGCGAAAGAAGGTATTTTTCAGCTGTTGCATTAATCTTTGTAAAACTTGAGTTTGAACGTGTGTCATTTGAACTTCACCTCTGACTTTAATCTCTCCAGTAACTGATTATAACTTATGCTGGAATGCCTCTCATTTCTGCCCCTGTCAAAATTATAGTTTGACAGAATTCTTTCGGCTTTCTTACTTTGACTCTGTAACTGTAATAAACAGTTACACTTTGTACATGAGGGCGTCAGTTCAAAATTGCCAGCTTTTCTCTGGAGAAAAGTTGAGGCGCTCTGCTTTCATAAAGGTTTACAGCCCTTGGAACCCTGCTGAGCCATTCTACTCTGTCCTATAGGGTTGCTATGATTAGAACAGTAATGGGTTATATATATCAGGTAACAATGTCTTTTCTGGTGTGTGCATTTAACACACTTTAATTTGGGAAATCTCATGCATACCAAATTCCTAATATTCCTCAGGAACGAGTTGAAGCAGTTAACATGGCAGAAGGAATCATTCATGACACAGAAACTAAGATGGAAGAATTCAAGGACCAGTTGCCCGCTGATGAGGTGAGTTCTGTTTTTAAGGTCGCAAGAAATTGGGAGGCATTGTCACCAATGTCAGATGAAGTTCATTGCTCTCTACTGAAGTCACATTAGAAGTTTTTTTTTGTTGTTGTTGTTTCTTATATGTAATGGAATTGCAGGCTTTGAAAAAAAAATTTTTTTTTGTTTTCCAAGTGCAACAAATTAAAAGAAGAGATTTCAAAAATGAGGGAGCTCCTGGCTCGAAAAGACAGTGAAACAGGAGAAAACATAAGGCAGGCAGCATCCTCTCTTCAGCAGGCGTCTTTGAAGCTTTTTGAAATGGCATACAAAAAGGTATAAGGGATAAAGGTTATGCTTAATAGATTTTTCCCAAACCATTTTATTGGGAGCTAATCCAGATACTATACCATTCCATAGTTCAATCAAACCAAGTATTGTACTTGGTACCAAAATCCATTTCAAAACATTTTTGTCCTTGAACTCCTTAATAATAGATTCTGCTTCTTACATGATTTTTACTATTAATCTTGGCTCTGTGTATAGCTAATTATAGAACTGGGAGTGAGTACTAGAGTTGAAACTTTTCTTGTCTTTTTGGTTTAGGGCTGTGGTTCTCAACCTTCC